>NC_088360.1:13699610-13769610 GCF_034508935.2 Berghia stephanieae | reverse complement strand
ATTGTGGCATTTAAAAAAAAAAGAAAGAAATAAAAGAAAAAAAAGAGAAGACAAGACAAAAAGACATTGGGAACTTAATAATCATAAAGAAAAAAGTGGTGTTGCCATTTACTTCGATGTAAAAGTATGCTTACCAACATTCACTACTGCATCATGATATCATATTCAATTTCATCATTTGAAGCAGTAATTATTAAATCTATCTATTGAGCTCTAAATAGGCATAAAACAGTCTACTTGAATCCTTCATGAACATAGCATATCTGGTCATACTCCATTTTAATACAAAACAAATAAAAACAAAAGCAAACAAACCAGCTCACCTTTCACCTTCCTTTCGTAATAATAACACTCATAACTCATTAAAACAATCACAGTATTATTTTCTCTTTGATTCAGAGTTTGAAAACCGGAATATGGTGGTCTAGTTAGATTATTGTGCTAGGGAGATAACTTCAAATATTTTTTTTAATGTTAAAAAAAAGGAGTGATTACAGATACATCTTCCAATATAAATTGTACCACTGTCAAATATTAAGTCACAATTTCTAACACTATACCTGAATGCATTCTTTCAATTATCAACACTTGAGGAGCAGGCGTTTGAAGAAGTCCATGCATCTGTGGTAGAGAAATCTGTTTGGTTTGAGGACTTGATTTCTGGGGTTGCTGGACCTGGGTTGGAATCATCTGTTTGACAATTGGAATAATTGGGTGCTTGGGGGCAGCCTGGGATTGTCCCTCCAGCTGTTGCTTCCATAAATGGAGCTGTTGAAAAAGTTTGCCTCCTTGCATTTTAGATGGGCCAATGTATGTCTTCTGGCCTAAGATACTCTTCTTGGCCTTGAATATCTCAGCAGCAGCATTCTGAAATCATTGCATATATAAACAAAGCATGGATTTCAAACAATAAACTCATAATTGTAAAATTGTAAACGAATGATAGCAGTGAGCAGTACAAAATACTTTACTCACATCTAATCATAAGTAACTGTCCTCGATTTGATCTGCTATGAAGAGGATTTTGTCTTATTAGTTTTCCCTCAACTATGTTGTGAAATGGTAACAGGGTCTAGTCTCAATAGACCAGCATCTAATCCAAAGAGTTGCAAAAAAGTGGGGTTTTTTCTATTTAATATTACAAAAACTATGATCAACTCCCTTTTCAAGGATACTATGACCTAAAAGGACTATTTTTTCAAAAGAGTAAAGAGGTCTCAATCGTATTGCTTCTAGAGAAAAAAAAAGAAGTGATTATGTAAAAAAATATAATTAATTACCAATTTTGCTGTGGAACCAGTAATAGATGGTGAGAAGATGGAAGACATTTCACCTCCAGCACCTCCCCCAGGGGCATCATCATTAGCAAGGGACTGAAATGGGATGAGGTAGGAAGGAGTTGGGTTGATGACACTTGTACCAGCTCCTGCACCAACAAAGGTGGCAGATGTGTCCAGTCGTTCCATGCGGGTACCATCACTTGTAGCATGGCATCGGAAATGAAGGGGCTCTACTTCCAAAAGTCCTAAAATGTCATTTCTTAAGCATTCAGGCTGAAAGTAAACAAGGAAATTTTAGAGTTTTTCTTTCAATATCATAATCAAAATGATATCTTTTTCTTGGTTTATGCAGTTCTAAGAAAGACTATAGTGTTATTTTCCTCTCCTCTTGAGACATAAAAATAATGAGTTCAACTAATCTGGAACTGGAAGTAAATAATCATCCTGCTGGGCTTAAAAGGATAAAAAAATATCTTCAAAAAGTTACCTCTGCCTGCATCTTTCCTAGCAAAATACCTTTTATATGGGATGCAGACAGAACCAAATGGTCTCACTTCAGGCCAAGAACATAAAATCACTTATAAAGGACAAATTGTAATGTGAGGAAAAGCAGAAACATCAAAAGCGGACCAATACAGCAAAGGCCATATAGGCCAACATTCTGCCATCCTAAGGAAATTTCAATTTTTCAAGTTATCATTATTAAATAAAACTGGGATGAATTGGATAAAAAAGTCTAAAATTTTTTCTTGTAAAGCTTCTCTTCATCACTACTATCACCCTTAAACCAGAGAAAAGGATACATATCCATCTAGCTTCCCCTTAACTGTTGTCTTTAAACAGTGAATGTTTTCATCATTTAAAAAATCAACTCAGCAATTCTGAACAAGGTCAGCCAGTTTTCCAGCTAAAGCTTTAGAAATAAAGAGAAATAAAATTTGAACAGAGGGTAGAAGCATCTCAGAGGGGATAAAAGGATTGGGTATCATTGCTTGAAATGTGGCATTATTATATAATATCTGGATTAGACTCACTTGACTCTTTGCTGCCTTCTCTGGGGTGGATGCCAACATTTCAAACAGGCCCATGGGCTCACTTGCTGCTGTGGAGTAGGTAGCAACCCCACTTTTCATGCATACAGCAAGCTGGTTACTACGAGGAGTTGTTGTTGTAGACTTAGTAATACCCGTTATTTCCATGTCAAACAACTCTGCTTCAAATGGATTACCACAGAGTCCATATCTGAAAAGTACCCAAACAAAAAAAAATTAAAAAAAAATTTACTCCATCTCTTGATATTGGAAAGCTGTCTCGGTTTCACATAAATCTGGTATTATTTATTAAATCTTTTTTTCCTTGGCCAGAATTCTCACCTATTTTTTAGATTATTTTGTTCTCAAAAGAGATGATTTAATACCCATTGTATTTCATACGAAGAAATGAAACAATATCAACATGAAATAAAACTGAATGGGAGAGAGCATGCATGATTTGTAATATCTGAGATGAAATAAACTTTAAAAAAGTTGAATCACCTGGTTTTGAGCAAGGCTTGTAAAGGCAGAGTTCTTGAACTATATTCCTGACATACATTTTGTAACACCTCACAAGTTTTCTCAGCAACCAATTCAATATCCATACACTTCACTCTGTTGAAGATGGAAAAGAACCAGCCCATGGCACCGCTAGACTTGCACAGTGGTAACAATGGATAGCTGGCTAATAAGGACTGGAGGACACACTGACTGAAAGAAGGGGCCAAGTCTTGGTCTGGTGAATTTTTGGATGACCTGGAGATGAAATATAACTAACGCAATAATATCAACAGAAACACCACTCATCATTTTCATCAATATCAATGGATGTAAATCTGTGACAACGGAGGTCATTAAATTCTCCCTGCCTTTCAATTGTCTTGAGAAATGAAGTCTTCCACTGTTTCCTTTTCTGTCCATGACTCAAAACGGATATACATAGTTTTAAGATTTATAGCCAAATAATTATATTGCTTTTCCTGATAACTTTTTCACCTTTTTTTATTTTCTTTTTCTTTTTTTCTTCTTTTGCATATGCACAATCTGACAATTATTGGGCTTATTTGAAGAGGATGGTCTTACGCTCATTCTATTCATTGTTCTTATTTTGCTGAAACAAATTATATTTAACAAATTAAAGGCAATACATTTCTTGCTACTACTTGATGAGAAACAAAAAAAATATGAAATAAAATATCTGAAACTTACTCCATGCATAGGATCAAAAGCCTGGAACACTTATGGCCAGTGGTGCGAGAACCAGTGATGTAGCAGGAGGTGACAATACCTCTCAATTCCCCTTTAATTATGTGAAGTAATCCGTCAGCATTAGATCTGTCATGATGAGAATAAAACATGTCATTGTTCCGAACAAAGAAAAAACAAACCAAAAATAATTTTTTAAACTTCAACTGACAATAATCAGTCATTTGCAAGGACAAGTGAGCTATCCAGCATCATAAAAAATATTTTGTAAAAGTTTATTGGACACCAATTTTACATATAACAAATTGTTTGTATTTAAAGATGGAATAATTTTTTTTTAAAGATGTTTACTGAGCGAACCTTCCATTGCGCTTATTTTTTAAGAGAGAAAAAGTGAACAAATGACCTGAAAAATTGTGGGATATTCCACTTGCCCTTAAAATCATACATGTAAATAGGTAAAATAAAAAATAAACAATTGTAAATTAGAGATGAAGAAAAGAGGGAGGCATCAATGTACAAAGGAGATGGAAAGAGCAGGAAAAAGAAAGGGTAGAGGGGGGGGGGGGGGGGGGTGGGAGAAGGGGGTAGACTACAAGAAGGATAGGAAAAGAGAAAATGAAAGAGGGTGTAAAATTAAATGGTAAATGGAGGAGCTGGTAAATAGGGAAGAGGATTATAGGTTAAGAGATACAAACCTACCTTAAGGGACCTGCAGGAAAGAACAAAATTCTTAATTTTCCTAATTTTGATCAGTGACACAAGTAACCCTTCTCCATGCACTCTCACAAAAAAATCAAAGAATAAGTAGTGGAACGTTGTAATCTGAAATATCTAACTATTAGCAATAATTTGGGACAGAGATGAGACATAATTCTTTACATCAAATAAAATAAGAAGATCCACAACTGAAAAGTCAATCAAAATGATGGGGCCATTCTTGATGCCTTTCTTACCTGTCATTCAAGTCATTAGTCTGTACTGACAAAGTCCATATCAAAATGTCCAACACCATGTTCTTTATGTGTTCAGGACTGGCAGCCATCACACTACTGCCTTGGTGAGGTGAAACAAGTTGTTGAGTCAAACGTTTATGAAAACTAGAATCCTGGATCATTGAGTTCCTCTGAAGTTTTTCATTGCAAACATTCAATTTTTTAAACACTCTCACAGTGACAGAAATTTCCTGAAACCAATCACACCCTTTGATGGCGGTAATTTTCTGTTTACTGGTACTTGATTTGTCACTGGTTGTCTGGGTTACACTGTCAAAAATACCCTTTATGTTGTGGTGCTTTTCTTCCATACTTTTGTACATACCAAGATTTTTCCTTTTCGCTTTTTGAATCTGTCAGAATATTAAAAAAAAAGAACACTCATAAGTTGTAACCAACATATATAGTAATTGTATTCAACAATGATTTTATTTCACACTAATAATGCACCACTTTTGATTTAAGATTAAAGGGTGATTGTGCCACTTTTAGGTCCTATAAATCCGAAGGAAAAGGAAGAGATAAGACAACCAGGGGACAATTGTGTGTTGTTCAAATAGCATAGACTATTACAATTCACTTTGGTAAAGCAGAGTATGAAATAAAATGGAGAAGCTATAAAAAGCTTGCTAGAACACCATTTTTAATGTACGTTGAGCACAAAAAATTATTTTCCTCTGATTTTCAGAGTAGCACATTCAAGAAAGAAGTAAATTGTGACGGGGTAAGAAAAGTGTTTTTTGTTTTTTTAAAAACATAATTAATATAAAAAATCTATTCACTTCTTATTTGGGATATATTTTCAATTCTTGATTACTTTTATGACTATATAAGGTGCGTAAAACAATTGTCTCCTCTCTTGCATGAGTGCATAGAGTAAGTTCAACACTCTTCATGCATAATGCATAGTAATTTGTGTACAGTGTCAAGCTTCTTGCCGTTTATTAATGACAGGCTATTCTTAATATATATTTTTTCTTGCTGTACTGTTTAATGAGATTAATGGTGAAAGAAAACTGATTTTAATCCTTTCTGGCATTAAGTCCTTTTGAGTCGAAGAACAATTGTCTACCAAATGTTAACTCTTTCTGTCTCAACGCTGCTTGTTTTGTTTCGAAGGATTTTACGGCGCTTGCAACGCATTAAGGTCATTTCAGCACCAGTAAAAAGGAAGAAAATGGGATAGTAAAATGTTCTTCTAGAATTACAATTAAGGCACCCAAGAAAAGGTAAGACAAAGGGAATTGGTTCAAATAGGAAACAGATGTAGATTCCAAGATCAGCGGACTTAGTTTGAGATCACCTAAATGTCTCATCATGACACAAGCACAGGTCCCAATTAAGAAGAACACACTCAAATGTTTACTAATCATATATAATATGAAAACAAAACATAACACAGTGCATAACAGAGAGATGATTTATAAGACAAAAAATATCTCCCAAAACTCTAACTATACATTTGACAGTTTCCCTACCAGCTAGGGTATCTGGCCAGGACCATAACAAAACAAAGTAATCTCATTCCAGGACAAAGACAGAAAGCATGTTGGAATACAGATATAGGGGGATAGAAGATACAGTAAGTGCCTCCCTGCCCACTATGGGAGGTCAGGAACCCTACCCGGTCAAACTGCTTGAACACTGCTGTGTAAAGACATCAGTCACCATAAAGACATTTGAGAGTACTGCATAATACAAGAATCTTAGTAAGATAGTCTCATGAACAAATCCCCCAAAAAATCTAATAGCCCTAACGTGCTATTAACATGTTGCAGCGCAGGCAGTGAATGAATAAAATTAAAATGTTAAAATTCCAAATATCTTTAAAATATGATTGAAAGAAAGATTTTTTAAAAATAAAAAATTTACCATTTTCTCAATTGATGAGCGAGACTCTGTCTTTTCCTTGTAATTCAACAGGAATGGTTCTGACATGGGGCTATTCTCAAAACCCTTGATGTGTAAAAGAAGGGATCTGGGTTTGGAGTTCAGCAGCTGAGAACTTGTTAGGGTTATGAGCCCCCCTGATCCTGAGAGATCCAAGCAATTGGCCAATTTTATTGGTCCACACAAAATCTCAGCTTTGAGAGAGTCCAGAAATTTTGGATCCAGAACGTTGTTAACCGTGTCAGGCTTTCTAACCGTTTCGGTAGTTTTCTGCTGAGTCTTTGGTCCCTCGCCTCCAACAATTGAACTTAAAGTGCAATTTTCATATTGCGACGATGGTGGGGGTCTGTGCATGGATCCAATATTTTG
This sequence comes from Berghia stephanieae, assembly GCF_034508935.2. Classification (NCBI taxonomy): domain Eukaryota; kingdom Metazoa; phylum Mollusca; class Gastropoda; order Nudibranchia; family Aeolidiidae; genus Berghia; species Berghia stephanieae. Next base: position 13,762,836 of record NC_088360.1, on the reverse strand, counting down.
CTTAAGAAGTGTTACCTGTTTACAGCATACGAAAAGGGAAAAAAGTATTTTGTCAATGTATAATTCATTTTCAAAACTGAAAACAACAAAATGGATGGACAATTTAAGAAAAAATAAATGTGTCGATCATAAAATAAATAATTTTAGAAATCCCAAGTGTTTCTCCAGAACTGAATTGTTGACTTTAAAATATTCGGGAAGAGTTGTATTTAATTTAATGAATATTTTGTAGGGGTTTTTTTGTTTGTTTTTTTTCATTTACTTAAAGCAAATATTATAACATTTACCTCAATATTTGGCTGGGAAGTACACAAAGGATTGAGTGAGAACTTGACATCAATATGACCAACAGCACAAGGCTTAGGGAGAAGGATTTCCATTAAATGCTCATCCCATGTTTGGCTGCAATTGGTATTTTATTTTTCAAAGAAAATAAACATAAGTAGATTTGAAGTTACATCAAATTCGTTAAAAATAATTTGCAAGATAGCAGGAGCAAAGCTGTTCTAATCATCAATACAAGTTTTCCAACACACACATTTATTTAAAAGCAAATCTAAAATTTTAATTCATCTTAGAGATAACTTAAAGCTTTCTGTCATGCTGAAGGGAATTTCATTTAGTACTTTGCAGATGTCAGAGCTTCCTAACCTGACCCATTACTTTGAAGAATCAAAAAGATCAAAATGAGGAATTATACATCAAAATGAGAAATCAAATTATCGTATACAGTTTTCAAATGAGTCAGTCGAGAATTTTTTTTATGCATCAAAAAAAAAAAAGGCCTCACTCTTCCTCACTCATTCAAACTATGTGGTCTTGTGGTATGATACTCGCTTTCGGATTGGAAGGTCCTGGGTTCAAGCCTCGCTCGGCACATAGTTGAGTCCTTGGAAAAGGCTCTTTACTCACATTCTCTCACCGTACTCAGGTGTAAAATAAGTACCTGGCCGTTAACGTTGTCTGTGTCAAAAATTGAAATATCGCCTGACAGGCATCATGTCTCGTTCTACATGTTACCTGTTGCTATTGGTTAAGGACACCCTGTAAAGCGCTTTGAGCATGTTTAGTGGATATTGCGCTATATAAAAAAAGGCTAAAAAAATTACACAACAGTAGGCTACTGTAATGGCTTCATGCTCTCAAAGTAGGCACTTTCAACCTTTACCACAAGAGCTAAATCCCCTGAGACTGGAATGCAGAATTTTCAGTAGCAAATGCATTATTGAGGACTGAGCAGTTGTTTCATAGTATGATTCCCCAGAATGCGGAATCATACCGCGAAACAACCGAATTCAGAATCATAGGAAGCTCTGAGATATGCATATGGAATTTTCACAGAAGAACCAATAGGAAAAAAGAAGCATTAATATTTATTTATATCTTTAATTTGCTTTATATCCAAGCATCATTCTATAGCTAGGGAAAATATTTACTATTGGGTGAGGATTATACTCAAGCTCTGGGCAAACTTAATAGCTTTACCAATCCACTTGGGACATAGGATATGAAGGACTATAGGCACTGATGCTCAAAATTTTCCACTAAGGTCCGCTTCAGATATCAATGGTCTCAAACCCAACTATGTGGGAGGTTAAAAAATCTAATGATGTAATGGTCCAAAAGGCATGACAAGTTTTGTCACACATCAAATAAGCTTTTTCAGTTAATTTTCCCAATATTTGTAGACATGATGAATCAGTGGTTGAAAATGTATCATAGTCTTATATCAGTAAACCACATATTCTTGGAGTGAACAGTTTGTGAACAAGGCCATAATATTGACATATTTTTCATTTTTGCTTTGAAAGTGATCCTACCTTTTATAGTTGTGTTATTTCTCTGTTTAATTCTTTATTTGTATGTGTTTGTGTGTGGCTTAGGTACAGAAATAGTAAAATTCTATCATGTGAATCAATCGTCATCATTGACTAACCCAGCATCAGCAGAAAGCTTCCACGTGCGAGTGTGTTGAGTTGCCTCCCCTTGTTGTTGAAGATGTTGAGGGTGTCGGCGTTGCTGCTGTTCTTGCTGAATTTCAGACCAACATGGTGGAACAACTGCTGTGAAGCGAGGCATTAGGTTTTCAAATTGGGTGAGGGTATGTAACTGTGTTAAGTTTTCAGGGGTCAGTGGGTGTTTTGTGAGGTAGTCAGATCCTGAAATTAAAAAAGAAAAGAGGACAAAAAAATAACAATTTAATAATTTTGACTCTTAAAATCCTTACGACTCATTTACCTGAAACAATAATTATTCATATATGCATTTCCAAAAAAAAAAAAATGAAGAAGAAAATAAGACGATACGGATGAAGATGAAAATAAAAAGGAAGGAGGAGTAGGAGAGAGGAGGAAGAGAATGAGGGGAAAAAAGGAGAGGAAGGAGAAAGAGGAAAAGAGGAGAACTAAAAAAAGGAAGAGAAGGAGGGCAGCAAAAAGAAAAAGAGAAACAAAGCAGTAAAACCTCTCTCAAATTACTACATGTTGGCATCCTGAATTGGTTTGGTTAGATATTTTGAAATGATGAAGTACCCATGGCCTGAGATAGTCAAAATTACTTGCCTGGATGGTCTACCATGTCTTCATCCATCTTAGCACGCTTGATGGCAGTTCCTTCTTGGAGTCCCTCTGGTCCCTCCACTTCATCTGCACTCGGAACAGATTTCTTCTGATCCCCAATTGTGTCCAAGTCATAAAAGTAAAGCTTGCCATTATCACTACACACACACAATCTCTCAATCCCTGGAGTATAAAAAAAAAATTAAAATAATAATAATAATAATAATTAATAAAATAAAAAAAAATAAAAATTTAAACAGAATATAGGTGATATCAGATAAATAGAAAATGGTTTCAACTGGATCTCTTAACAGCTTTTTGTAAACAAAAATAAATTAAAGCATCTTTGAATACAAAATCTGTTCAAAATAAGTTAAATAACTCTGTCATAAATATTGTGCCTACCCAGTTTACAAACTTGGTATTTGATAAATTTTCAAAAGTATGTTAAGTCTGCATTTGACAAATGATGAAAGTACAATCACATATTAAAGCAAGTTATGAATTCTATATTTCCTCCACATGTTTTAAAGTTTTAGAATCTTTTTTTTGTTTGTTTGTTTTTAAGGATTTTACGATGCTTGCAACACATTTAGATCATTTCAGCACAAATAAAAAGGAAGAAAATGGATAGTGAAAAGATTCTATATAGAATAATATATATAGGAGGATTAATAAAAGTTTGATATTTCAGCTGCGTAGTTTGTAATTTAGCTAACTTCACTACCGCACTTGTGAAAAATTTAGGTCATTTCAGCGCCAGTAAAAAGGAAGAAGATGGAATAGTTAACAACAAAAAATTCCAAGTTTACGATTAAAAGCACCTGAGAAAAAAATTATCAATGTCTTTAGTTCAGGACACAAGCACAGGAAATGACTTAGAGGAATACACTCAAATAATCACAATATATCACGTTCAAAACAAATAACTACTGCAGTACATAGCAGACAGATGATTTACAAGGGGAAAAAATATCATCTCCCAAAATAATGTACATTTGGCGGTTTCAATCTCAGTTACGAACTCTGGCCAAGGTCAGGAAAAACCAAAGAAACCTCATTCTAGGACAAAAAAAACAGAAAGGATAAAGAGGGACAGCAAGAGTGACCGCCCCTTTCACCTTGGGATGTCAAAAAACCTCACCTAAAAAAATAAAAATTAAAAACAAATAAAATAAATATATAAAAAGGACAATCAAACTGCACCTGAACAATACACAGACGAAACAAATTTTTCACTTTGACCAGGGGCAACAAATGCTAATTCAGTTAAGGTTGAAAGACATAATATCTTGAATGCTCCAGATGCTGTGGTGATGACAATATGACCCAAAACACCTGGATGTATTGCTTTGTCAGAAGATCCCAACCTTAGATTCATGGATTGTTCCTCAACCTGTGGAATATTATCAAAATTTATGCATACAACTATATGGAGGTAAAGTTAAAGAAAATGACAAATAAATGTTATAGAGGAAAGCTTCATCCAGCTTCCGCCTTTAGAACAGTCCACACTAGAGTGAATTTCATATCAGTGACCTAATGTCTCAAAGTCGCATTATTTCATGCTGAACCAAATCTCAAAAAGTGATATAAAAGTAAAAGTTAAAAGAAGAAATGCAAGAATTTAGTATTTATCATCTCAAGAATTTGTTGTCCTCAATAAAATATATAAAAACTTGATCAAAGTTTCACATGTTTTCATTATAAAATATTTGTTTTGGCATCTTAATCACGTTGACAAAATACAGAACAAAGATATATATTTGCCCATCAGGAGAGTACCCAACAATTGTATGGCTAAGGGGTTCAGGGGTACAGAGTCTAGCACAGTGAAGCGTGGTTAGTTGCCAGATGAGTGGCAGGGTAAGGCCCTTACACATATTACCTAACCCGAGTCAGGTTTGAATGAATACCAGGTATAGGCATTTATGGATATTATAAGAGTGCTAGTATATAAATGATATCTGACAGGCAACTCAGCAACTGGTGCAGTTTGAAATGGAAATATGGTTACGGTCTGCTGGAACATTGTGAAGTGTAATGTGCAAGGTAACTCCATGGAAATGAGCTATATAAATGTTCATTTTAAAAAAGACAACCCCCGCCCCCTCCCCCCAACACACACAAATCTAAGTATTCACTATAAAAATTTACATACAAATGTTTTCAATTTTGTAGGGTAATGAGACATGAAGGGGGAAAAAATATAAATAGCAACTTACCTGATCCTCCACTTCTGACGGCAACATAAGAGCATTGGTAATAACATCTCTCGGGGAGGTGATAAGCGTTTGGGCTACAGGAGACTCTTCGAGGCTTTCATTCTTCACTCGATATACAAGGATTCCACCCCCACAATATTGTCCTACAGATGAGGTGTTTTTCTGGGATGATGACAAGCTGTCAGCTGATAATTGTGAATCTGGAAGTGATGAACTTTCTAAGAATCCTACTTTGGTACTCAGGACAACAACAACATGCTGCTTATCAATAGAAGGAATGAGACAGGTAATTTCAAGACCTTCTTTTTGAAAAGGTACTGGTAATTCTATACACTGCATTACTTTCCCTGAAATCGTAGGTACCTCCTTTTTGGGTGATCCATTGATGTTAGAAACAGTATTGGTACTGGAATTACTTGTGTTGGCAAATGAAAATGAAAATGGCTTCGTAGGAGTTATTGGTTCAGCTAGAGAGGAATCTAAATTATCACAGAAGATATCACTTGGACCATTACTCAAGTCCGTCACTTGTTTAGTTTCACCTGCAGACACAAATGTTCCTGTGAATGGATTTGTAACTACTTTGCCAGGAGCAGGGGTGAACCCAACTATTTGACAATCAGAGTCGTACTCCCAAGGCATGACCCAATCCTCGGTATTGTTGGCGACACCTGGTGGTGGCGTGCCAGCATCTTCTTTCACTGGTTCAGATTTTACAGGCACTGGAGATGTCTTTTTCGTTGGACTTGCTTCTTCGACAGCTTGTAGCTGCTCAACCAATGATACCAAAACAATGTATGGCACAAGTTGACTTTCAGGAAGATGGAAATCACATGAATCGTAATAACTCCCGTCAGTGATCAGTCTCGAATTACTTAACTCACTACTGACTGTTTCATTCACTTCATTCATAAGTTGAACTGTTCTACTGCTGCCTGACATAGAATGACTTTCACTTCTTAGACATGACTTAGTACGTCTTAGACTTACACCACATATAACAGAAAGTTTGGCATCATTTGTTGAAGATTTGGATGGAGATTGTTGTTCATGCTGAACTTTGCTTTCCCCAACACAAAGAGCTGTTACATGCATATCATCAGAAGGTCTCTGAGAATGATCTGCCAAAAATTTAATTAAAAATTAAAATGAGTTAGGAATATAACAAATAATTGATATAATAGGCTGAATCAAACTGGACTCTTTGTGAGAAAAATACACAAATGAGTGCAATTTATTGTGTTCTATTTTACTACTAAAATATCTCATATTTCATATACTTTTAATTACAATTTGTTTTATGTTATTCATGTCGTTGTATCTTTTGTCTTTCTATTTTATGAATGAGGGAAATGTGAAAAAAAAAAGATCAGTTTAAATCAAATATCAATTTTCCACTTTATAATCCACATAGTTTCCCCTAAGAGAGATGATAATGTTTAGTTTTTTCGGAGTTTTCTTTTTAATTTTAAACAAGTTTTGTAATTTACCACTTGGAGGTAGACTTTTGTGGAGAGAAATTTCTTGCACATCCTCATCTTGACCAGCACATTTCCTTTGATGACAATTAATTTGAGAAGAAATAATCAAAAATGTGTTAGGAATGAAGCGAGATAATTTTTTTTTAACCCCCCCCCCCCCCCCCACCCCTTTTCCCCCACTCACCATAATCACATTATAGAATATTTATTTTTTTAAGTAAGCTCTCTCAATATCAATATTTGGAGCTACATCATTATGATACAAAAGCCATGATGACTTTTAACATGGGTGCAAGCAACTGGACCTCAAAAAGCCTGCAAGTCTACTTATGACCAGACATTTAATCTGAAAAAGCCTACAAGATTACCTCGTCATTTGAAGTCTTGTTCTCAGCATCTAGTCTTCATAATAGTAGTCCACAATTGTTGTATGTTTAATCCAAAGGTTATAATGCAGTAATTTGTTAAGTTTCTTATCACAAGTTGCACAATTTTAAAATATACAAAAACAGAAATAAAACAAAAATCAATCAAATCCAAATCGCAAAAAGCCGGCGACGTTTTTTTCGGTAATCCAATCGGTCGGCAGGCCGGCTGTAGCCGGCTCTCTTGCACCCATGTTTTAAAGACAATAGTCAGTTAATGCAAGACACTTATCATTAACATGTTATTTTGTTTGTTTTGTTTTTAAGATTTTTATAGCGCTAGCAACACATTTAGGTCTTACCAGTGCCAGTAAAAAGGAGGAAAATGGGATAGTAAAAAGTTTTTGAATTACAATAAGAGTACCCAAGAAACATTAAGACAAAGGGGAATTAGCTCAAATAAGAAACAGGTGTAGATTCCAAGTGCACACTACCAGTGTACTTAGTTTGAGATCACCTAAAAGTCTCATCCTGACACAAGCACAAGTCTCCAGTAAAAGGAACACACTCAATCGTTTACAAATATATATATGTAAAACAAAAATAATACAGTACATATCAGAGAGATGATTTACAGGACAAAAAATATCAACTTTCAAAACTTTAATTGTTTCCCTCCCAGCCAGGGTATCCAGGTCAGGGCAGGGACAAAATCAAGTAATCCCATACCAAGACCAAGACAGAAAGCATGTTGGAAAACATATACAATGGGATAGAAGACACAGTAAGTGCCCCGCCCCCTCCCCCCGGCCCACTATGGGAGGTTAGAAACCCCACTGACTGACAATTTTCAAATATTCTTATTTTTACAACAGGGAGAAAGAAAAAAAAAAGTTAAATGATAGTCAGTGGAAGAAAAACATAAAACAAAACCAAAGATACAAATAACACTAACTTTTGCACTCCAGATCTGACAGTATTCTCTTGTTTTTCAATTTGAAGTCCAGTTTTCAGAGCTACAAGTGCATCAGTTATATCAATATCGAACTGACAATGTTTCTGATGGAAAAGACAGAAAATAATGGATAACAATATTAGTATAAATTTCGTTTCAAAAATTGATAATTCTTTGCTTCAGTAAACATATCATAATATCGTAAATTTACATTAAGAAGAATTTATTGCATCTTAATCATCATCAGCCAAATCATGCAGTGAAGTATTTTTAAACTGAAATATAAATAAAAATAGACATTATACTAACAAATAAAATAACAAGCAGGGACATGGGAAATACCTTTACAATATGACTAATATCCCACACAACTATATTTCCATCCTTTGTTGATGTTGCTATAAAATCCTCATTAAATGTAGTACTCAAACATGAAATTTTCTGGGGACAAAAAAGAAAGATATGTTCCATGACATTGAATTTTAATTAATTTTTTTTTAAAAGGAATATCAATTATACAAATACATGGTCTTGTAGGCCTTTTATCTATTAATTACCTATAATTTATTTTTAAAGAGGAGGCAATACGAGTGCTTATTTCCGACTTTCAATTCATTCAATATTCCTTTGACAAGATCTGTAAAGAATCTCTATGTATTTTACTCAGGAGCATCAAATATGTTCAGTTCTTTTTTTATCAAAAGTATAAATATCAAACCTCCTGAGCTGAAGACCCATGGTAATGAGCTGGTTGAGTGGCATATGTCAATGCCAGTGGAACATTCTGAGTGAAATCCCCTTTTATATAGGGACACAGCTGGGAATGACGCTCATGTTCTGACCTAAAATGGAAAGGATAAAAACTTTTTTTTAACTACCTATATCTCAGATATTCATCAAACAAAATATAATTTTAAAATTAAATTAATAAACAAATAATATTAAATTATCACAGCTCTTCTGGGACTTTAATCTCTGTGAAAAAAAATCTGTTACTTTATAGAACATTACAACACATGTTTATTGGAAACAGAATCTGATACACGATCTTAAAACCCACAAGGGAAAGTTTTCTGTCTTTTTGTATATTGTAAAAAATTTCAAACATATTTACCCAAAGTCAAACCTTTCTGATATCATGCGTAAGCATTCCACCACAGCACATGCTTTTTCAAAGAATAATATGAAATACTATTATTTTTATAAGTATAATTAACATACAAACTAATGGCAATAATAATAATAATAATAATAATAATAATAATAATAATAATAATAATAATAATAATAATAATAATAATAATAATAATATTAATAATAATAATGAGGCGCATGTCTGAAAAGACTGAGGATTGCAAAAAAGACCAGGTGACAAAATGATGACAGTTATTCTTTGTCTACTTCTGTGCCCATTACATTTTCAGATTAATAAAGATTCAAGAGAATTCTTTCAATAATGATTCTTTACCAAGGCTCATCGGTAGGTTCCCAGCACACAAGGCAAACATTACAAGTAAAACACATGGCTCTGTCGTCTCCATAAAGGTTTGGGTGGTGGAAGAAGCCAGCTTGGGCCATAGGATCTGGAAGAGCCCATCTGTATTTGCAATTGAAGAGTAAATCATTCAATAGTTATTAAAAAAGTAAATTTCTCATTAAATTATCCTGTGACCGTTGAACCTAGTAGTTACTATTACATCCTAAATTTAAGATTGAGAATGATGAAAGCAATATTCCTTATTCAAAACAAAAAAAAAAAAAAACAACAAAGAAATTACTAGAACAACATTGAATTTCTAATAGAAGATTTTAATTGTCTCAAAACATAGAATATAAATCATAATGACCAATGACACACAAGGAGCTTAAGTTTAACAAAGTTTTTGGAGCTTGCTCAAATATGGGTAATGACAATGGGTGGGTTGCTCCTACACAGGTAACTGGTTGGTTATGGCAAATCAATTTCTGTCACAAAGTCATAAATCTCAATTAACCTCTGCTGGTTGGATAGGAGGGTCAGTAAAGAAAAAAATCCGACAAAGCATTTAATCCCACTCTTTGCCTATTTGTGAAACACTAAACCAAAAAAGATTCCATAGCCCCTAAAATTATGTCACAAGTAAAAGCTAATTGTTGAATTTTAGGTATGAAAATGTTATCAGCAAGTGAGCTTATGCTGATAAACACTTAAAATATTTTTTTCTAACAAAAAAAACTTACTTGTAATTCATGTGGGGCCAATTTTTAAAAGTTTCTCTGCGAGCAGCTTCACTATACATTAGAGCTCTGTTGACCGGTTCCTTAAGAATATCTGCCCGAATGCTGGGCAGTAAAAATCCAAGGCGATCGATAACGGCGGAAGCTACTGGCAAACCTTGACTTTTCTGACTTGTTTTAGTCAGTTCTTCTATCAACGAAGAACAGACCGATTTCAGGACTAAATGTTGCATCTCCAAACATACAGTTGCCCACTGAAAAAAAAAAGACATATATAATCCATTTGGTGTTACAATGACATAAGATAGGCTATTGAAAAATCTATTTAGGCTACCAACCAATCACGTCTAATCTCTAGTTGATCACATTCAGTGAAATGAACATGAGCACAAATGGACGACTTTAAATCTTAACTAAAAATGCAGGTTGAAATCTCTTTCCATATAAAAGCTTAAATACGATCCCCCCCCCCCCCCCCCCAATCCTGCTATTCCAAACATTATATCAAAGCATACTCATGTACCTAAAAACACATTGACATACAAATTAACAAAGCATACTTTGGAATTTCTTCTTAAACTCCTTTGAATCAGTAGTAACAAAAATTACTACAAAAATAAAAATTACCTTTGCTGTTTTGTGGTTACCCTGAGTCGCTTCCTGGGCAGCACATATGCCATTAGACAAATCCCTTATAAAATCACCAACATATTCCTTCCCTGAAAGGTCTGTGACAGCAAATGATTTCAGCAGATGGGTGGCCTAAGGAAATGTTAATTTAAAAACAAATATACATGTACATCAAGTTCAGTTGGTGTAATGATCGAGCAGTTAAGGTTTTCCAATGTCTCAACAGACTGGGCTTTAAGGCCTGTTTTCAAACCCTTGTTTTATTTTTTTTCTTGAACAAGAAGCTTCACCTCCGTTGTTCACTTGTAAAGCTGTGTTGCAGCGCACACCTGGAATACCTGTCTTTTCTCCCCAGACAAATTAAGGGAATATATTTATCTATCTGGGGGTCCTGATAACTCAGTAGAGCGCATTATCCAAGACCCCTGGTGATGTCAATACTTTTTTTTTTTGTTTTGTTTGTTTGTTGCTTTAGGTCTCTTCCAACACAATTGAGGTTATATGAGAGACCGCTGAAACAAAAAAACAAGCAATCTAACAAAAATAGTACAAATGTCAATCAAAATCATAACCTAAAGATATCATAAGCTAAATTATAAATAACCAAGAACAAACAGGCAGAGGATTTACAGGAAAAAAAATATCCCCTGTCAAAAATACAATCACAAACCAAAGAAGCAGGATAGGCTAGTAAAGAGAAGAAGAAACGACATCACTATCGGATCGTACACCCATGCGAACATCATAGGTATATGATTCAAGGTTGATGCTCCCATCCAACCACCCGCTCAATACTTTTTCTGACCTAGTCGAAAGTACTTCATGATAGAATAGGGTCCTATCCAAAGGGTAGCAAGCAATAGATATTGACCATTTCAGGTTATAGAAACCAGGATAAACTCCGGCTCCAAGGAGAGAGAAGATTTATCAATCTGAATAAAATCCATCAACAAACTTATAATATTTTCATCCTAATTGACAAGGGGCCATAAAGAAAGAAAAAAAAGTTAAAACTTGTAAACATAAAAGAATAGCATCTGCGGAATGCATTTCTTGTATCACAACAGAATTTTTTTTTGTTTGTTTGTTGCTTTAGATCTCTTCCAACACAATTGAGGTTATATGAGAGACCGCTGAAACAAAAAAACAAGCAATCTAACAAAAATAGTACAAATGTAAATCAAAATCATAACCTAAAGATATCATAAGCTAAATTATAAATAACCAAGAACAAACAGGCAGAAGATTTACAGAAAAAAAAATATCCCCTGTCAAAAATACAATCACAAACCAAAGAAGCAGGATAGGCTAGTAAAGAGAAGAAGAAACGACATCACTATCGGATTGTACACCCATGCGAACATCATAGGTATATGATTCAAGGGTGATGCTACCATCCAACCACCCGCCACAACAGAATTAATAAAAGAGGAATATAATATCTAAAAAACATATAATTAGTATTAGAAAAATCCTTCTAAAACTGTCATATGGATGGGATCTATCGCAAACCTTTCAACTTGGGGGAAACCCTACTATGGATAAGATTTTAAAAACTACAAACAACACAACAATCAATGGAAATGAAAAAAGTTTTGTCACATAAAAAAACAGCATTTTCATTGATAGTTTTAGTACTGCCATCAATATGTTTTCTTTAACTTTAAGAGATATATATTGAACCAAATAAACCAGACTGTGACCTAATAATGCCATTAACTCAAAGTTGGCTTGCCATCTGGCCTCCTTTTTTCAACCGATATATTGTAGTTATTTTTCAAACACAAAGTTTCAAACCTCAACAAGTGGCAATTCAATTTTCACTGTCTCTTCCGTCTTTTGAACAGGAGTCTGAAGGGCTGTGTCCAGCAACAAGATCCCTTGCAGATCTCCTCTGACACCAAGTGCTGAGCCATCACTGAGCACTGTTCTGTCTTTCTCTGCTAGGTATTTACATCTGACATTTTCAGTTTTATGGCCTGGAAAAAAAATATTCATATATTATTCTTGACATCAAAAACTGTAAATAAAGAGTGTTGTCATATAATTTGCATAAAATCCATTTTCTTGACGTTTGAATGATCAGCATCCGAACTACAACAGGAATGACCCATTTTATCAGTTGACCAAACAAGACCAGGTCATAATCTTTAGGATGCGATACTTCAAGTCAGTGCCCCTCTCGAAACAGGAAGTATAACAGGTGAACAAATCCTACAGAATTGCCCAACACTCTCTGTCCTTTGGAGAAAATACTGGCCAATGACTGCCCTAACAAGCTTGAGGAGTAAGCTCCACTCAACCGGAGCCTGGAGGATCTCCAGAGGACTGGTGGAGAGTAGACTGCTGAGCGAACACAAAGAAGATATTTTGCAGCCATAAACATGTCATCAATTAAATTTTTGCTGTGATAAATAAATATTGTACTATTTATCAATGCTTATATTTCTACAGAGACAATTGGATATATTTTTTTTTTTTTTTTTTTTTAAAAAGTATTTTGTATGAAAGGGTATATGACTCACAACAATTAAAATTTAAGCTTTCAAATCAGTTTTCAGCTCAACAAATTTCATTTCTCAACGACTATACATACACTGTGAGAGACAGTAACTTATAATCCATAGATAATTATACTCTTAGTTGTTAAAAGATGGTTCTAAAATAAACATGGTAAAATCACTATTCGCAGTAGTAGAAGTGCTCTCCCGTCTCTGAAAATTAGTCTTTGTCCCCTCGCTGAACACAACATTGTATTTTCTGTTCAACATGGCGTGTTGGTGAATGCCTTGAAGTTGAATGAGAGTGTGTTAGTTTGAGAAGAAAAGAAAAGTAGGGATGATTGAAACATTTTGTGTGGCTGAGAATTGAGATTTTTAACGTTTCAACTTTTCCTTCAAGTCTGGAACTTGACAAGATCATGTCTTGTTTTGTTTACCCCAATCCAATCCATGAAAATTTCCCTGTCCCCACCTCTCCGCTTGATCATTCGTTCACATCTTGAAATCTATAAGCTTATCTGTCACTTAATGAGAATAGTTCTGTCCCGTTTATTGTTTTATTTACAATTAGTTAAATATATTTTATAAAGGTTCCAGGAATCTCTCCCTCTCTCTCTCTCACACACAAACACACACTCGCCATTGCTCATGACTCATATCTCAGTGCTCCTGCAAATAATAGGTTACCATCAATAAACTATCTCTGCTACTACAGCCACCACATCATCATTACTACCACAGCAACCATCACCACTTTTACATCATCATACCACCGCCACTACTACAACGACAACCATCACAACATTACTACCACTACCACAGCTACCTCCACATCGTTATCAAAACTACGGCTACCGCCGCCACCATTATATCATCATCATTATGGTCATCATCACAACCACATCAACACCACCATCACTACACATTAACAGACACATCATCATCGTCATTGAAATGCAAAATAATAATAATAGTTAGTAATAATTTTAAAAAATTAATTCTTAAAAATATTTGTTTTAATCAACAACAAAATTTTTATTAAAAAATAAAACAAAAACAAATAATAATAATAATAAATTAATAATAATAGTTATGTAGTTTATTTTTATTTTGCGCCCAATCCTCTATACAATAAAGCTCAAGGCTCATAGGCTACTACTGCAAATAGCTGCAATGAATTATATCTACTATTTATTACTGCGAATAGAGTTAATAGAGGCAATATAGGTGACCATTTTATCATTGTTATTTGTATATAATAAAATAATAATATAATTCAACTTGATCGTTTATATTTAGGTTTTCGTGGATGAAGAATCCTAGATTTTTCACAGATACTAAAGTCATGTCTTTGAACAGAATCCCGAAGGTACAAAACATTTCTATGAGAAACAAGTCTGTTCCCTACCAAAGCTGGTTTCGATTTCAATTTCAACAGCAGACAACAAAATTGACTGACGCTTTTTACTTTTTAGTCTTAGATTTTGATTTTGACTTTGGTTTTCGCTTTCTCTCAGCGAATAAATAATCAAATGAGTAAATTATATTCAATCAAAATGGACCTTATGCGGGATCCTCGTAAGGACAATAGAGATACGAATGACGGGCAGGGTCCCAAGCACTTCAACTTCAAGGAATGCGCTAGATAGTTTCTTCACTCTTCTAATCTGAATCTGATCTGATCTTCCTAGAAATACATACCTGACAAGTCAGATTTTTGAAGCACAGCTCCTGAGAGTGCATCCACGATTATGACTGACTGGTCTTTACATGATAGAATAATGGCATTTAACAATGAATTGTAAGTAACATCCTCTACTATTGAATCAAGTGATAAACATCCATCTTGTCGAATGGACCATCGATCTTCGGTATCCGCCATGATACATTTGTACAAGTTACAGTGGTCATTCCAGTGACGTCACGCCTAAAATGGGATGGAAAGATTTAACGAAAAAAAAATTCCGTGATCATTGCTCTTGACTTGATTTCTATGAACTCTCATTACTGAGACTGTTTACAAAATATTACCATAAATTTTACTGTCAATCGCTCACAAAATAAGCGAGTTTTTGCTAAACGGAGCTATATTTGGAAACTGATCTCATCGTTTTTCTCTTTTACCAACTGATCTGCAGTGTTGCATTTCCAATTGCAATTCTTACATTTACCTCCCTTCGAACTTGGAAATTACATAAGATTAATAATGTAATACTGAGAGAGAGAGAGAGAGAGAGAGAGAGAGAGAGAGAGAGAGAGAGACGAACTACTTCTTTCGACTCAAATGCACTGAATGTGAATTCATCATCATCGTCATCATCATCATCATCATTATCATCGTCCTCCTCCTCCCCCCCCCCCTTCCCCCTTCTTCTCGGCATAAAAGACAACGCACTCACCCCCCCCCCCCCCACCCCACTCCACACACATGCTCGCCAAGACACGGAGGTGCACGCAAAACAATAGTGTCAAGTATATTGCTATTATTTCGTCTCTAACCCTATCTCTAGAAACCACCAAGGTGCAGACAACATCGGATGGTCAGAAGAACTTTTAACACTGTAGAAAAATAGTTTCTCCCACCTTGCAGCGTTAAACACGGTAAGCTGTGGAAAATGTAAACCTATTAGGCAACCAACATAAAAGTGTTTTTACTAAAGAGGATCCAAAATTGAAAATGACTTGTTGCCAGTACTGAAAAATAATATTAACATCATCACGCGAGGCATCACAAAACTTCAGGTCCTGCCAATATTTCGAAGAAACAGCTGTAGAAATTGCTCCTTGTCTATAAATACGTTTCCAACACTCACTTGTTACGAGTTGCGTACCCAGTACCCATTGACTAGAAAAATGCAAACATCACTGCCATTTATAAAAACGAGACATTGGAGCAAAGTAATGCCCCATTTCAATAACATCCGTCGCCTGCCAATTTTGGAACATAGGTATTATATTTCACGCCGTGATGAACCATCTTGATGAACACCAAGTCCTAGCAGATTACCAACGCGGCTCAGGGAATATCATTCATGCGAAACACAGCTGATATATGCGCTGGAATTAATCTTAAAATCACAAGACTGGAAAAAAACAAAAAAAACAAAACAACAACAACAAACAAATTTATTGATTGATTCTTGATTCCAGCAAAGCGTTTGACACGGTGCCTAACCGTAGGCTACTCCAGAAATTAGAAAACTCAGAAACTAGAAATATAGAAGAAAGTAAAGACGAAGATTTGGAATACAACAGAAAACAACCTCTCCAAAGGTGTTTTAAAAACAGGCTATGCGGCAGATCTCAACGAGTTCTCATAGACAGAAGTAGTGACCCGTGCACTTTATTGTTGGGAGAACCGGTTGTACTTGGTCCTATGCGCTTTTTAATCTTCCAAAACGATATGGCCAAGAAAACAGTTTAAAACTTGTTTTTGTCGACGTCAGTTTACTGTTTAGAAAAATAGATCGTGAAAATAACACTAGACGCGCCCACAACCTCGACACGGTTGTAAAATGGACAGAAAGACTGAACACGACATTTCACTCTGGTAAATTTTATCGTAATATTTATTCCTACAAACAACAAGAAGCTTTAGCTACACCCTATTGAATGTGAAGCTAAGTACACGACACTAAAGTAAGACCAACTTTGCAATACGCCAGCTCAGCTTGGGACCCATTTAAAACAAAAAAAGAGAAGAGAGAAACACACACACACACACACACATTATGAGTTTCTTCCCGTGTACTATAAGATAGTGGAATTCATTGCATTTACCAGACCGCGTAATCAAAAGCCACCACCAGACGATTGTGCGGCTATGTATGTGGTCATATGGTATGACACTGGCTTTTGGATCGGAAGGTCCTGGGTTCGAGCCTCGTTCGGCGCATAGTTAAGTCCTTGGGAAAAGGCTCTTTACTCACATTCACTCACCGAACTTAGGTGTAAAACGAGTACCTCTCCTATAGTACCCAAGTACATGGCAGTTGATAGCTTTGTCTCTGTCCAAAAAAATCTAAAATCTCCTAACAGGCGCCATGTCACGCCCCACATGCTAAGTGTTGCTGTTGGCCAGGGACCCATTGTAAAGTTCTTGGAGCACGTTTAGTGGATATTTCTTTTTTTTTTTTTTTTTTTTTTTGATTTTTGTTTGGTCTTCAGATGACCCACATAACCATCAATCGTTTCGTCTTACTATTGCTACAGATTGGCATTCATGCGCCCATATGCCTGTTGTATTTTATCGATTCAGATTCAGAATTGCTCGCTACCATTTTGAAAGAATGCCAGTCTATTGCAAAGTACTTTTTAATCAGACCTTATGGGCCCAATCTCCTGCTGAGGAGATGGAGGGATCAGAAAAATTCTCGACTGGATCGACCTCGACCTTTGCTTATGAAGAAAGTGAGCTGACTATTTTCGCGCAATAAAATTGATGTTTTGTGTTAGTTGATGTTTCATTATTATTATTATTATTATTATTATTATTATTATTATTATTATTATTATTATTATTATTATTATTATTATTATTATTATATTATTATTATTATTATTATTATTATTATTGTTTTTTTTTTCCCCAATAAATTATGGCTCTGCTATGGTGGTGAGTTGCAATGATATTATTTTCAATGTAATGTTACATAAACATAAAGCGGACGGACGTGATTTTCTCTCTCTCTGAATACAGCAATTAATTTCACACACACACACACACACACACACACACACACACACAAAGAAAGAAGAAGAAAAAAGCTGCTCCTCTCTTTGAGTACTGGGGAAGGGATGGTGGGGTAATTAAAAGTAGATTATCCATCTTAATAGCTAAAGAGCAATGATCGAATATAAGTAAAGATTTGGATTATTGTTTATCTGAGACTCTTGGAGACACCGAGGATGTACAAAGAAGAAAACAGCTGCTATCAAACGCCGCACTCAGCAAACTCACCAATGTATGGATTAGAGGTGACAAAATAAAGAGAAAAACCAAACTGAAACTGTACCGTGCTCTTGTAAAACCGGTACTTCTGTATAACTGCGGCACTTGGGCGTTGACAAAATCCGAAGAAGAACATCTGGATGCCTTCCATCGCACACAGCTAAGAAGGGTACTGGACATCAAATACCCAAAAAAGATCTCAAATGAATCACTCTATAAGATCACAAAAGAAAGACCAATCTCCCTCGACATTTTACAACAACGATGGCAACTTTTCGGTCACATACTACGCAGGGACAAAAACATACCAGCTAACCAAGCCATGTCGGGATACTTCCAAAAACACGGGAACCTTTTCAGAGGAAGACCGATCACAACACTCCCTGTGATCCTAAACAAAAACCTCACAACACTTGGACAAAGCATTAGTCTCATAACGGCAGGGGACCTTGAAAATCTGAGAACCCTAGCAGAGGACCGGCAATATTGGAGACACCTCACACAGGAAATACTGGAAACAGCCAAGGCGACCCGATCTTTCGGTCGAGACGCGAAAGGCATCTAAGAAGAAGAGAAGACTCTGTCCACCCAGTTGTCCACTGTCTCTCGTAACATATTCAATCCAAACACGACCAGCAAATTGGCCGGTGTTATGTCCTTTTACATTACATTTTCTCCTTCGTCTTCCTCTTCTTCATCACAAGAACTGCAGGCCACCTCTGATACATCGACGTACTTCGTAACAGCATTCAACCGGCGGAAAAGTCGATGGCAAAAACGACTGCTGAAAAGGTATTTTTCTGTCGGCAGATAGTCGATGGAAAAAAAAAAACAAAAACGATAGTTGACATTCTTGTCCTGGAGTAAGGACCTTCAGTTGCTGATGTTGACCCCAAGTTTTCGTTTTCGTCGTTGAGGATAATGGAACCAGCTGTTGAATAATTTGGGCTTGGAAGTTGAATAATAAGTACCTAAATGGTGTACAAGACAAAAGGGTGATTAGATATATTTGAATTTCTGCTTGTAAAAATCCACTAGAATGGGACATTAGATGTATTATAGAGAGAGAGAGAGAGAGAGAGAGAGAGAGAGAGAGAGAGAGAGAGAGAGAGAGAGAGAAAGGGTAGGGGGGGTAGGGGATTCAAATAATGCTTAAGCAGAGCTGCCTACTTGAATTTTTTTTTTAATTCGTAGTTCCCAATGAAAAAAAGGACCCGAACAAGTTTGTTGTTGTTTTGTTTTTAAAGGTTTTTCGGCGCTTGCAACACATTAAGGTCATATCAGCGCCAGTAAAAAGGAAGAAAATGGGACAGTAAAAAGTTCTAGAATTACAATTAAAGCACCCAAGAAAAGGTAAGACAAAGGGGAATTAGTTCAAATAGGAAACAGATGTAAATTCCAAGAGCACACTATCAGTGTACTTAGTTTGAGATCACCTAAAAGTCTCATCCAGACACAAGCACAGGTCCCCACTAAGAGGAAGACACTCAAATGTTTACAAATAATATATTGTCTATTGTATGTAAAACAAAACAATACAGTGCATAACAGAGAGATGATTTACAAGGAAAAAAATATCTCCCAAAACTCCAACTAGACATTTGACTGTTCCCCTCCCAGCTAGGGTACCCGGTCATGGCCTGGACAAACCAAGTAATCTCATTCCAAGACAAAGACAGAAAGCATGTTGGAAAACAGATATAGGGGGATAGAAGACACAGTAAGTGCCTCCCTGCCCACTATGGGAGGTCAGGAACCCCACCCAGGACCCGAACAAAACCAAGCAATCGCATTCCAAAACGAAGACAGAGAGCAACTCAGAAAACATATATAAAGGGATAGAAGGCATAGCAAGTGACCTCTGCCCACCACGGGAGGTCAAAGACCCCACCCAGGCTCTCATCTCATCTCATGTAGTTCCATATCTGAAGCAGACGTCGGAGGTCATCTTCCGCCAAGCTGATCTATCTCTTGCCAATTCTATTAAAGCAGCGCCACCTTTCTCAGCTTCATCTGTCCAAATTCTTATCCCTTTCAAATACGTTATTCTTTGTCTTCCTCTTATTCTTTTTCCATTCATCTTTCCAGTCAAGGCGAGTATTTCCAAACCAGGGTGGCGGATAATGTGTCCTAAAAATTCCATTTGGCGTTTGATGATTTTTGTTATCAGTGATCTTTTTCTGTTTGCCATTTCTAAAATTTCTTCATTTCTTTTCCTTTCCATCCATGACACCCTCATCATTCTTCTGTAAAACCACATTTCCACTGCCTCCAGTCTTTTAACCATGGTCTTGTTTATGGTCCAGCTCTCACAACCATATAGCAGCACAGACAGTACATAGCAATCCAGGACTTTGATTTTTGTTTTCATGCTAATATTCCTGTTTTTCATAATTGTATGCAGCTGGTTGAATGCATTCTTCGCCATACCTATTCTTTTCTTTATTTCACAATCTGATTTTCCATTGGATGTTACATTGAAGCCTAAATATTTGAAACATTCAACTTGTTGTATTGTTTGTCCTCTGCTTGTTATTACACAGGCTGGTGGGTTATTATTTTTAGATACCGTCATGCATTCTGTTTTAGAATATTCAGTTCCAGTCCCATATTTTCACTACTCCTGACTACAACATCCAGTAATTCTTGTAGTTCATGTTCAGATTCTGCCAGTAGAACCGTATCATCTGCATACCTCAGATTTGTTACATTCTTTCCTCCAATACACACCCCCTTCTTATGTTCGATATCTCTTAATATCATTTCACTATAGAGGTTGAATAAATCTGGAGACAAAACACACCCCTGCCTAACTCCTCTTCTAATAGGTGTAAAACTGCTTAGTTCGTTGTCAACACGCATTGCTGCTTCTTGTTCCCAGTACAAATTCCGTAATATTCTTAAATCTTTACCATCAATGTCCAAGGATGATAGAATTTTGAATAGTTTTTCGTGTTGTACTTTATCAAAGGCTTTTGAATAGTCGATGAAACACATATACAGATCTTTATTTACTTCAATACATCTTTCCATCAGCATTGATAATGTGAATATTCCATTTCTGGTACCCTTGTCCTCAACAAAACCAAATTGCATCTCCCCAATTTCAGGTCGTATTTTATTTCTTATTCTTAGTAAAATTATCTTCAAAAGAATTTTTGTGAGGTGGCTCATTAGGCTAATAGTTCTGTGTTGTTCACAATCAACTGCCCCTGGCTTTTTTGGTAGTGCTATAAAAATGGATCGTTTCATATCAGTTGGCATTTTTCCTGTGTCATACACTTGATTTAGAAGGTTTGTGATGAATTCAATCCCCCATTCACCCAGGCCAGTCAAGGCTTCAATTGTTATGGCATCAGGTCCTGCAGCTTTTCCATTTTTCATGCTTTTCATGACGTTCCTAACTTCATCTTTCATTATAGAAGGCCCTTCCAGTTCTTTTATCATAGGCATTTCTCCTCGATTATCAAAAAAAGTTCTTCAATATATTCTGACCATCTGTTTAGAATGCAGTCTTTGTCCATGATGGTGTTTCCACGCTTGTCTTTGATGCATCCACTTTTAGCACCTGATTTAGTTTTGTTTGTCACTTCTTTGATTTTCTGATGGAAGAATTTGCCATTTTTTTCTTTGCAGGACATTATATAGTGACATTGTTCATTTATCCAGTCTTCTTTAGCTTCGTTGCATTTTCTTTTTATCTGCCTGTTCAGAGTCTTGTATTTTTCTTCCTGATTTTTGGCCTTTCTTCTCTCATTCATTAGTTCTAATATCTCTGGAGTAATCCATTTCTTCTTCTGCAACTTAAGTGTGGTTGGAACATTTTCTTCTAATGATGCAGCAACACTGTCTTTAAACTGCTCATATTTCTCTTCTATATCTGTTAGTTCTCCAAGCACTTCAAACTTGTTTCTTACTGATAGTTCAAATTTTTCTTGTATCTTCTGTTCCTCCGGAGAATGTCTAGTTGGTATTTAGGTTTAGCCTTTGCTCTTTTGCAGATTTTCAATTTAACTCATATGGGGCATAGCACAGGTATATGATCGCTGTTACAGTCAGCCCCCGGCATAGAATTGGCATACAAAACCGAGTTTCGGAAACGTTTGCTGATGAGTATGTAATCTATTTGGTTTCTCACTCCATCTCCAGGACTTTTCCATGTCCACTTCCTTCTATTGTGGTTTGTTGACCAAGTATTTGTGATTGTCAGATCATGTTGACGGCACCATTGAATAAGACGATCACCTCTGTCATTTTTGTCTCCCAGACCATGTGGGCCCACAATATCTTCTATTCTTTCTCGGCCCACCTTGGCATTAAAATCGCCCATGATGAGTTTTATGTCTGAAGACTTAAACTGATGCATTGCTTTATCTAGGCTACAGTGTTCAATTGCTTTGATTTTTTTTTTTTGTCTAGGATTGAAAGGGGTTAAATCCATATTTTAAGTCATATCCCTGGCCATGTAAAGGAATAGACATACACACAAAATAAAAGCTTTTAGGTTTCCCTGCAACACTTATGTTCCAAGTGTGTGTGGAAAAAGAAAGCAAAGGCGCTTTTTTAAAAGAAAAAAAAAAGAGAAAAAGATCTAGTGCCTAATCTAAGACTCAATAATACCCCAAATAGGGCGGCTATGTGGTCTAGTGGCAATGATTTTTGCCTTCGGATCGGAAGATCCAGGGTTCGAGACCTGTTCTCAGCAGGGCATAGTTGAGTCCTTGGAAAAGCCTCTTTACTCACATTCTATCATTGTACTCAGGTGTAAAATGAGTACCTGGCTGTAAACAGCATTATCTCTGTTGGAAAAAATTATAATATTGGCTAACAGGCATCATGTCTCGTACTACATGTGGGACACCTTGTATAGCGCACGTTTGGTGAATATTGCGCTCTATAAATGCTCCATATTTTTTTAACATCTGTTTTGCTTCACGAAAAGGATATCAGCTAGTCTCTTTCCAGGACAAGGACAAATAGTCAGAGATTGACCAAAGAATGGAGACCTCTACACAAGATGAGCTGAGACATATTTAAAGGGAAATAAGAATAATTCAAGAAAACACCTCCTTGGGTGAGAACTCCCATGCTTGAAATGATTGAGAGTAGTCTGAATATCAAATATTTTGGATTTTTAATTGCAATAATAGAATGTTTATTTAACAATGTACATAAGTACATAAACAACGAACCATTTAGGTACAATCAAGGCTTTCTTTATACAGGGCCAGCTCTAGAATGCTTCATTCAACACAGATTGTGAGTTTTCTATTTTTTTTTTTCAAAATAGCCTGCCAACTCTGCGAGTTACCACGAATAAGCCTCTAAAAGCCATGGACAGCTGGCCCTATATATAAAATACCTTGGGTGTGGTACACTCTCAATAAACTATGGACTGAGATATTCTCTGTTTCTTTTACTGAAAAACACATTTTAAAAATTAAAAACTCAGCAAGATTTATTTGTATGATAAAATGAGTTAATAACATAACAGGAAAACATGAATAGATTGAAAAACAACAGCTTTTCATTTTTCATTTATCTAAATCATAACCATGTATATAGACGAAGGAGATAATTTAGTTCCTTTTTCTTCAACCAGTGATGTGTCAATGTGCACGGTGAAAGACCAGCTTCCAGTGTAAGTTTAGTTTTGGATTCAGGAAAGCATTAGGTAACTCCACTAGTATGACACTATATACGATTTCCATATACCATCTGAAATGAATAATATGACCTTTCATAAAGTATTTCATTTTTCAACTTTTTGTTTGTATGTTTTTATTTTTTTTTTTGTTTTGTTTTTTTTTTTTTGGGGGGGGGGGGGGGGGGGGGGGGGTTACTGCACTTGAGATACTATCCAGTCATTTCAGCGCTAGTAAAGAGTAAGATGATACAAAGGAAAAGTAGTTCTGAAATTAAAAGCACAAAGGAAAAGCAAGACAAAGGGGATTGGTTCAAATAGGGAACATAAGATTCCACTGGCAATCCACCCATGTGCCTATTTTGACATAACCTATAGGTCCCATCAAGGCACGATCAGAGAATCCTGCTATGAAGAACAACACACTCAAATGTTTACAAAGTACAACACATTAAAAACTAGAACTTAAAACTAATAACAGTGCATAAGATAGAGATGATTTACAAGGAAAAAAATATCATCTTTCAAAAAGATACTAGACATTTGACTGACTCCCTCCCAGCTAAGGATCCTCGCCAAGACCAGACTTAAAAAAACAAGCAATCTCAATCCAAAACTAAGACAGAGAGCAACATGGAAAGGGAAAACATATATGGGGGATAGAAGACACAGCAAGTGACCTCCTTGCCCACCATGGGAGGTCAAGAAAACCCCATCTAGTCAAATTTTAGAATCAATTCAAACTTTAGCATTCAACATAAACAAACACTCTGCTCTAAATTTATGTTTCACTAAAGGGTTAACATTTTACCTTGTTTGTTTGTTTGTTTTTAAGGGTTTTACGGCGCTTGCAACACATCTAGGTTATATCAGCGCCAGTAAAAAGGAAGAAAATGGGATAGAAAGTTCTAGAATTACAATTAAAGCAGCCAAGAGAAAGCAAGACAAAGGGGAACTGGGAACAAATAGGGATCAGATGTAGATTCCAAGAGCATACCACCAATGTACTTAGTCTGAGATCACCTAAAAGTCTCATCCAGACACAGGCACAGTCCCCCCCTAAGAGGAATACACTCAAATGTTTACAAATAAAATATAGATAATACATAATACAGTGCATAACAGAGAGATGATTTACAAGGAGAAAAAAAATATCATCTCCCAAAACTAACTATACATTTGACTGTTTCCCTCCCAGCCAGGGTATCCGGCCAGAGCAAGGACAAAACCAAGTAATCTCATTCCAAGACAATGACAGAAAGCATGTTGGAAAACTGTTATAAGGGGATAGAAGACACAGTATGTACCCCCCTGCCCACTATGGAAGGTCAGGAACCCCACCCAGACATTTTATCTTGGTCACAATAACAAACACAATGAACAATAAATATTGCGTGGATAAGATAAGAATAGTCTGTGTAGGGTACAATAAGTTATTAGTTATAGCTTGTACTTTATAAAAACTATTTTACATCTTATGAGGATAAACTGAAAACGACTATATATTTTTTAAACGTTTTGTGCTCAAAACTATAAATTATTATATTTTTTTGGCTTTAAGAATGTAATGGTTTTTGCGACAATTGATGGTCACATAAGTGAGTCTGGGAGAAGTCAGACCAAACAGTTTTAACAGTAAGCTAGATTTAAAGTTGAGCGTCCCCAACACACTTGAGTTGCAGATGCCTTAGAGTTAGACAAAGGGAAATCATTCAAGGACATGAAGGATACAGATCAAAACAGAAAAGCACTATGCGCCCAGTTTGATGCCACCCAAGCCTTGCACTGATGCCATTTATAATGAAAGTGAGACATTCAAACAGTTCTTAATACATACTCACCAAAGCTGATCCACCCCTCCCGACAAATGATTTATATAATAATCTCTCACAGAAAAACACATATGATCACTTTTGACCACCTACTTCTTAATGAGCACCAGTTAGGGCCTGGGCAAAACCAAGTCGACTAACCCAATGGAATGGGCACAAAGTAATAAAGAAAAAGAGTATAGATGTAAGGGGATAGAAGAGATACTACCAGCAGTCTACCAACTGCAAGCATAAACTGTTTTTTAATATCATATTGGTTGACGACCTTATAGTTATAGTAACATCACAACATGGGTTTTTGTTAAGATGACAGAAAATAACATGACTTTGAATGCACCCTATAAGAACCACCAATACAAAACTTTCACGTTATTAAATATATTTCTGTACACGTTAACTATTAAATGAATACTTAAAACCTAACTTACATTATCATATATATTGGATTCCCTTTCTGAAGTATATTTTCATTTAAAGGACAAGAAGAAGGGCAATGTGAAATAATATGTGTACATCTAAATTTTAAAAAAATAAATAAAACCAAAATGTGATAACTAAATTCATCTTGAGTAAATCAAATTTTTATCATTACTCCATTCTTCAAGTCAAAATCATAATCATATGGGTAATTATCTTCATTCTGGAACTCAGCATGCTTTGTCACCACATAGCCCTTCAAATTTATATTGATTCAATATAATAAATATATATATATATATATCACACTTTGTTTAATGATAAAACAAATATAATTTGATGATAAATGATCCTTCTACGATTATCATTCACATTTGATATCACCCAGAGAACAAGGAATCAGTGACATCATTATGAGTCAAATTCTTTTTTGTTCATTCTAAATACCAAATCTATTAAACTGTAACTGGGGACTTGGGTAGTATAAATAAATATGATAATGAAATTGCCTCTATAAAAATGTTTGTATTGAGCTATGATTTAAAATTACTAAAATCTGTTTTAAGGGTGATAGTGGGCTTTGCTGGTTGTACTGGAGCTTGGGCTGCCGCTTTGGCTTTTGCACTGGCTTCAACTAGTTGCTTTAATTTGACAGCTGCTTCCAGTCTTGGCTTGAGGCTTGCTGACATGCTCATCACAGTTCTAAAATGGTCTGGATATAGACGACCAGTTTCAGTCAGCTTTTCCAAAGCTCTATTGCTCAACACTTTGCATTGTTCGTTGGCTTTTGGGGCTGAACTCTCATCCAGGAGCAAAGAAACCAGGATTGGGACATATAAGACAAGCATCGTTACTCCTGAAATAGAGTGAGAGGTTAAATATTCATTTTAGTTAAAAAATAGGAAACAGAGGCAATATTCTGAATAATCTACATTTGTCACTTTATATCACTTGATCGCTTGCCTTTGAATCTAATCACAAACATTAGATAGTAGTATAATAACTGGGAGAGTCAAAAAATTATAAATTTACAATTAAAGCACCCATGAAAAAGTAAACAAAGGGGAAAGGTTCAAATAGGGAAGAGATGTAGATTCCAAGAGCATCCCAACAATGTACTGAAGTTTGAAATCACTTAAATGTCTCATCCTGACATTAGCACAGGATTCTATTAAGAGGAATACACTCAAATATTTATGAGATATGTTCAAACCAAAAAAATATAATTAACAGTATATAACAGAGAGATGATATACAAGCAAAAAAAGATCATCTCCCAAAACTAACACTATAAATTTGACTGTTACCCTCTCAGCCAAGGACTCTGGCAAGGGCCAGGACAAAGCCAAGTAATCCCATTCCAAGACAAAGACAGAAAGAAATTCATAAAAATAGATATAGGGGAATATAAGAAACAGCAAGAGACCATGGGAGGTCAAAGGAGCTCATCCAGCAAAAACTTTGTACCTCACCTGAATATTTTATGAGAATTGAAAACAACTACGACAGAAATTGACAGAAGAAAAAATATTTAAACATCGAGGTGTTACTCGACTCTGGTTTTGTTGTTTAATAGGGCTCATAATGTTAGGAATTCATATCAGTTAGTGGACAAAGGAAAAATTACTTAACCTAAAGGACAGTTATAGACATTTAGAGATCTTGAGTTTCTGCCACAATTTTGCAATGCAGGTAAAAGTAAAAGAGGAATCTATTTTTCATTTAGAGCCAATTTCCCCCCGAAATTAAGTTGTTAAAAAATTTCAATTCAAGACAACCATAAAACATTTCTTCTGTTCTAAATGAATTTTTTATGGAAAAAAATATCTCTTATAAAATGTCAAAGAGAAAATCTAAAGCAGTTGTGAGCAGGAAAAATTGCTTCGTTTGATGTTGGTGCCATGAGCAGAGAATCTATAGTTCAAGGAAAAGAGAAGTAGATTCAAACAGCAATTTGTCCAGCTTGGGGTCACTCAAAATCTTATATAGATGCAGACAGGGGACTCAAAAAAAAAAAAGAGATATTCAGATGGTTTTAAAGAGTAAAAAAAAAACAAGAACAAACCAAAACATGCTCTCAAGGTAGTGGATCACAGTTGAGGCCTGAGTAAAATCAAATGGTCTCACTCCAGGTTAAGAACAGTCACATAAAGTATGATAGTTAGAGAGGACAGACAGACTACAATCGGACCTAATGTTTCAGAATGACTTCTTTTCAATGATGATAAATAAAATAATACAACCAAGAAGTTGGGTTGATCAAAATGAATAACTGATCAGACAACGACTTACTCTTATCCTCTTGGGCAATGGCTACAAGTTTCTGCACAAACTCGAGTTCCAGGTTCAACAAGTTTAGTTCTTCGGGAGACCATTGCTTCAGGGGGTTGCAGGTGGCATTCAGGTGTTCAATAACTCTGGGTGCCAGCAAGTGAATGTAAGGAACAGGTGCTGTCTTATCAGAATGACCCAAGATAGACATGACAGCCTGCATACAATCCAAACGATTCTGTAAAAGAAAATTATATAAACAGCTCATTTATGACATGCCTTAAGTTGTCCCTTTTTCATATATGAATATAAGGCTTTATATGAGCTAATAATAAATTCTAATAAAACACTTCACATAAGCTTGGAACACGAATATACAAATGTCAGCTTAAAATCCAACATAAAATATTTAATGAATGTCAGCCTAACATCCAACATAAAATTTTTAATGACAACAAACAAAATAAGGAATATTTTTTTCAATCATCATATAATATTTTATTCTTATATATGAGTTTCCAATGACAGCCTTATTATCTTATTTCAATACTCATTATTTATTTAAAATATACATACTGAAAGAATATCAGACTCCCAAGCATCTTTGTATATTTTTAAGATGGGTTCCATCAACTTGTCAACTCCCATAACATCACGGCTGCAATGTGATGCAAATACCGACAGTAGCATAACAAGGACACCCTGGTCCATGCTGGCTTCATTCAAACCTGAAGGATCACACATTTTGAAAAACTGAATGATGGTTTAAACAAATGGTTTAAATAATTAAAATTCAATCTAACTGATTCATAATCGTATTTGGTTGAAAAATTGTAGAATAGTATTGTTAAAAAAATCTAAAAATTTGGGAGCAGGCACTGGTGTGAGATAAAGGTATGAAAAGAGTGTATAAAACAATGCCAGACAAATCAGAGAGAAAAATACAAGAAAATTAAAATTCAATCTGATTCATAATCGTATTTGGTTAAAAAATTGTAGAATAGTTAGTACGGATCAAACTGAAAACTTTGGGAGCAGGCATTGTGTGTGTGAGACAGATTTGAGGTCTTAGACGAGATTTGTATGAAACAATGCCAGATAGAGCAGAGAGAAAAATACAAGAAAACAACTCCTCCCCCCCCCCCCCCCCCCCCCCCCCCCAAAAAAAAAATAATTTAAAAAAAAGAATAAAAATAGAAAGAAAGAAAGGAAGAATCAACCTGATCAAGCAAACCTTTCCAGATTTTTATTCAACAAATCATCCACTGATAAGTAAGATATCATTTTAACTTGTGAAGTGAAATTTGCTGGATAATTACTCTTTTCTTTTTCAAATAGTCCTTGTCATGTATTTGTATTTCAATTTCCTTGTTTATGTTTATTTTACATTTCGTTCATTTTTTTTTTTTACAATTTTTAAAACTATATATTCTGAAATCTGCTTACATTACTGTTTTGACTTACTAATAATGAATATATTATGAAAATAAGAAGGTAATTACACAAGCAAGAACTAAAATATCATTTCAATGACATCTGTTGGTGACGTGATAAGAAGTTCCAAAAGAAATATTAAAGAGAGAACATCACCATCAGTAATCTAATATTACAGAAAAGTCACTCACTGGGGTCTGCATATTGCAGAACGGTAAATATGGCACTCTGTAACAAATGCGACCAATCTTGACAAACAGATTTAAACTCTTCTCTCTGGGTATCCTTTACAACTTGGTATTTACAAACTCTCTCCAACACAGCAAGACTTGCATTCACCACTGTAGTTGCCTTAGTCACAGCGCCTCCTGCACACATTTCTTTCAATATACTTGTAATTAGGTGAAGTGTTGTTGGTAAAATGGCAATAGCCCCTGAAAATGAGAAGTGAGAAAACACATGTAATTCAAATCTTATTTTAAAGCAAACAACAAACTGCTTGATGGGATTGAACTGATCTATATAATGTCGATGAACATGTTAAGTACAGCAACATTTTAGAATTAGACATTTTTTGAATAAACATCATACTACTCATGTCATATGACAAAATATTCTTAGATTTACTTTAAAGGCTGATTTCTTTTCTTTATTATTTTAACTCAGAATATAGTAAAAGTAATTACTATATATAATCTCATTACTAACGAGAATCATTGCTGATTCAATTACGCACTCACACACCATTTCAGCCAAAATAAATTGTTATCTTTATGAATCATTTCTTTAAAGTTGAAGTACTAATAATACTATCCAATCAAAGCATGTGATATAACCATAACAAGACCACAAAAAAAAAAAAGAATATAAAAATGACTTACCAAGAGGTGAACACAAATCGAGTAAGTCTACCATAATGGTGATAACCCTGGCTATGAGTTTGGAGATATCAGGGTTCATTTTGGTGAGATGAGTGGGACACTGGAACCCCGTGGAAATAGATGATGGATTCAGCGCTGGGATGTGACGGACAATACAGCACAGACAAACCTCTAGAGTAGCAAACACAACTGAACTGTCAGCAGGAAACTCTCCAGTTGTACCACCTTCACCAATCACTATATCTTGCGTAGTTTCATTCATACATTCACTTTCCTTCTCAGAGGAACCAGTTTCATCTATATATAAATAGAATAAAATAGCAACACATGAAATACATAATCAAATACAGTTTATTGTTAACATTATTTTGTTTAAAACTGCAAATAGAGGTTTAAAATCTTTTTGTTGAAAAAGTTGGGTTTAAGTCTTGACTAAAACAAAGAATGTTAGAATTCACATAGATCGCTTAAAAAAAAAAAATTCTTAACAACACAGATACGTTTGTAATCTGATTTCATATAAAATGTAAAGACAGTAAGAAAAAAAGTGTTAAAGAATTCAATAAAAAATAAATCGTCCAAGATTTCATGTTTACTAAAAATATCTTTTTGGTCCAGAGCCAGCAATAATTTATTTTTGTTTTTAAGGGTTTTACAGCGCTTGTGACACATTTAGATCATTTCAGCGCCAGTAAATAGGAAGAAAATTGAACAGTCAAATTTATAGATTTATAATTGAAAGCACACGAGAAAAAGTAAGTCAAAGGGGAATGGTTCTAATAGGGAACAGATGAAGATTCCAAGAGCACACTATCAGTGTACTTAGTTTGAGATCACAAAAGTCTCATCCAGACACAAGCCCAGTCTAAGAGGAATACACTCAAATGTTTACAAACCACTGTATATTTTTAAAAAATAAATAAATAAATAACAGTATATGATAGAGAGATGATTTACAAGGAAAAAAATATCATCTCCCAAAACTATAATGATACATTTGACTGTTTCCCTCCCAGTCAAGGACTACGGCCAGAGCTAGGACACGACTATGTTAATCCCATTCCAAGACAAAGACAGAAAGCAACTTGAACAACAGATATAGGGGATAGAAGACATAGCATGACATTCTACCCACCATGGGAGGTCAGAGACCCCACCCGGGAAAAAACAATAAAATTGAGAATTGTTTGCAAAGACCTACATTAATAGAATTACATTACACAAACATAAGTGTATTTAACATTGTATGTAAATAGGGGGAAAATAAAGTCACCATAATAAAAATCAAAATCAAAGTGGAAAAAACGACAAACAACCAAACCAACAAAAAATGTAATAGTTTGTGAGGCATGATAATTGTAGTTTCAAACCTTTTGCACTGAGTTGTTCATTTAAATTTTCTTTCACAGCAGACATGACTAAAGTAACAACATCAAGCGCCAGATTGTGGACATAAACACAATCTCTTGTGAGAATTACTCTGTAAATGAAGAAAACGTAATACAAATGAATACGGCATGTTTTAGTAAAAATATTTCATTTTAATTCTCAAAACTGATAAATAATTCAAATACTCTCTGATAAAGCTACTTAAATTGAGTAAAAGGTTAAAATGCAGATGTCAAATATTTCATTCCTTATATGTTAAATGTGGGAACTCCTCAAACGCCAAATATGAAAATATTTCAAGTTTATATACAGAGATATACTATCACATATGTCTTAAAAAAGGGTTGGGGCAACACATCAAAAACAAACAATCCCAGCCTATTACATTATCAGCAAGCCCAACCACAGGCAAACAGTCGTTTGCAAGGATAAATGGAAATTACTATTATTATTGTTTTTAATGCACACAATAAGAGGTCAAGCAACCTTAGGGTTTTATGGTGCTTCTGACACTTATACGTCATTTCAGCATCAAAGACAAGGGATGTGAAAGAATAGTCTCTGGATTTAGATCTAGCTTCCCCATATCAGTCATCCAAAAACTAGTAAAAATCTCTCACAAAATATATCTACTTGATTGTTTCTAAGCAAATCACATCCATAAATTTGATTCTAAATAGGTTGCCATTATCTTGTAAGCTCAACCCTCAATGGGTAATTGGATAACCAAATCTAGTTCTAGTTCAGTTGACATTAAAAGATAAAAAGAAATCAAATTATTGATTCTGTAATGAGTGTGATTGTAAACTTTTAGGTTGTACTTCTGATTTTTTCCTGCTTTGATTAATTACCCAATTAAAATCATGACTTAGTTGAGACCAGCAATGAGGGATTTAATCCCCACTCTTCACATTTCGATTTTGGGGTTATGATGGATTGGATGAATACATTGTCTTTCTGTTGTGTGTATTTTCTACAATGGGACTTATCAAAAAGAAAGATGAGTATAAATAATGTAAAGAGAGACTATCAACATGAAGGAAGATACATTTAAAATCTTAATGTAAACAAACCTGTGTAAAACATTGAGCAGCTCTCGACCAAGAACCCTGTCTTTTCCGAGTTGAGAGCGTGGCCATGGAGTTCCCAACAAGGCTTTTAACCCTCTCAAGCAATGCTTTACTGTATTCAATTCCAGTCGAGATGCTGAATTGCACAGAGCCTCCATACTTATGCCTGGGTAGCAAGAGAGGAAAAAAGGTGTCATGGAAGGAAAAGAATAATTCTGAGAAGCGTTCTAAAGCATAATTTAAAAAAAAGATTATGTACACACAAAAATAAATAAACAAATGGAATAACATCATCAGCATCACCATCATAATAATAATAATAATAATAATAATAATAATAATTATAATAATAATAATAAAATCAATAATAATAATAATAATAATAATAATAATAATAATAATAATAATAATAATCATAATAATAATAATAATAATAATAATAATAATGGAAGCTTTAAGAATTATACCATACTGAATTTGTTCCCTTCATTACACATCTTTCATAAAAAGAAGAAAAATAAACCGACGAGCCTAACAAGATGCAGGTTTCAAGCATCAAAAATATAAAAACAATTTAAAAATCTCCCTCCTCCAAAGAATGTTTTAAGATATTGACCAAAAGAAGGAAAAGCTTGGAAAAAAAATCCCTGAAAAACATATCTTAACCAAAACAAAACAAGAAAAAATCTTCATTTTCAATTTTCTGAATGACTTTACCATCACTCCACATAACATGAATATAAAATGACTCACCCAATATGAGGAAAAACCTGTCCTGATTATGAGACCGTGACTTCATATTAGCAGGGACATTTGCTGGTAGGGTGCTGGAAGAGCCCAGAAACTTTTTGTCTGTGTCTTTCATGGCTGATGTTGTTAGGCTGGCTTGGGCAAAGCCTGTGTGGTCAAGCCAGATGGCCAGGGCATGAAGTATTGAGGGCCATGACTTACGATAGTGGACGATGGCAACTTCAACTGTGTCGGGGTGGTAGAATGCCCCTCCTTCTGCTGGAAGTTGGTTAGAATATTCTGTTGGGAGAATCATGAAAATCAATAAATGAATTCAAATTAATAATTATTAGTGAAGACATTGAATTACTTTCTCAGTCCTTATTAAACTGGGATTTTTCAACATGCGTATGAATGCTCATGACCTGGTCATGGTAATGCTAAAGAAATAATTGTTGTAATATCTTGGTGAGGAAAAGAGAATTTTGTAATTGTCCATTCTTATTTCAATAGCCATTTAAGAATATCAAATAAAGTTAGAATCATAAAACGACATTCATGAGATTAAAACTTAAAGCAGTGATTATTGGGTGACATCTGTTGTGTAATGAAAATGCATCTTCCAATTGATATCAAGTTGAGGAAGGCTGCATTGTTGGGTATTACTTTTCATTTTTTTTTCCTGATTTGTCTGGTACCACTAGATCACATGCACTTTTTTTTTCAGAATTATACCTTGCACCAGTGTCTGCTCCTAACTTGTTTACTTTCAATTCAATGACAGAGATTTGTTGAGTACAACGATGATTAAAGAATACTAGACAATTATATTGATCCTTCACTTACTCTTATAAATGAAGATAGTCTCGGTGCATAATTTTACATTTGCTTAAATACTCTTACAGCTAATTAGATAAATTATGAAATATAACCATCGCCAATTCTGAGTGAAATTAAAAGAAATACACCCTTTTTTTTTTTTTACAACACCGTAATCACAAAAATATAACAAGGAATCCCTATTACACTTTGTAAAAAAAAACCCCACAAAAACTTAGCAGTTCAAAAGTTTTTTTTGCTCACTGATCCAGTTTTATTAAAAATAGATTTTGATGAGTAATGATTGCCTGATCAAAACGATAATTCATAAATTCAAGTGTTTAAATTCGAGAAACAATCAATGTAAAATAGAATACATTTTGATAATAAATAATATACTGATGTCATTGGACAGGTAAACTGATATTATTTTTGTCTCCTGCATTAAAAATTTCGAACTCCATCCCAATGTGTGATCCAATGGTTGTGCAGCGGCATTGGGAACATCTTCGGTATTTCGAATGCAGGAATTCAAGAATCTTATAGCATATGATATTCAAATGACAATTCCTACATAATCACAAACACATAATTTCATGATGTAAAAATGAAATTAGGTGAGAAAATTAATAATAGGATTGATACATTGCACTATCATTATCACAATCTAGATCATTCAATTGATTGCCTCATTTCATTATAATGCATTATATATATAGATATTGACACATTATTGTAAATTTTCTTTCGAATGATTCTTTTTCTCACCTGAAGGTAAAGAAAGGAGAGCATGGTCCCTGAGAGCATTGAACCAGTGACGACTTAAATTTTCAAGTTCCGGCTGAACCAGGCTTAAAAGGCTCTCACCGCTATGGTCATAAAAATCCTCTTCATCTTCCTCATTCGTTGTTCTATTAGACTTCTCCAATGACTCAATGTCTCTGTCAACAGCTACAATATATACCTGTTAGAAAGAATCATTATGTGAATGTCAATAATTATTTCTGATGAAAATTATAACTTTATATAAATTGTTAGCTCATATACATTGTAGTAGAGTCAGTAAAAGCCAAATGCTACGTTCTAAATGGTTTGCTGGGCAAACACATTTACACAAAAATATACAATTACAATATCATCAACAACTGTAAAAGCTAATCTCTTTGTTTGTTTTTAAGGGTTTTACGGCACTTGCAACACATTTAGGTCATATCAGCGCCAGTAAAAAGGAAGAAAATGGGATAGTAAAAAGTTCTAGAATTACAATTAAAGCATCCAAGAAAAAGTAAGACAAAGGGGAACTGATAACAAATATGGATCAAATGTAGATTCCAAGAGCATACCATCAATGTACTTAGTTTGAGATCACCTAAAAGTCTCATCCAGACACAAACACAGGCCCCAACTAAGAGGAACACACTCAAATGCTTACATTATAATTATAACAAATATAATAATACATAACAGAGAGATGATTTACAAGGAAAAAAAATATCATCTCCAATACAATAACTATGCATTTGACTGTTTCCCTCCCAGCCATGACTCTGACCAGGGCCAGGACAAAACCAAGCAATCCCATTCCAAGACAAAGACAGAATGCAAGTTGGAAAACAGACATAGGGGGATAGAAGACACAATAAGTACCTCCCTGCCCACTATGGGAGGTCAGGAACCCCACCCAGTAAAAGCTAATCTCATAAAATAAATAAAACTTTTGGCCAACTCACTTGGCTTTAAATCTTTCACCTACATAATCCACAAGATCATGGGACATCAGAGATTGCTTTTGTGGTGATGTTGTCTCTACAATTTGTAACATTTCTAATTTTTACATCCATGAGCTGACAAAGGGTTCTATTTATAAATTGCATAGTAATACAGATAAGAAAGCCTGTAGTATGTAAGAGTGATCATAAATTTGAATACCTGATTATTCAAAAAGACAATAAGGTGATAGGAGACAATATCATCTAACAAATGCATGTACAGTTTATAATGGAGTTGTCCGCTTGTTGAGATAATTTTATATTAAAAAAGCAGTTTGAGCACGTTTATTGAATATTGCGTTAAAGAGCAAAACAAGAATTTCATCCAAAAATTTTGTTCACTTACATCTGCCCAAGCTGTGATGACTGCAAGTTTCTCCATTGTAGAAGCACTTTCATTGTACAGAGGAGCTTTGGGCCTTCCCATCCCTGATCCTAGCTTGGCTAAAGAAGATACTAGGAGTTGATGAACTCGTCTCAGGTCATTCAAATCTCTTGCAACACCACTACCGATCCACTTACTGCAAACCTGAATTCAAAATATTCATTTTAATTATACAGTTTTTTTTTATCTGGTTTGAAAACCAGATTTACAAGTTAAAAAAAAACAACACAGACAAACAAAAATGCATAAAAAACAACAAAAAATCCCTCAAATACAACAACAATTGGATTCAGTAGTCTGATGTCACGCGCTCGGCAACGGCGGCCATCTTGGTTCTAAACAAAGAAAATCATTACTTTTTATTCTTCATGCTGGCTAGAACTTTTCATTCCCTTTTCATATGCCTTGTGATCAGAATGTGTAAAAGTCAAAACATGATCAAATTGATGGGGTTTTTTTCCTCTGGATACGCGTTTAAGCTCGCCAGAGAAATATTTCCTACGGCGTCCGCCATTGTTCCGATAGTTTAGAGCCAGTGTTACTAAGTTACCATACGTCATTAGGAAGGAAGTGACGATACGACTGTTGAAGACAATTATAAATCAATGGACTTGTATAGCTCATAAAATATAGCAGTAAGAATATTGTCACACTCAGGGTCTACCCCCTTTAATAAATCCTACACAAATGCTTCAATTAACTGAATACAGCCACTTTTGAAATAGTACAGATGATAACAAATCAAGCAAAGTGCTTATCTTAAAAGAACCAAAAAAACCCAAAAAAAAACAAAAAACAAATTACATTTTTTAAAAATAAGAAAATAAAGAAAAAAAAAAAGATAAAAGAAAAAAGAGGGTAATACCCCAATAAATAACAATAAATATTCCTCTGAGAATCGAGAACTGAAACATAAGTAACTCACCTCACATGCTGCAGCTGTCACGTCTGATGGCGTCTCTGGGGAAAATGCTGGTCTTAGCGCTGCACCAACCTACATATAATGAAAAGAAGAAAAAATAATATTTACTGAGACTTATTGTCATTTCATCATAAAAATAACATCTAAAACTGGAAGATATCAGATTCGATATGGCTCTAACCGACGTGCACTTATTGGCAGGTCTGATAACCCAATTTCTTATGGGCCTATTGTAGTAATGGAAATCACAAAAAAAATGACGCAAAAAGTTGTCCATTACAACAATGTTAAACCAGGTACATAAGTAGGTTCGGATGTCAGACCTGCATATATGTTCACGTCGGCTCTAACATATTGATACTCATGACAAAGTGTAATTAATATTTTCTTTAATAGAAGTAAATAATATAAAGAAAAACAGGAACATTTCAATTTCCACAAAAGACAATTATGTGAAAATTATTCAAACTTTCCCCCTGAAAATATTGTTTAATTTAATTAAACCTCTCATGTTCAGATTCTTTTTGGGGGAGTAGATAATGAGTTCCCTATATGGCCATGTCAATCATGTAGACATCCTTTGATGATATAAGCCTACTCTTTGATATCTGTAGTCGCCTTTTCGTTTTCTACGGTCACTCATGGCTAAACTCCGCCCAGAAACGATTTCATAGGTCCGTCCATCACCAAATTTCAAACTTTTGTTCTCGTGAGTTCATCAGTTTTTTGACCGAAGAACGATTGGCTACTTAGCATCTTGACCCTTCAACGATTGGTCGTTCTGGCAGCTCACGTGTCAACAGCCGTCAACAATGAATTGAATCATCGTTGATGCAGTGGAAGACGGCCATAGAATAGTTGCGTCACATCGCCACGTTGTTGAATAAATTATCCAGGCATGGTCGATAGGTAAAAAAGCCAAATTATGTTCTAGTTACATTTGAAACAAACAAAGTATATCACTGATCTCGTCTCATTGAGATATAAACAATGATATAAAAATCAAGAAAATCGGCCGATAAATAAAAAAGTTGCTAAAAAAAGCTAAAATAAACAAAAGCAATTTTTAAAATCAAATTTATTCGTAAAACAGTTGGTTTTCAACCGATTTTTATGAAACAAAGACCAATGTACTTCTTTTTTCAAGCTGATTTCAGCAATGTGACTTTCAAATTCCTCAGAATTATATTTTTTACTTTTAGATTTTAGCTTTTAGGCCTACTCCATAAGGTGTTATATTCCTTGCATAACAATAGCGTTATACATCGACGGGGAGAAGCGTCTTTGTTTCGGCCAGCTGGATAGATAGCCTGTGATTGGTCGAAGACTTTGAGATGCTTGATTCACAATTCTACATGAACGGACCCCGGCGGTCTATCAAAGAGGTGTAACAAATTTATTTACCGACTATTTTTCTTGGTGCTAAAATTACAAAGTAATAATTTCGACATCTGAAAAAATAACTCTGAAGTTCCTATCTCTTTATTACAATAAAATTGATACCTCGAATGACAAAATCGACCCACAAATAAGGGAGTTATAAATTATTCATAATATTTTTAAAAGTTTACAATAATGGTCTTCAAAGTCATTTTTCATCACCAAAGTTGTAATTTTTTACCGATTTTTACCAAACAAGTGCAATGTCAATGATTTTCACCCGCAAATAAACTAGGATTTAAATCGCAATTTCTAAAATACATCAAGCTGAAAACACACTGCGGCAGTGACAGGGCCTGTCATTTCCTTGACAACGATTGGATTTTACTTACTGAGGCCAGTCTTGACTACCCCGCCCATGAATATTATGCCGTTGTCGGTTTTTGTCTGGTTGAATCTTAAAGAGTTAAAGGACATGCAATAGCTTTCTGAGGACACAATAATACTATCTGTATTTAGTTTGTATTTGGGTGAAGATTGTTCAAGGCCTGAAGCTTTTCCAAAAATAAAATTACACAGTCTTTAAAAATATTGTTTTTTAAAACCTGAAGCTTTTCAAAAATTAATATAATGCAGGCTTTAGAAAAGTAGTCGATTTAAAAATATATCTTTTTAGAAATATCTTCCACCACTTTGTTTTCTTTTAACAATCTACAATAAATTGTTATTCTAAATCTAATTTCATCTCAATCAAAACAGTTCTCAAAAAAACATAACATTATTTTCAAGGAGTTATATGTGTGATTAAAAGAAATAAATAAGTTTTTAAAAGCTAATGTAGTTCTTATTTATGGTGACTGAAAACCATTTGTTGCCATGGAGATTAATTATTGCTTTAAATAGTGATAAATTAAGGACTCCCCCCCCCCCCCCCCCCCCCCCCCCCCCGTTCCCAAAGTCACGGGGTTGTCAAAGAAGTCACCATGGAGCTTGTGGTTGTTATTTTGTAACCTGGCAACGTTTTATAATTATTAAATCATTATTTTGAAGAAATTTCACTGAATCAATCATCCAGTCAGTTCACCTGTGCTTGAAACTGTTCCAAAATAACATGACCAGGAAACTCAGGCTCCGGCACAGCAGCAAATCTACGGATCACTTCCTGTTTAGAGAAATGGAGAAAGTCTTTATTCAAACATCATTGGAAATAAATAAAATAATGACCAAATCAGAATAGATTTTACAATATGATAAAAGACATAGAACATGTAAAAGAAGAGATAAAAAACCCCAGTAAAATAATCAGTTTTACAGTTTTAACTAGAACCCTGATAAAATTGTAACAAACCTCTAAAGCAGAGAGTCCCACTAGACGTAGTTGGTTGCTGTCTGAGGTTGCAGCAATGAAAGACATTCTGATCAGATCACTCAAATAGAGAACAAGATAATTTTCTGAAATGAAAGAAGAAAAAAAAAAAAGGATTGCAAAAAACTTATCTCCAACTGAAACAAACC
This sequence comes from Berghia stephanieae, assembly GCF_034508935.2. Lineage (NCBI taxonomy): Eukaryota > Metazoa > Mollusca > Gastropoda > Nudibranchia > Aeolidiidae > Berghia > Berghia stephanieae. Next base: position 13,722,496 of record NC_088360.1, on the reverse strand, counting down.
AAAGGAAAAGTTTTCCATTTCATTTTGTTCTAAGTTTTTCTTTATTTTTGTTTTTTAGCCTTACTCTTATAATATTGACAACCTAAGAATAGGAATATGCGTTTTTGAATCATGAAGAGAATTTATGGCACAACGCCAAAGTATAAATATTGGATGAGAACACATTAACAATTTTGTATCAAGTATTACAGCTCTTGCAACTGATTTTGTTAAACACCACTTGGTTTTTTACTAAATTCAAAATTTCCTTATAATGTCTTGACCACAAACACAAAAGTAATCAGATTTATTGCAGATAGGTTTTAAAAAAAAATTACACATGGTCTTACAACACTGAATTTGACATTTAAAATATCCAGTATAAATTACCGTTGCCAGTTTTCTGTTTCAAATCTTTAGCCAGCTGCAGGTCAAACTGACCTTCCCCACCTTCACAAGATGAAATGATTTTCATCAGACACTCAACTGCAAAGACCCGTGTAGGCCACCTGAAATAGAATAAAATTGATGAATCCAACTCCTATGATAGCAGTAATGATCTCTTTCACAAAGAAGTCCTATGAGTTACGAGATAAATTTAGTTAGGATCTGAGTCTGTGACATGAATGGATAATAACAATTACTATCCTTTCAAAAGAATGTTACTCTAAAAAAGAGTGCTTTCTGCCAGATCAAGAATATGACCAAGCTATCCAACCACTATTGGTTGGACAAGAAATACAACAAAAGTTAATGAATTAATGAGTAATAAGATATTGTTCAGTGAAAATTGAGACAAGAATTATAATGTATTTGACTTGTTAAATTGGAGGAGGAACAGGAGGAGGCAGAAAATGACGGGGAGATGAAAATGATCTAATGCAAGATTGTGCAAAACTAAATGAACTACAATATAGTTGAGTTTGCAAGCCTCATGGCTTTTAACAAGCAACTAGATTTAAAAATGAATGAAACGAACGAACCTTGGAGCAACAGTTGGATGGGTGACATCCGGTTCAGTGGCATTCAATGTCACATCAATATCATCATTTTCTTCTTCGTCATCTCCATCACCGCCCAGATCAATGGTGCTGTCAGTGTTTGTTGAATCTTTTAACAAGAATTTATAATAGGCAAAATAAAAAATTAAGGCATTCATTTCATAAGGAAAATTAAATAAATTTTTAAAAACAATTCTGGGTCTTAAGTAATCTATTACAATTTCTTTTTTTTTTTTTTTACAGTTCCACCAATTCTATATTAATAAATGATGGACAAAAGAGAATGAAACAGAAAGATTTTCTCACAAAAACAAGTAGTCATGATAAATGAGATGGTCATGACAGTGAAAATAAATTCATATAATTTAATGACTGGTCGATAAGATGGCCATTATGATAATGAAACTATATTCAAATAATCTTTGGTGGAGAGTTACAAATCAGAGTGCTTCGAGGCATAAACCAGAAGAAATATTATGGTTCAATTAAAAATACAGAGGTGAATATCATCGGGTATTGGATTTATTCTTTATGAAATAGCTGATTCAACATGTTGAAGAAAGTACACTACTTTATTTTACATTATTTGCAATTATTGCCACATTTTCACATCATTATCAATGCAAGGCAAAAAAAAAAATAATAGGTAGTTCTAAAAATATTTTGTCTTGAATTAGGTAATGAACTGCCATTTATGGCAATTATTAAAAGTTTGCCATAAGAGTGCTGACCTGTGGATGCTGATAGGATTTCCTTCAAAAGGGCAAGCCATCGCCTGAGATTAGGAATAGCCAGGCATTGAAGCAGGGAATCAATTGTATCTCTGAGATTGGAAAGTAGTTGGAAGTCATTTTCTGTGTCCAGCATGCCAAATAAAACACCCTCCAGTCCTATTTCATGAAAAAAGGTTTAAAGAGTACATAAATACGTTTCTCCACACTGTGCAAAGCTTTTGTGCCAAATGCCTACTTAAGAAAACAAATGAAGAAGAAATAATATGAACGAGTTAAGGTTTCTCACTTTGTCACTCTCAGTGCAGTGTTCTATCGAAATTTACAATTTTCCTCTTAAGTATAAATCATTGAAATCCTTTGATGGGGTAGTAAGGAGACTTTTCATTCAAATTTTCACAATATTTGTTGAAAGGTTTATTTTTATTGCATCTATCAAAAATTAAACACACAAAAAAAGATGAAAATAAAGAAACAACAACACCTCACATCTGGAAAGAAATAAAAGTCAACCTATAATTCATGAAAATATTTAAAAAGGCATTCATCTCGTTGAAAAATTATTAATTCTAAACTTTTAAACTGCTTCATATGGGTACACATCGAAATGAGTGCTTTGTAAAAAATAATTATATTAAGCTGACACGTTTAAAAAAAAAATAAAAAAAAAAAATAAATTTTTTTTAAAAGCTGGCATGTTTTAAACTTAAATCACTGCTTACACACTAACTGTCATCTTCCTTGATAAATTGTATTTTGCTTCTTTTGTGATTAGCTAAAAGGAGTTCCTGCCCAAAATGTTTCTTAACATAATTTCGTTTTGTGTTAAACAAAGATCAACACCATGCAGTCAGTTTTGTTTTTAGGGGTTTTACGGCACTTGCAACACATTAAGGTCATATCAGCGCCAGTAAAAAGGAAGACAATGGGATAGTAAAAAGTTCTAGAATCACAATTAAAGCATCCAAGAAAAGGTAACACGAAGGGGAATTGGTTCAAATAGGAAACAGATGTAGATTCCAAGAGCACATTATCAGTGTATTTAGTTTGAGATCACCTAAAAGTCTCATCCATTCACAAGCACAGGTCCCAACTAAGAGGGATACACTCAAATGTTTACAAATTATATATATGTAAACAAAACAATACAGTGCTTAACAGAGAGATGATTTACAATGAAAAAATATCATCTCCCAAAACTAACAATACATTTGACTGTTTCCCTCCCAGCCAGGGTATCCGGCCAGGACCAGGACAAAACCAAGTAATCTCATTCCAAGACAAAGACAGAAAGCATGTTGGAAAACAGACATAGGGGGATAGAAGACACAGTAAGTACCTCCCTGCCCACTATGGGAGGTCAGGAACCCCACCCAGAGTTTATTTCTTTCTTTCTCCTCCAATTATGGAATGATTCAAGTTGATTGATTGCCTGACAAAAATAGCATTACCTGCTTCTGAGATATGTGATGACTTTTCAACCTCTCCAACTAAAGACAGAGCTAAAGTGCTGACATCACCAGCTTCTCTTGTAGCAAGCTGTCGTAAACAAGAAACTGCAGCTCTTCGAAGCAACAAGTGTGAACTTGTTAAGTTTTCCTGGAACATCAAAAAGCATTATATATTGTATAAAGAATAAGCTTATTTCCTCCCCACCCATAAAAAGTGACTTACTTTGTATTCTATTGAGAACGGGGTAATTTAATTTTTAAAAAATTTGATGCTTAAAAAAAGGTATTAAAAAGAAATGAGGAAATATATCACAAAAGGTAATTAACTCATTATTCTGATAGTTTGATAACTGGCCTTTAGCATTGTAACTTTTACAAGGCCATGGCAAGGGTTCTAACTAACTGACCCCGTGTTTTCTTCAGCCTAGAAAGATTTGCAATATTGTGCAAAACAATACTTGTTTTTAGATGGTGGAGAATGGAGAGGATATAAAAGTGTCACAACATGACAAAACCATACGTTTATTTAGAGCAGGTGTGACAAGGACCAATATTATTTGAGCTTTGGCTGGAAATTCCTAATTAACTAGAGGTGAACCAGTATTTCTGTCTTATTGGGCAATTGCTTACTTTATTGAGAAAAGTGAGAAGTTCCCGTTTGCCCATAGATGCTTGCTTTGCACTGAGATCATTTTTTAAAATGAGGGTCTCTATGCTTCATATTCAATTCAATATTTGTTTTCAATTCTGTGCCCTGAAGGTGTTCTGATACCTTTAAGAAAAGTCCCCAAGTAAAAGGATGGATTCTCGGCATTTACCTTAAACACAGTCCAATATCATTTGGGAGTTTTCAAGAAATGTTCTTTGCCATGACTTGTGGATATAATAATAGACTCTTCTCCACCACTAAAACTATACATTAGAGTAAAAAGGAATTTTTTTTTTGGTGATTTTTAAAAGAACTCATCATGATAGTGTATCACTTACACAGAGATGAGGAACGAGACTACCAAGGTTGAGGTGCATGGGAGCAAACATGTGGAGTTGTTGGAGACAAGTTATTGCTTCAGCCTGGACCAAGGAATCTGGATGGGCTTGCATGACAGCACAACATACTTGACAATACAGGCGAGCCATTACTATGGCATTTGATTTCCCTGTTAGGTAAAAAAAAATATTGTTAAATATAAAAAGTTGTATTTCTTTGTTACATTTGGCAAGTTGCAATGAGTTCATACAATTATCTAATGAGCTAATCCAAAACTCAGTGAGCGTTTTGTAGTTCGTATTCTAGAGAACTGTAGCACTATTAGACAAATAAAAGTAAGATAATATAAAAGAGACGAAGATTTCGATAATTCATGCAATTAATATTGGAATAAATTCACTTTTACAAAAGTCGTTTTCTTATTTCTTCTATGAACAATATGTTATCTTGTGAATCATCAATTGATTACAGAGTTACTTTAAAAAACTCATAATTTGTCATTTGAATAGTATTTCACCAACACACACAATATTTCATCTGTGAATTTTCACATTCCATTATCATGGGGAGACAATTTTTAAATTAACCTTGTAATTCTGGTCCAATGGAAGTAATGAGAGCCGACAAACATTTTCCAAGACATTGGTGAACATCCACAGTAGCTGGTGGGACTGACAATAAGAGTTGTAACACTAATGTCAGAGTTGGCTCCACATAACTGCGGAACATGGGGCCACCAGAATCAGCAATCAAGGCTAATGCATGCAAGGACCATACCTGTAATTACGATATAAAATGTACATAAATATGCTTAAATTATCAAAATGACATTATAAAAATATATTCAGTATAAAAGCAAAATGTAATTGTAAAGTGAATATTCCTTCTCCATGATGTTAAACTCACTGGGGTTTTAACAAACAGATGAGATATGAGATGTTTCAATGTTCTCTTATAAATATAAATATATCTGAAATATAGTTGACAGTATTTATCAGTTGAAACTTTTAAAAGTAGTGCTGGTTTGAAGAAGCCCATCAATGAAAGTTTATTATGGTTTTGTTGGATAAAATAGACAATAACTATTGTAAGCTACCTTTTGGATAAGACATTGCAAAGTGCTTTTATTTTTTTTTGCTGCATCTAATTTTGACCCTTTCACCCATTAAAAGTTCGGCGGAAAAATAGACAGTGAAAAAAAAAAGTGACCCTACACGGATTTGAACCAGGTCTGTTTGTGAATTGAGGGATCTATTGATCCAGTTAGTGTGCTTAAAAACATCATTTCTACTGGACTTTCTGAGGAGTTTTATTCCAATAATGAAACTGAAAACATAAAATTTTGGATAAAGTCAATTTCAAATGCAAAAGATTGCATACCTGTACTACAGGAGAGTTGGAGTCTTGAGCCAAAGCAAGGAGAATACTGACTGATGTGTTTAAATGCTGATTGGAGCCCATACCACCGACATACCGATGTAGACAACCAAGAGCAAGAGAATGACCTGTTCGACTGACTACGTCACGAGTTGACTTTAATCTGAAAAATTAATTTAATGTATGAAACAGAAAAAAACCCATTTTTGATGATTATTTTCAATTTTTAAAATACATGTCACTACATTAAATGGTAATAAATGTGAATGTTTTCATAAAACCTGCTTTCAAATACTCAAGGCAATTTAAGAATCAATTTTTTTTATCAGTAAAATGTCATGGCCATAGTGTAAAAAAGCCTTGTTTCTGAAACAAATGTTGAGAACTGTTATGTTATTGGAGCAAATCCCTGGGTCAACAGCATGTGGATAGAGTAATCAGTTCCTCTCCACATGGCTTTTACTTTGTTGTTGGGTAAACAGACATCAGTGCATAAAAACAAAAACAAAAAAACAACAAATGTTTAAGACTGTGATAGGCGCCCCTTCCCTTTTTCTGCAATGATTTATTCTGAAAAAAGTAGTTGACAGTGCATAAAAACAGTTTACCAAACCATCTGCATATACCAATTTTTAAAAGACAATGATTAGAAAGCACAAGCTGGTGACTTACTTGTCAAAGCTGTACTGGGCCATTTCGGCGATGAATTTACTGTCTCCAACCACCTGAGCCATTCTTCCCAAAGCCTCACCAGCAGCACATCTCAAAATTGGATTACTGCTACTCATTGCATCCTAAAATAAAAGATTCACAAAGAGAAATTAGTGCGGCAAAAATTAGTAAAAAAGAATTTTAAATAACGCCTTCTAGCCTGGCATTATCAAATGCTGTTTCCTAGAATTCCACAAGGATCAGATCTACCTAACTGATATTGTAAAACTTCATATCTTTCAGGGCACCAAACATAACTTCATAACAAACAAATCTGCCTTGGCAGGTTGAATTGAATAACACTTCAGATTCCTAAATTGTTATTTTTCAAAAAGATCTGTTGAATTAACTGTATTTATAAAGCTATGAGATTGAGGCCAAAAGTTTGTAGAACTACGTTTTCATAAACTGTCTGCTGTAAAAAGGAATAACCCACGTTATCCAAGTAAGTGGTCAAGGGTCAATAATCTTGCTCAATGTAGAAAAATAAAAGTGCATTAAGAGAAGCTCAAAGCCAGGACCTTCATGTTGTTGTGCAATGCTTTAATCAATTAGCTAGTTTTGAAAAGATTCAGCATATAAAAGAATTATCGACAATTTTTAAGACAGCATTACACTGTTGGCTTGTCAATGCACAAATACATCAAACTCTATTTCAAAATAAATACTTCCATAAATAAAATGTGCTACTCAGGCGACCAATTCTTTAAATATTTTTCACAAATTGGGCAAGCGGTTCTTCTACATTCATGCCATTCATTAAACTTCACAATTAAAAATCTGAGAAAAGAATGAGATAATTTAAATTTTAATAATTTGTAGCTGGCAGTACTGAAATCGTCAGGACTTACCATTATTAATGAAAACGCTGCTTTTTTAACATCGTCTGGGCCAGGGTTAGACTTCAATTCAGCTAGGCTCTGAAGAAAATCAAATGAAACCAGAACAAAACCTACTATAAAGATCTTTCAACAACAAAGAACATGCATTTTTTTTCTTTATAAACATTGATCACCAAATAAAATTGGGAAATCATAATGCTCAAATAAGAATTTATCTTTATTAAGAAAAGTAAAGATGTATGAACTCAAAATAATGGCCACAATTTAATTAACTTATAGAAATCCATTTCTGTAGCTTTTTTGAATAATAATCAGCAGGTAAAAAATCTTGAATATCAACCAATAGATCGTTGCTATATGAAATAAATTCACATTGTCTAACCCATAAAAATTGCGGAAATATAAGCTGATATGGTCATGAGAAGCTGAAAATATAAAATGTTAATGTGATTGCTGTATGATAAACAGAAATGCCAACGTATAATTTAACTCGCAGGAATTTCAGACACAATTCCGGGAATTTCAAGGCCCAACAGGAATTTCCGCATACAAACTTCCATCTTTTGAGGATTGTAAAACATTTAAACACAATGACAAATACCTAAATAATTTATCAGATACAATAAAGCTCCAAAACCCAATACTGTTTTATAAAAAGTAAAAATGTCAAATTTAAATTAACAGTAGTATTGATGGCAATTATCATGAAGATGTGGTGATTGTAGGAGTAGTGGTAGTGATAATGATGATGATGTGATGGTGGTAGGTATAGTGGTGATAGTGATGACGATGATGTAGTGGTGGTGTTGATTGTAGTAGTGGTGGTAGTGATGGTGGCAGTGATGAAGATGTTGTGGTGGTAGTTGTAATGATGTGTTGTAGCAGAGGTGGTAATGATGATAATGATGTCCTGGTGGTTGTAGCAGAAGTGGCAGTGAAGATGAGGTGGTGGTGATTGTTGTGGTAGTGATGGTGATGTATTCGTGGTTTTAGTAGAGTGGCGGTGATGATGAAGAGGTGAGAGTTGTTGTAGTGATGGGGTGGTAGTGTTTAAGTAGAGGTGGTAGTAATGATGATGTGGCGATAATAGTTGTGATAGTGGCAGTAGTGATGATGATGTGGTGATTAATGATGATGTGGTTGTGGTTGCTGTGGTAATGGTAGTAATTCATAATAATATGGTAGAGGTGCTTGAAGTAACAGCTGTTATAGTAGAGATGGTAGTGATGATATTGTGACGGTGGTTGTGATGATGGTTATAGTAGTGGTGATGATGATGTGATGATGGTTATAGAAGTGGTGACAATGATGATGATGTGTTGGTAATAGTAGTGGTTGTAGTGCTGGTGATAGTGACGACGATGATGCAGTGGTGGTGTTGTGGCTGTGGTAGATGATGAATGTGTTGGTAGAGATGATAGTTATGATAATGTGGTGGTGATTTTTGTGCAGTGGTAATGATAACGTGTTGGTGTTTATAGTAGTGGTGATTGTGATGATGTGGTGGTGTTTGTTGCAGAAGTGGTCTTAGTGATGATGATGATGATGATTAATTAAGATGATGCTGTGGTGGTTGAGATGATACTGTAGAAGTGGTGGAAGCTTTTCTTGGAACCTTATCTCATTGGAATTTGACTGAAGTTGCCCATAATCTGGCATTTTTTGCTCAAGAGCATAATTTTATCCAGTCAACCTGCAGTTTCGGCATCTCTGGGTAATATTGAAAGATTAAATTGAAAATAAAATACATTAGATAATCCAAATAAACTTGTCTGAAGATTTGGCTGTTTCTTTCATGATGAAGAAAGTGACATCGAAGTTTGAGCTGAAAGGATAAAATTTATCTTGAGAGATATTGTAATGACTGTCAAATACATTAAAAATGTATGGAAGTCGGTTCATACCTTTAGAGCACAAAGAACAGCAGTAAATATATTCATCTGTACAGCTTGTTGTCTAGGACCTTTTGCTTGCTTGATGCATTCGTTGAAATGTTCCAGCATTTGGAAGCGATGTTTATGGGCAACATGTGGGAAGACAACACCATACAGTTTGACAGAACTGTCAATGACGGCAACTCCTAAGGGGAGTGGGCCTGGGACTGGTTCACTCTGAATAGAATAAATATCCATTTAAAAAAAAATGATGAGGATCTTTCAATATTCAGTAATTACGAGAGAAAAAATCTCGATCCATCAGTCATTCAATATTTTACAAAAAGGAATTAATATTGAAGTAATAAGAAATTAACACATCGACATCAGGCTATGCTTTAGGAGTTATACAACACAACCAATTGGCATATATTGAAAATACTAGATGTCGGAACTTTCAAAGATTTAAGATTTAACATAAATTTACTTCAAGTTCTTGAAATTGATGTATGAGGAAATCTTGTGTTTATTAATGTAGTCAAGAATAATATATAAATGCATTATCAAAGAGAGCTTATGCTTATATAGTGATAGAAACATTTTTTAATGCGAACATAACATCATTTTATTATTTCCATCTCTATATAGCTTTGGTGACAAGTTAACAGCTTACTTGATTTAACCAAAATATAACCATAATTTGCATGCAATCAACTGAATATTTTCCACTAAATGCACACAAATGAATTGTAACAATATATCAACTGACCGGTGGACATCTTAAAAACAGGGACTGACTGTCATGTTCCAATGTACCTGATCCAGATGCACTATTTGGTTGCAGCTGAAAAGAAAAATAATAGACAACTATTGAAATTGATGATTTATAACTTCTTCTGGAAGAAAACATATCAGTATCCAGCAAGGAAGGGGTGAAGATAATAGGGTATGTCAAACTGATCTGATTCAATCTATCTATGAAAAGTTATACACTGAAGAAGTCAATGGTTGTTACATTGTTTTAAGTACAGGTCGATATGTGTAAATATTTTTTTCTTTGGTTAGAAATCCACATATAACAAACGATTCATGCCATGGGACAAACAAAGATCCCAGTCTCATTTCCATGTAGAATGTATCAGTGTAACGACATAGATGTTCTTGAGGTGTTCTTGGTTTCTTGTGAACTTAAACCAAAAGTAAGGACAAATATGAACAAGCAGTTTCATCGCTTTCTTTTTGTATTAAAGATTAACCATGCAATGAATGTGCAAGATAAATCAATGGAGCAAATATGCAAAATCTTAATCTAATTTATTAGACTGGTATGGACAACACAGATACATTTATAATAGACAAAAAGTACATAGCATCTTAGAATACTCTTTTATGCCATATTTACCAGGTTGTTGAGGGAGACAAATGCTTGACAATTTCCATTTTAAATGCGAATATGTTTTATAGTTCTTAATATTTGTCTTTTGTTTTGTGTTTTTTTTTCCTGTTCAGTATACATAATATATTATTATGAAAAAAACAAAACAACCTACCCTCTTTAAATATATATAGTTAAATTAGTGCTCTTAACAAAGATTTTCTCCTAATAATTTCTGTTTCTATGTGTGAATATTATAAAGCTCCGTAAAAAGTAGCCCTTAATAAGCTCTTAATGTTTAAAAAAAAGCAACACTTGCATAGAATGGATCATCTCTATTTAAATTAAAGATAAGTAGACGGTCACTCCATCACACCTTAATTCCTTACAATAGGCATTCTCGCTAAAACAGAAATATTCTACTTGTTATTTCAGACAGACAAAATCAAATAAGGGGAATCATTTCTGTTCAGCATGGTAAGTAAACTTTTTAAAGGTATCCTATGAATAATAACATGCAATATTTCATTTAATTAAACTATACTCATTCCATTATTTTCCGATTGGAGATGAAAATGGATGGTGGAATTTACATTTAAAAAGAGTACACACTCCAAGGGTGCTAATGATTGACTTCTCATAAAGTGCAGCCACATAATTTGTTGAAATGCTTAACATGAAGCCATTGAAAAAGAAATTGAAAACAGTAACCACAACATTTTCTTCCTTGCAAATATCTTCAATCTTTTGTTCAATTAAAGCGCTTTAAGATATCATTAGGAAAGACATTTTTTTAAAAAGACATCAGAAATGAAATTTTTTACTTATGCATTTATCTATATCAGGACAATTTTCATATTCACAGGACCTAAGGGATGTGCTGCAGGCTGCATTGAGAGGAAGGTGAGGGCTTGTGAAAGGAAAACATATTCACACACTTCCTTTATTATCATTTTAAAAAACAAAGATAATAATAATAATAATAATAATAATAATAATAATAATAATAATAATAATAATAATAATAATAATAATAATAATAAACATATATAAGGGACAACATTGTGCAATACAAATAAACTAAAATAAAACTTCCACAGATTAAACCGGCTCCATGAGATTCAAAATTTATTTATTCTCCCCCATAAGCCATATAGAATCAAATAACATGTAAGGCTTCTATTTTTTGTACTAACACTTTTACAATAACCGTCATTGCCTAAAGCAAGGCACTTATTCACACCTCAGGAGTTAAGCAATGTGTTTAAATCTTTCAATCTTTTATGTATATATTATGCATTGATATATTATTATGGTTATCTTCTATAAGCGTGTGTGTGTGTGCTTTGCATGTCACGGTTAAAGATATATGTTTGTACACCACATATACATGAGTATATTTAAGTTGAAATACTCTCTTTACCACGTGTATCATTATTGTAATCTTTAATCAATAAATTTGTGGCATAACTATTAATATTAAGGGCATCCAAGGGATTTTATCCTATTTTGCCCTATACCATATGTTATGATATGTTAAAGTGCATAACACAAGGACTCAATACTGGGGCCAGCGTTTTGCAATTATTCTCACCCATTTGGTCATTGACCATATCTAATATATCTAACATCCGATGTACATTGTTAGACAAAGATGCACTATATGACTGAGCCAGATGTCAAAATGCTATGTTAAAAAACTCTAAGGTTGGCAAGTCATAACATTCAGTGTCCAATATAATACTTGCATTAACAACCACTTTTTACTTTTGAACAGCACTATTATTTGGTGAATTTACACTATCAGTAACTAATATTTTTTTATTATTATCAAAATACTAAAAAACCAAAATACTAAAAAACAAAACAAAATAAAACTATCAACATTTTTTTTACTTCAAAAAGTTTTAATGGGGAACAAGCACAACGTCTTTTATTCATTCATTTTCACTGCCCTACAATGAATAACGGACATAAAAAAAAAAAAGAAAACATTGGTGTTTATATTAAATATCAATATAAATAGCCACATTCAACATTGATTGTGATGACACATTTCAATCTGTAGTGAATCTATAGCATTCGTATAAAAAATCAATTATAGTTTAGTGATTTTTAAACAATAATTATCAACCCCCCCCCCCCCCCCCCCCCCCGCCCAAAAAAAAAAAATATATATATTTTAAAAACAACAATTATAACCAAAAAATTGTTTTTTTTTTAATGCACATTTATTTCCTTTGTAGAACATTTAGAAATAATTTCTTTTTCATACAGTGCAAGATGTCTTTTAGGGGCCTTTTCTGTATCAAAATATTATATCATGTTTAAATGCCTAAAATCAGATTCAAATTTTACACAAGTGAGATGATACACATAAAGAGCTTTACTCAAGGACAAAGGTTTGACAGCACTGTCCAGTCATTGTTGCCTGACTGTGACAATAATGGACAACAATGGTTTAAACAATTTCTGTCCATGACTAAGTTCATCATGACACATACTATTCAGTATGACTTTATCTAAAGTACACATATAGCTCAGCAACTTAAACAACCTTCCTTATTATCAATAATCACTAACACGTCAATCTGCTCTGTAATCATCATCTCATTATGTGTGTAAAATGTCATGGTTATTAGGGATGTAAAAAAAATACAATGCGGGTGATCTGAAAAATTGTCATAATTAAAATGAGTACCACTCTTTTGAGTACTCTGCATAATGTCTTTTCATTTTTGATCTTAAGGTAAACACAATGTCACAAGAGGATTTAAAATGAAACATAAATAAAACAGTAAACATATTCCATTTCCTTGGTTGTCATTCACATAAAAAATAAAGATTGTCATTCACATAAAAAATAAAGAAATAAACAGACAACAGCATGCCATGAAATGTACAGCTCTGGAAGTTTGCAACATGTTACCATTAAGCTCAATAAATTTAAATATCAAAAATAACTTCAGACCATTCTAAAACTTATTCGATACAAAACAAACAAATGGTAAATTCTGTGCAATCATAGATTGTTTATTTTTCAGTCATTCATTTGAATATGACGTAGTTAAATGAAGAAAACTTCAAGGACAAACTGCAATATTTCATTAATGTTTTCTATTGAGGCTGTCTTTTCGGTTCTAATTTAACAATATAATTTGGCAGTCCTAATCTTCAAGCGGTCCATTATTTTACTTAAGAGCTATGGACCAATTGTAAATTTCATGCTTTTCTTGTCATCTCATTTAAGGGATTTTTCACAGGCAAAAGGGAAAAAAAAAACAATCATCCAACATGGCTGTCAGGCAACAGGAGAGGATAACTCGGGACAGGTCACGAGTACTTACATTCTCTTTATCCACTTTACGATTTGGCTCCATCTATATAATGCATATGACGAGTAGATGGAAAACATAAGACCAGACAATACAATGTTTCTCACATCAATCCATGCAGCTATTCCAAAATTTTAGTGACCTCACCCTTACCTTCTACCAATAAATTGTTTCATTTCCGTTTTTTAAAACAAAATTTCATACTTTTATCAAGATATTTAAACTTATAAAGGAGTTAGTTAACATAATTCTTTTCTTTCTTTCTTTCTTTTTTTTATCTTTTCATTCATTGTAAATTGTTCAATTCTAAAAAAATGCTGAAATTTATATCTAAATGATCACAAACTCGGCATGTATTTATTAATACTACCTACTCTACACCATGGAAATGAGACTAGGGAATGGCTAAACATTGAATAAAATGTTTAAAAATTTAATAAAAAAAGGAGAACAACACAACACTAAGACAAACGAACTTTAAAAGGGACATACTCAAATAGGAAAGACCGGGAAAAGGACCAGAATGGTTTAAGAGCACAATATGCGAATATAATCTTAAAAATTAAGAAAACCATTTAAGATGCTTTTTCTTTCCAAAGAGATTTTTAATAGGAACACATATGAAATAAAAAGTAATAAAGGAGTAAAATAAATAAATCTCAATTTATTTACCACTCAAGGCATTTTACCCAGTCAAAATAATTGACCAATAAAATATTTCAGATCAAAAGCCATTCATTGAAAAGATGTGATTACCTGGTCTTCAATGGCCTTGTGGTCTGTCTCTTGTAACCAAGACCCCAGAATGACACTGTCATCCACATGACACATGGATCTTAGTTGAGATGTAGTGGTGTTTGCCGGATTGTCAGTCAAGGTGAATTCTGCTACAAGTTCACGAAGAAGATTTGGATATAAACCTATACCAGGAGAAAAAAAGTAAAGTTACCGGCAAATATAAATAAATGGTTCTTGATTTCTTATTCATTTCAACATTTTTTTCTGCAATTAAAAAAGTTCATCATAAGGATAATAAATAATAATAATAATAATAATAATAATAATAATAATAATAATAATAATAATAATAATAATAATAATAATAATAATATAATAAATCTTTATTGTCCTCAAATAGTGGCAATTTGTCATTTGGTTACACATTTATAACAATACAATATTGACATAGACACATTCACACAGATGCACACTAGTAACATCGTAGTCATCGAAAAAAATAAAAATAAAATAAAACATCAATGGTGGTGAAAGTAATGATGATATGATAATGAAATTGAAAGAGATGATAACAAACACGGTGGGCTCAATGGAAATGGCAAATTAAAAAATAAGTCATTTAATGATCTAAAATGATATCTTACTATCAAATGATTCTGGGGGAAGCAACGACAAGACATCATACAGTCTCAGCCGAATTGTAGCAGCACTTGCTTTGAGATGAGGGCCATACATTTTGATTACAGATGCCAGTCTGAAAATTAAACAAAATACACAATGAAACAAAACTCATACTCCTTCAAATCTAGCCCATTACATATAGAAAAATGGAATGCTTTAAAAAATGAGATAAATTGTGCAATTTCCCAGTTTTTAAAACATTTAAAAAAAACAAATGAACACCATGAATGGCTTATGCTCCTTTGTGCTAAGAAGTTATTTTGTCAGAAAGAACTTTTGCAAGATCTTCACTGGAATCTAACTACCATATTACTGAAAGGATTAGGGAGAAATCCATGACCTGGATTCATTTGAGCCTTTAGAAAATGATTGTTTAAAAAGAAAAAAGTAGTCCTTCAGAGCCATTAGGACCATGGAGTTTATTCCAGTTTCTATAGTGTGAAATGGACAGTAACAATTGCTTGCTACTCTTTGGGTAGGGGGCAGAGCAGAAAAATATCTCGACTTTATCTGGGATCAATCAAGCGGGTACACTACCAATTGAGCTATAAGGCTCCCTGTTGTTTAAGAAACATTAAAAAGACAATCAAAACAAGCAATTCAATTCAGATTATACTATACAAATCTAGAAAATTCAATATACTTACTGTGACATCATAAGAAGGGCACATTCAAGAGGGGCCAATATTCTTCTGATCACATCCTCTGTGACAAGATCTCGGCAGTTGAGGAGGAAGCTGTACATCACTAATTAATAGAATATAAAAATATTATATGGCTTTGATAGAAGCTACTACTTTGTCAATAAATTTAATTATACACTGTAGTATTGGATATGCTATTACAACACTCAGTGAGATCTTGTTCTTTTAATATATGATTCCTTTTTATTTTTCATTAATTTACTTCTGGATTAAGTGTGTGTTGACCATAATATTTTGATGATAATTCAATTTAAAAAATTTGTGTCCTAAACTTCTCCATCAAATAAACCAAATTCAACTTAGAAAAGTTTTGTTACATACCACCTAGCGCTCCAGCTCTCCCTTCTAAAGTGACTTGCCAGGTAAAAGCTTCTCCCCTAACTTTTTCAGACTCTAACTCTCTCACAGATCTTGGGAATGCATTTCTCCACAAAAGCAACATCCTAGGTAGATGGTTTTTAATGACTGAAGGACCTGGAATAACAAATAGGTATTGTGTATGTGAGCAAACCAAAAATAAAGATGTCACAGATTTATACAGTTCTTGTATAGTATTTAACGGTTTTCACAGCGCTTGCAACACTTTCCGTTAAAAGAATCTAAAAGCAAGACAAAGGAGATTGTTTCAAATATTAAGCAAAATTATAAAAAAGCAATCCCATCAATGTTTGAATTTCCAGTTTACCTAGAAGTCCCTGTCTGGCAAAAGCATGGGATCCCGCAAAGAGGGACATACTACTCAAATGCATAGTAAAATGAAAAAAAACCCCCAAAAAACAGGCTTTTTATCTGTAAAGCCTCAAGCCTTGACAATGTTGGATGAACTTCAAATTTTGCAAAGAAATATATTCAATTGCAAATTATCAACCTTTTTTATTTTGAGCAATGTTCTGACGACGATCATAATTTACAGGCATTGCTTTAAAAAAAATTTCTTTCAAGGAAAAGACTTAAGCTTCTGCATTTGTAATCACTCTCAGGTATGTCGCTTTGGAAATTTGTGTTTCAAAGGTTAGCGTCAACTAATATATTTGATCTACAAAGAATATGTAGCATCTAAATATTACAATTTTTTTTTGTAAAAATACAAATTGGATTTTTAAAAACTTACGTTTCATTGCTTAACCCAAACTTTTATTCGAATTTAACTGCACAATACAAGTTGGTAACTTTCCTTATAACAATCTAGGATTAATTAGAAAATTAGATGAAAGGAAAAAAGATTGGCTCATGGTTGCCAATTTGGTGTCTTTCGTGCCAAAGTCCAAAAACTTGGTGATTTTTAAGCTGGCATTTTGGGCATTTTTTTCAGAACGCTTATTTTCACCTATTTGATAAACAAATTTACAGAAATTTCACAAAATATGTAACAGAGAGATGATATACAAGGTAAAAAGAGAATTTCCCAAAAAGGGAACTATACATTTGACATTTTCCCCTCTGTGCTATCATTCATAGATATTCAATATTTTGAAGATATAACAAACAGTCATAAATCTTACCAAGTGTCATAAGAGCGCCAAGTAATAGCCACCCTGACTGTGTCCTTTGAAGTGATAGTCGACTGTTCTGAGAAGCTGTCCGCAAAAGTTCCTCAGCAATGTTAAATATTTGCTGCAAAAATCATTGAAAAAAAAAAGTCCACAATAACCATCATCGTCAACATCATCAGTCAAAGCTGATAATTGGAACCCAGCTTAATTTCAACATTCTGTCTGTGACAATATATTTTCTATATAATTTTTAATGGTTAAATGGAATGCAGGCCAATTTATTAGAATGATTTTCAGAACATTATCAAACTTTATTTGCCCTTTTAGAAAATTTACCTAAAACAAAAGTGTCTTATGTAAGAGAAATAAAATTAATTGTATTACAGTAGATTCTCAATCAACAGCGTCATTGAGTCATTTACAATCAATTCCATTTTATCTTTATATTATTTGATGAACCTCACATATTAAGTAAATTGTGGAGAAACAAATAATTTATATTTTAGAAGAAAATGATGCAAATAATTGTTTGCTCTTGATGAAATGTATTGTCGACTATAATGGAACAAGTTTCAAGTGTCTTTGAATTATATTAGATGCCAAAGGTTCATGAATTTGATTAATGTTCCGCATAGATGGAGACACTAGATATGGTCACTAATTCTCTTTACATCTGTAATTCTCATTACATCACTCACTTGTGATGAAGAATATCGTGGGAATTAGAAGGCATGATATTAATCTTTTGCAAACTGTTATTCAAGAATAAAAGTATAATTGATAAAATTCCTGGTGTTGGACAGAAAATTCAAGAACTCATCCATTAAGATTACGTATTATTTCGTAATACTTACTTATCTGAACCAGCGACCACCTGAGATCTAGCCCTTCTGTCTTATTACGTATTGAAATAGTTAATCAATAGTGATAAAATCATACCAATTATATCTGCCATCACTATCTCATTCTGATTTCTGGCATATTCTATTTGATTTTCGATAGACCTCTTTTCAGATGCTTTTTAATGGAAACATTTTAATCCACAAATCACATTTTGGAATAATCCATCATAAAAAAGCCCAAAAGGAACAATTTTCTTTGAATATTAGTAAACATTATTATGAAAATGATAAATGTGTAAATCTTTTGATGAGCACAGGAAACCTAATAATTCCTTCAATCAAAACTCTCAGAACTAAAAACAAAATTATTCATTTGAAATGTTTAGACTTAACAATCGTCAACTATTATAACAAAATCTCAATCCTGTTTCTTACTTTTCCTTTAGAATGAGGGATTCCAAGAGGACATTGGTACACTCCACCAAGGAGAGCAGCTAAAGCACTGCTATATCCTGCAACAGCTTCTGGGGAAGACCTAAGCTTGTCCATCCTTTCCACACAGCGGTCAAGGAGAGGTGTTAATTGTGATGGTAAAGCAACAGCTATACTGGCCAAGCACCAGGAGGCTGACAGACGGGCAGCATGGGATGGATGGATGAGAACGGACACTACAGGTTCTATGATACCTGTATCAAATAAATAAAGACAAATTAATTGTAGTTTTACATTGGGTGACTCATACAGATAATAATGAAATTAATTTTATAAGATTCCAGAATTGATAAACAATTAATACATTTATAAGAAATGACTTCTACTACGACAAAGTACTTCTTGTTTTGTTTGCATTTCACATAGAACTAATATTATAACAAGCCATAATAGTAGCCTTAAGTGGGAAGGGGGGTGGGGGGGGGGGGGGGGGGAAATCTATAAGATTAATGTTTTCATCAAGGGTGGTGGATAGAGGTCAGCAGCAGGAGCGTGGCTCGTCCTCAAGGCTAGTGCCTTTTTTTTAGACAGGCTACACCAATGGTTTCCTTGTTTTTTGCTCATAGCATTGTCTCCATATGTGTCAACAATATCTTTATGAATTTCATTTAGATTTTCTCCATTCGCATGAAGAAATCTTACCTCTCCTCTGACCTCTATGACCATTTTTCAGTGGAGATATTCATCTTCTTTTGGTTCTATAAACATTGGGCATTCAATGGTAATGCTGAGACTTGATGCAAAGATTGCATGTTAAATAAGCCTTTGCACACCATTTACAGACTTTTAAAATGTTGATTGGTTCAAAAGTTATGAACATTTTCACATTAGTTCTTGAATCGCCCTAAAAAAAGCTTTTAATCAACTAAAATCGCTTTTTTTTGTTTTATGAGACACCACTTACCATTAGCTGGCTCAGCAACCAATGGACTGGCAGAGGTACCAAGTCTGAGCACCAGACACCCCAACTCATGCAAGGCACACACCAGGACATGTTGACTAGCTGTAATGTCAGTGCCTTGGGTTTTCCCATCAGCCGCCTCGACTGAAGCTTCACCTGTGGTAGGAACATTTTTCATAGAAATCAGTGAGTATGACAACCTGACCTCAATTTGAGATGTATGCAAAATGAGCTATAAAAATAAAACATTACAAATCAAAAGATTTTATGTAAGACTCTTGTCAAAGACAACGGGACAATAAGTTAAATTTCAAGAGAAACGTCACTTTAGCATTAACACAGTGTATATTACACAAAAGATTGGCAAATATGACTGTTGAAAATAATACATTAAAAAGGCACTTTGCCTCAGGTATTATACCCTTAAAGAGTAGTTAGATATGAATATAATCTATGTATTGACCACTCAATCAATAAGACAAGACAAACAAGAGTAATCTTTAATATTATCGAATAATATTCAAAATGTTTTGGATATAAAAAAAATAATTTAAACATAAATAACTCCCAAAAAAAACTCACCAACAGTGTTCATCTGTTTGATGATTACTTGACAGATCTCTTTGGCAGCAGCAATCTGTGCCTTTTCCCCTAACATTCCTCCGATGACACTCCTCATGATGAACTGGACACATTTCCTGGCGTAAACAGCATCCACGTGGGTGGATGTGGCTCGTGGGTTGGCAACCAATTCTAAAACATGGTTCAGGAACACAGAGATGTTTCTTTCAAGCCAAACTGCACCCATGACTTTAATGAACTGAACATAAGCCTGGAAACAACAAAGCAACATTGGGTAAATCAGGATCTCTTTCTTTTTTCTTTTTTATCCTTTACTTTTACAATCATCCATGCGAGCTACAATAAATTTCATTCATAATCTAAAACAGTGCATAAGTTCTCCATATCTCAAAGTAAACAATCACTTTTTAAACACATCTGAAATCATATTTTTGGAATTATGAGAAAACATGAAGATGAAGTAACATGCGTGCTCAAACACACAAACACACACACAAACATATATCTAAGACCATTCACTTACATGGGTGATACCAACTCTGATTTCCCTGTTGATTGGATTTGATCCTTTTATCATCTCCCCTGCCGATGAGGTTTTCAAAAATCCTCCAAGGTTACCCTTTATAAAACCTGAGGCTAACATGTTCAAAACATCTTCTAATCGGGCAGGTTTGGTCTTAGCTGAAATTTTTAATGAATGAAAAATAATAATTTTAAAATAAAGGAAAATATTACGTCATTGTTACAGATAATATAGAAATATTTTGAGCATAACGTTTTGTTTCATTTAATTTCAAATATATTAATTATCAATGGAGAAAAATGAAAAACAATTTATATGTGAATCATTTTCAATACAAATGCATGCACTCATTTAGTATTTGCTATCACAAAGCATTTTAAAAAATATATTCAAAATCAAGAAATAATCATTTTCTTTTTTTTTTTTAAATCTCATCAAAACCCTATTCTGCACCTAGTTTGTAATGAGTTATAGAATTGGAAAAAATAGAAATCCATACTTGGAAAAGCATACCTGAGGAATGCTTTGCCAATAGTGCTGTAGCCATGACATTGCCAAGAAGTTTGGATATGGTACATCTGGCATCATAATTAGAGCCATCCAAGGCCCTAAAACAGAGTGATGTGACTGTCTCCAATTCAGTGGTTGTCATGAACGAGGCTTCATTCACTAGAGCATTCATACACTGGGAATGAGTAATAAATCAAAAATTATTATTGGGTTGAATTCTTGAAGTTAAAAGAATATATCAGCAGCCATAATTTTTTAAAAATGATTACTTCAAAGGCAAACAAAAATCTCTCTAACAATCTAAATGGTGCTGTTGTTAAAAATTAGTCTTTTAGATCAATAGAATCCATGAAGACGAAGTTTTCCCTGGTTTCTAAAAAAGACCGACAAAGAATTGAGACCAAGTTGAAGGCAGCCGGACAAAACCTGTGCCCGGATAAAGAAGACCTCCAAAAACCAAGTCAGATGGAAGAGTGCTGTTGCAGCCCAATGTTCCACAAAGAATCACGAGGCTTAAGTCAAATAAGTCAAGTCTAGAAGACAGTATACCTTTGGATCGGACACCAATCCATTCCTAATAAGCACCCACTAGATTTATTTTGTTTCCAACAACCCACTAAATGCTGGACAGACAAATGAGTCAGGAAAAATACAGATTCTACAGAGATTAGAACCAGTGCTTTAATAATTGATGGGAGGGGATATCCCAAATGGGTGTTCAGTCAAATCATTTAAACTAATGAAATAAATAAATCTATGCAAAACTTTTATAAATTTAAGCAAAACAACAGTTTTCTAGTCTGCAAAAAAGAATAAAAAAGATTGTTGTGACCCAATGTGCACTATTTTGTATTGCAGAACGTTAATTGTTACATAAATGTTCCTTTACGTCTTTGCTTTTGTACAGTATCTTAATTTGCTTATGTTGATAAATTTTTAGGATGGAATGATGGTGGTGATAGATGTGAAGATTATGAAAATATAGGGCAACTTTGTAAATTTTTGGTTTTGTTTCTAAAATAGAAAATAAACAAATATTAGTGCTCATTGGAGTGACAAGTTATTCATGACTGATGGTTGTATTATAGAAATGAGTCAATAGACTCATAGAATGTATATATAACCCATACCAAGATAATCTCATCTAATTCACCTACCTTTGCTACAGCGTGCCTGACAGCCATAGATCTATCCGACATGCCTTGTTTGCAAGCCTTGTAAATGTCTTTGTACACATTTGTGCCAGCTGTCCCAAGACCCGTCACTAGCTTTTCAAGAGTTTTCATTATCTCAAATCTACCCTGGGACTGAAAACAAAACCCCCAAAAGATGCAAATGACAATGATACTAGCAATGATACAATGTTCAGAACAATAATGTCTATAACGACACTGAATATGACAGATACCATTAAAATATAAATGGATTTCATTTTATGTACATTCTCAGGAGTAGCAAAATTATCATTGTATTTACAATTTTAAAAAAGGAAAACGTCTTTAACTTCCATTCAATATCTAAACGTTGCTGTAACTTAAAAAATAGTTGCACAAAAGATATGAAATAAGATTATTACCTCTGCATTTTTTAGTGATTTGATGAGAATTTGCACTGAGTCCTCGTATGATCTTCCTGTCATCCTCCCCAACTTTTCATACATGGCACCAAGACAGGCAATTGCAGCCCTAGACGAAGGTGATGAAAATAAATTACAAAAAATAAATGATGAAAGCGATGAAAAAAAAAAGTCCTATTT
>NC_088360.1:13679610-13684610 GCF_034508935.2 Berghia stephanieae | reverse complement strand
CCCGGTGGGACGACCAATCACACCTGTGCTTTGCACTTTCCCTGGGCAACCCAGAAAAGGCTTTGATATTATATTGTTCATGGAAGTGGGTGATTCCAAGGTAGCAAATGATAATTTAAGCATCGTAACACCCATTAAAATCCTTTGACACGAAAAGAAAATTTAATGGGAGCAATTTATAATATCATAATTCCATGTAAACATCAGTGTGATTGTCCCAAATGCTCATAAATATCATTAAATTTTATGCTGATAAAATAACAAAAAAGGAATAACATTTTAATGACAAACACGTTATAATGATGAGTTTGATCTGATGATTAAAGGCGTAAAATGATGTAAGCTTAAACATGGGTGTTTTATATTTGTATACCTTCCTGACATTTTACACACAGATATTCCAACTGAATTTGATCATAAACACATTGCATGTAGTCCAATTATGGTTATTGCTCGTTATAGAATTATCATCTACTATTCATGTATTCTACGTTTTGTCCTGTCTCTTTAAGTTATATCTCTAAGTTAATGCTCCTTTCCTTACAGTTCAGACATTGACATTTTTTGTTTCTCACTGAAAGTCATAGAAGATAACACAACAAACATCTGAGACAGTTATATACTTGTGAGCAAAATGAAGGTAAGAAATGAGGCAGACCACTAACCCCCCCCCCCCCCCCCCTCCCCCCAAAAAAAACACACAAAAAAAACAACAATATGGGATATGGTTAGGTGTATATGACAATAATATGATTCAGGAAAGTACTCTGTGAAAGACCATGGTCTTTACCAAAAGGTAGCAAGTAATGTTTACCGTGCACATGCTTAACAAACTGGGATTATATGGTGCCTCTTGGGCGTCATCACACACACAAAAAAAAACCCAATAGATTTGATTTCGTTTTTGTTTTTAAGGGTTTATGGCGCTTGCATCACATTTAGGTCATATCAGCGCCGGTGAAAAGGAAGAAAATTGGAAAGTAAAAACATTCTAGATGTAAAATTAAAAGGACCTGAGGAAAAAGTAAGACAAAGAGAAATGGTTCAAATAGGGAACGGATGTAGATTTCATGAGCACACTATCAGTTTACTTAGTTTGAGATTACCTTTAAGTTTCACCCATAAACCAGCACAAGATCCCTATTAGAGGAACGCACTCAAATGTTTACAAATCATATTAAATTTTTTTTTAAAACCCAAAAGAAACAGTGTATAACAGAGAGATGATTTACAAGGAAAAAAATATCTCCCAAAACTGTAACTATACATTCGACTGTTTCCCTCCCAGCCAGGGTCAGGACAAAACTAAATAATCTCATTCCAAAACAAAGACAGAAAGCAATTGGAGAACAGATAGAGGGGGATAGAAGACACAGCAAGTACCTCCCTGTCACTATGGGAGGTCGGGAACCCCACCTAGAGATTTGATTTAGTCTAATTGAATAACCATTAAAATATCACAATGACAAGCTCATCTTCATTCTTTGTTCAACGGACTTAATGGCAATGTACGAGCAATAAACGAAATTATTAAAAAATAATATTTCAATTTGGATTGAATTAAAAAAAAAAAATTTTAAAAAGCAAACAATGGTTGTAGTCTGTGACAGGATAATAATAAGAGCTAATGTGTAACCATGAATTCAAACTCACATTTTCTGGGTCTCAATATTTAGTCTTAAAGAAAGGCAGTTACATATCACAGACCACACATGGGTAAATGGCGATATGAACATATTTGCAGGCCTAAAACTGGAGGCAATCAAGGCTCATATAACTATTGTTGTAACGGTGAATATATTGCATTGGTTAGACAGTATTTCCATTACAACAATGAGACCATAACAATTTGAGTTATCGGACCTGCAAATTGCTACAGGTCAGTAAATGGTAAAGGGACACATTGATCCTGAGGGGTCAATTACACTAAACAATGCAAATGTTGGAGCATAAAACTACATATTTAAAATAATGAAGTCATAGCATGTAAAAACAAGGGACATAAAGAGAGATTGTTGATCAACATATTTCGCTTTTGGGATCCTCTATTGAAAATTTGTTGTATTCGACAATCTTTTGCTTCCTGCCAACGTCTCCCTTTTTAACAACAGCTTATGGGAGGTAGTACAAATAATTACATTTGTATTTGTAATAAGCAATCTTTAAAATGAAATCCTTTCCGTTGTAGAGAATGTAAAATAGGTGATATTCTCATGCAAATGTGCAGTTTCACTATAAACTCCATTTCATGTTTTTTGAAAGGTTTGAATGTCAACGTCTTTCAGTGCAGATAAGAGCTTGCTATTATAAAATCGACTCAACCAAGATGATGTAAATTTGTTAAAAGGTACTATCACTTGGACCAAAAGGTAATACATTGCTCTTGAGGGACACTTTGTGATTAGAAACAATAAGTACACATTCTTTGTAAAAAAAGTTTGAAGCTATATCACTGGAAAGTTTAGAAAAATAAGGATTCTTTTTCAATAAGTATTAATTAAGCTACTTTTCTATTTTCGTTAGGAAAAATGAGATTCAGTCATCAATAAAATCGGACAATTTGTTCATTTGTTTTGGAAAAAGATGTATATTATAGAACAACAAAGTCTATTAAAATTAAAATATAAATAGATTTAAACATGTCTATAACTTTCCATAGATTCACCAAGCTCAATGTATCACAAAATGATTCATTTGATTAAATTAATTTTTAAAACTTCCATTTCATTCAACTCAAGTCCCCTTTTACTTTTAAGGAATCCTTTTTGTGATATCAAGCACTTTAATAATTAATATCCACTATTCTCTATAGCCAGGTATTAATTCACCCTAAATCGAGTGAGGAAAATAGAAATCCAAGCTTTCTATGATGATAAACATAATTTTGGACATGATAATAAGAAATGCACACATGACATGCACTCAAGGGTTAATGATTTGGAGATTTGGACTTACATACATATCAACAATAAATAAAGATACCTCACATTAAACAAGACGTTTGATGAAATGACTCAAAGTCCAAACGAACTTGTATTCTTTGTAAAAAATAAATCCAAGTATCATTAATAACCAATATTTTCCTTTAAAACATAATGAGAGACTAGATTCACAAATGAATAAGGAATATATCAGAATACTATCTTAAAATTTAACATGCAAGCCATCAGCCAATAGAATCAGGTTTACGGATAATATGTTACCTATTTTCACGTAAAATATCATCTAAATTGAGAGCGATACAGGCAAAAATGTATGCCTTAGCAGAAGGGGGCTATCAAATATTCATTCAATAACCAAACATTATCTATGATCTGATAAAATGTAGCAAATCTATCAATTGATTTGTTTCATGACGATCAATAAGTGAATATTCACATGGAAATTTTTATGTAATATTTCCACAGATTCACCATGATCAATGTGCTGCACTATGTAATGTTGCAGTATTGAATCATGGTTCTCTCATTACTCTATAATGACTCATGAGTCACTTTACTGAACAACATGCGCTAATGCACTACGGTAAGAAAGTCACACAACTTAAACAAACACACACAGAGAGAGAGAGAGAGAGAGAGAGAGAGAGAGAGAGAGAGAGAGAGAGAGAGAGAGAGAGAGAGAGAAAGAGAGAGAGAGAGAGAAAGAGAGAGAGAGAGAGAGAGAGAGAGAGAGAGATATCATCCGAGTCTCTGGGGTGTAAAATGGATGGTTAAAGTTGCTTGATAGTTATTGAGTGGCTGGTCTGGCCTAATTACTTTCCACCAGATTTAATATCAAGAGTAAGATAATGAGAGAGGGTCCCAATAGCTCAGTTAGTAGAGCACACGTTTCATATGCAACAGGAACAAAATCAATCCTGGGTGTAGCTGAGATTTTTTTCTGACTCCCCGGTTCCCTCCCCCCCACCTTTTCAACAGACGAGTATCCTATCCAAAGGATTGCAAGCAATTGTTATTGTCTGTAACACGTTCTGTAAACTGGGATAAGCTTCAGCACAATGGGCCTTATGGCTCTGAAAGACTACTAAGACATGTGAGTTGGTCAGAATGATCTAAAAAAACAATAAATTCAAATATACATTTGTATTCAAAGCGGTTGAGAAACTCAACTTCTTGTTCTCACCCCACTCCCAGATTGGCAAGGCTGAGTAGTAATATAAATGGTAGCAAATTCAGTCCTTGTAATTAATTTGGTTACATACCTTTCGAGATGCTGCAAGCACTTTGTCAAGGAATCGTAGCCATTCAAAAACAAATACTGGTCTTTTAGATTCAGGAATTCTCTTCAGTGCTTCTTCATTGAGAAGTAAACTGTGAGCTAACTCCATTTACTTATACTATAAAGAGCTGAAAAATGTAAAAACAAAAAAGAATATGTGACATGATGATTGATTTAAAATCGATATGGTAAAATTAAAATGTGTCATTCCTCACACTTCAAATCTGCTACCTAACCAAATTCAACACAATTCAACAACCTGACTGAGTCAAACTTTGTGCCACTCACTTTAATATAAAAATGACTTTGTTTATCTAATGTCTAGATCACTGGCATGTTACATGACTTCTTTTAAACACATGCCCCACCCAGACACATGCTGTTGTTTACATATTTATCAGCACTAACTATTACAATGTGTCAAAAGTCTTGTCAAACCCACATTATTATCACAATACTGGCATTATAATAAAAACAACCATAATAATGAAAAAAGGACAATGAAAACATTTAAATTCATATAAATGCTGAGTTAAGATGTTGCATTGCACTTAATTATTGTATATTTTTTCCACCCCATCAATTACAAGAGCATGAGAGATACCTACAAACATGAATAGAGAAAAAAGTTGTGTGCCAAATAATTTGATCTGAAAGATTTGAGATAAAAATTTCAGAGTAACATAAATATATTCAATAACGAATAGAGTACATTCAAGACTCAAACCTTACATTATCTGGACACCCTACCCCCCCCCCCCACCCCCCAATAAAATGGT
>NC_088360.1:13657110-13674610 GCF_034508935.2 Berghia stephanieae | reverse complement strand
TTTCAACTCAACACTCAACACTATATCTTATTTCAATGCCATCATCACGAATCTTACTGCATTGATCTTTGTGTATCTGAAATGGAAGATATTAGTCAAATCAAATGAAATAATAATAGGCACAAGTGGGGCTCGAACCATCGTCGTCCAGATACAAAATCAGAAGACTCATCTCTTGTCCTGATGAATCAGTTTTTATGAGTTAGCCGATATTACTTTTCATAAAAGACAGTGCAGAGCAGATATATTGACATCATGCTTATATCAACATGACTTATCAAAGTCCCAGCTCACAATTATCACTCCTTTATATTTTCTCTCTTTAATATATTTTTATAAATAACTTTTATTCATTGATGAATCCTTCCATATTAGTGAAAAGTATGTGTGTTGTGGATTTAAACTTAAACCTTTAATAGCAAGAGTGGATCTCTCTCCAATCATCATTTTATCTTTTACTTAATAAGATAATAATTGAAGACCTGACCCTCTTTATTTTTAAAGGGCAGTAATTGGGATGTGACTCAGCTTTCAATAAAGCTTAATTGCTTCATTTACTGCTTGTTCTCTTTATGGATATTAAGGGATGTCATGCTAGGAACATATGAAATGAAATAACCCTTTATATTGTGCCTGAAAGTTTATAGTGTAAGCACTGTGTATTGCTTTAAATTGCATAAACTAATTGAAAGACTGACAGAAAATGATTGATTAAGTAGCATAAGAATAATGGCAACAACAATAATAAAATAACCAAGAGGCCTTGCAGTACACTGGGTCTCCAGACATTTCCTGAATGATGACACATTTGGCCCTGCTCATAACTCTTTTAAAAAACGTTTTAACTTTAAAGTGATCAAGGGAGTCTATGAATGCTTTAATATTAAAGCAATTTTTACCCATCACCTCTTGATAAGCTTGAAGATTTCAAATTAGCATGTTTTTTGATAAGTTACAGTCGTTTAAGTATTCTTCCTTTAAAAAAATTCTTATTGCAGACATTTCTTGGAGTTTGGTCTGAGGAAATAAAAGACATTCTTAAGTCTTGGTTTTGCCACTTATGAATCATTTGTTTAAGGCTGTCATAATGGAGGTAAGAATAGACTAAAAGCTTCATTTCTTTAGATACACAGAAAGCAAGTTTTGTGTTGAATTGAAGTTTATGTATTTTTAGTCTCAAATAATTCTTCATTTTCATTTATCCCCAGGTTATGTGTTTAAATGCAATAATAGGTAATGTAAATGTTGCTGCTCGAAGCTTGAAGAAATAGATAATAATGTGAAATTGAATGTAAGCTTCAATTTAATTACAAAAACATGAGCATTTCGGGTTTCCCCTTTATCAACTAAACAGGATGAATGAAACACCACTGACGAATGAGACTACCACATTATTTCATTCATCTGTGGTGTTTCATTCATCCTGTTTTGTTGATAAAGGGGAAACCCAAAATGTTCATTTGATATGTTTTTGTAATTAAATTGAAGCTTACATTCAATTTCACATTATTATCTAAATGCAATAATAGGAAATTTATTAAGCATATTCTTTAATCAAAGTAACAGGTCAGAGGAGGAAAGGAAAGAAACAAGTGTATGAATAATGCTCTACACATTATTCGTTTAATTGTTCTGTTTTAAATTGTTTACTTCCAGCTTACGATGAAAACAACTACCTCCTCTTATTTTATTGCGATGCTTAGTTTTTGTTTCAATGACCAGTTGGTGCTTGCTAGAAATTGTCATTTTATATTTAAAGTATTTTCATTGGCTAACAAATATCTTTTGAAGTATGTTTAATCTTTTTAACAAATGCAATTTGTTTTCATAATATTAAACGGTTCCATCTTTTAAAGACAATGTGTTAATTTATGCAAGTTGTGTTTGTGTCTGTATGTTTTGTTTAATGTCAGTATGTTTATGAATAATTGTTTATTGTTTTACTTACTTACTTACTGCCCATTATGCCTGCTGGCATGTAGGGCAGTTATTGCTTTTTTTATGGAATAAAGGCAGTCAGTGTAATGATAATAAATGGCATTGATATATTATTGGGTGAAGAGATAATGCAATATTTATATCGCAACAGTAATAAATGATAGGCCATTAATGTCAATGAAGACAGCTGTAAACTTGCGAATTGGAGAATGGATGATTAATGGTGGATGTCAAAGACCATTACATATAAGAAATGATTGAATTTAGTTAATAAACACCATGAGCAGCAAAAAACAAATGTTTGATTGGTTTTTTATGTTTTGATTTTATTTTCAATTCTAGAAAGTATTATATGGCTTTTTTAAAAGCTTATTTACTGGCCTATTTTTGATTGCCCCTATTTTTAGATGAGTTGTGAAAAGTGTGAAAGCAATTTTTTTTTTTTCATTAAACTTGATATATTTCATCAATGATTATTTTATTATCAGGTCGGTCATGATTATAAAAAACAAAAATAAGAAATTGAATTTTTCTTTTACTTCTGCACACAATTGATGGTTCCTTGCTATACCTGCTAAACTATTGATATGGATGCCTTTTTAACTATTATCTTATTGTATGAGCCTTCACTTCTTTAATAAACATAAAGTGCATACACTTTCGAAAATTACGTCAGTTATCATATAGTTTATTGGAACTAGTACATTTAAGTTGTTTGTTTTTTTTACTAGAAAATTTAAAATAAAGTATATTTTGGTCCCGAAATCAACCACTGACCGTGAACTGAAGACCTTAAGTGTTTGCCTATCACCCAAGTAAACAGCCCACAGATCTGAGCATCACTCACAATTTTAACATGATGATTGAAAAAAAATGCATCTTGTAGTCATGTTTTGCAATGTAATTCCTTTATCAGTGTGTCAAAATATTGTGAGAAAAAAAATAAAAATAGTGAGATTTACATGAGTAATGTTACTGATCTGAGTGTCTTAAAATGTTCTGTTTACTATTTTCACTCATCAATATTTATCCAAGAATAATGGTAAGACTTATGTTCCTTTATAAAGAAATGTAATAAAAAGATTTATGCTTTTTTTTTTCTTGCATATTATATGTCCTTTTTGGCTTCAGAATAAAAACTTACTTTTGAGTCAAAGAATCTACATTTTTTATGATGTTAATAATTACCAATTTACCATACTCATTCTCATGTTCAACCTCTAGGGAACTTTATTGCAATTTTGTATTTGAACAGTCTTTTATTTTCTCCTCACTTCATTTACCTGCATATATGCTATATTGTTTTGTAATTCACATCCAAACTTTCACTTTTGATTTTTGATAGAATGGGCTGTGGTACATCATCGACTATGTCAGTGAAGAATCGAATGTTACACCACCATAGGACAATACGGATTAACAGTATCATTCAGATTTATTTATGTTTATGTTATTTCAAGTCTTGTGATGTCAAGTGTGTGGACCTATGGCATATTGCTTTACGTTTTGTTTTTTTGGGGGTTTTTTTGTATTGCATGCAAGCCATTACATGCTTTATAGTTTTGTTGTTGATAATCAAATTACTCTATCATCTCTATTAACTACTGCACATTGCACTTAGAGAAATGATGTCAAGCAGTGCGGTTCTATTTTGTCAGCTACTACTTCCAACATCCACCTCCATTACTACGACATCCACCACCACATCACCATCCTCACCACCACTACTACAACCACCACCACAACACAGTGTGCAAATGTGCATCAGCTCTGTATATTACAAGCTCATGCTATTGCTACTATGCATCATGCTGTGGGAGAATGACCTGTATTAGTTAATTTGAAAATGCAGTGGCTCAGCACATCTTACCTTGTGTGTCTTGGGCAACTGTTAGTCAACATCTTCCCATATATTAGTAATGTACATTTATAATTAATTATAATCCACAGTTTTTCCCCTTAGGAAGGGGCCCTGGGAGCTATTAGTGAGTGAAGCCCTATAAAACTGATGAGATTTTTTATGCCTGAGATTATGTTTTTTCTCTTTCTACCTCTGTTCCAGTTCCAGTCATTAAATAAACATTTTTTGGGGATAGTTACAAGAGAAAAGTGATAGAGAAAATTGCAAGCGCTGCAATTAACTGGGTGTATGCAGTTTGCAAGGATACTATTATACATTCACATTTTTTAAATCAGTACACTTTTGTGAATTTGGTGAAGTACAATTGCTCGTTTAAATGTTACCAATAGAATATAGTGCTGCAACGTAACATGGTACCATTTTACCCCAAACTACTCCAGTACATTTTTATGCCATAATGATTTTATACAAGTAATATATCTGTATAGTCTCTTGAGCTAGCAACCTCATCGTAAATAGTTGTAAGTATAGTGGAACCTCAGTATAACAGGCACCTGGTTATAACTGTTTTTTTATAAATCTCCCTTATTTTCTCCCTCTTTGCCTTAAAGAAAATTTACTGGCTATAGCAGGGACTTGTAAGAGTCTTAATCTGATAAAACAAGGGCGCTGAAACCGGCTTAATATTTCCAAATACAATGAATTAGCCCACATTACGCTCAGGTCTACCCACAGCTAAAAGCAATGGAGAGCTATGCTAGGTCTAGTTTGTGAATACTCTGTGTATGTGTGTGTATTTGTATGTTAAGGTGATGTACTTACTACCATACTATCTCATTTTCAATATAACATTGTCCTTTTCCCAGGACAATGTGTAGCACAAACACACACACACACACACACACATACACTCACACAACGGTCAGCTTGAAAGTGAATGAGAGAGAGAGACAGATAGAGTGAGAGAGAGAGAGAGAGAGAGAGAGAGAGAGAGAGAGAGAGAGAGAGAGAGAGAGAGAGAGAGAGAGTACCAATGATAAAAAATGGTGATTTAGGCCATTTGGGTTGTTTTACTTGGAATTCGGTTGTAACAGGACTAGGTTATAACAGAAATTTTAGGCTGGTCCCACCACACCTGTTATACTGAAGTTCTGTAGAATAAGAAAGTTATTTGAGATTATATATTTGTGACCCACTGCATCAAATTAGTTTCATGTCTGAGTGAAACACAGGCCTAGAAGTGAATTTACCTATGAAATTTAAATGATCAGAAATACTCTTTTTGGTGAAAGACATCAACTCAACTCAAGATTCATAATTTTTAACTATAAATTAAAATTTTGAGTATAAATCCTACCACAACATAATGTGCTTTTGAGAGGCAGTGTCACTTTTGGTGTTATACATACCAAACTGAAGCGATGTTTAAGGATTCTTTGTATATTCTGGTCGCGTAGACCAAACAAATTGTCTTGTACTGATACCCTCTGGTTTCAATCTTGTAATGTGCAATACTTGCGATGTATATTAATATATTTATCGTTGTACCTCCATGTTGAAAGTGTATCAATTGAAAATTCTGTTGCAGTTTTTTTAAAACTTCAGATGCTGATGGTTACTGAGTTTTTATCAAGTGAAAATGATTTAACAGCTTTTACCATGTGTAGTTAGGGGTCCACATAGCCCAGGTCGTAGATCACTCACTTGATGAATCCCGTGTGCAGTCAAGATGTTCTTCTGACCCTCTAACCACCCAGCAGTGATTGGGTACTTTGGTCTGCTTGATTTGGTGGAAAGTACTTTGCAATTGTATAGCATCCTATCCAAAGGATAGCAAGCAATTGCCTTTGTCCATTTCATGCCATAGAAACCGGGATAAAATCTGGCCCCATGGGTTTAGTGGCTCTTGACTGCAACCATGTGTAGTTGGTGTTAGAATCAAGATGTATTTTTCTCAATTCCTCATAATCTTTTAAATGGACTTTTTCTTTCATATGTGTCTCCCCATCTCTCTCTCTCTCTCTCTCTCTCTCTCTCACTCTCTCTCTCTCTCTCTCTCTCTCTCTCTCTCTCTCTCTCTCTCTCTCTCTCTCTCTCTCTCTTTCTCTCTTTCAATAAGACAAGGTCCCGATATCTTGTCCTATCAGATACTGATGAAAAATGTATGTGTCCCTCTGGTGTTAAACAGAATTTTTGTGTGTCCCAAACAATTATATAAGATTATTAAAAGTTTGCATGTGGCTTCCTTTATTATGTTAGATGTACATTGCTTATCAGGATCAGTAGATTGTGTTCAGTGCTTAGAGCTTGACATTAAACTTTGGAAAGAATAAAAATGCTATGTTTTTAATGCAAATATTAGCCTGCATGAAGCTGCTTGGTTATCATACAATATTGTCCAATTTTATAAATCATTTTCATTTAGCAGATTGAATTTATACTGAGCTTTTATTTTTCTATTGTAAGGTTTAACAACGTCTTATTCAAAATGTTTGACATTTGTCCTAATGGTTAAACATTTTTTTGTTTTGAATAAGCAATTAAGGTTGTACCCGAGCGAGATACTTGGAAAAACGTCTGAAATATAAGATTCTTATAATAATTATTTTGAGACTGAGCTAAGACAAAAAGCAATATTCAAGCTGTTATATGTCCATTGGGGGTCCCAAAAGCTCAGTTGGTATAGAGCACTCGCTTCACAATCAAAGGGACTGAGATCGATCCTGGGTGCAGTTGAGATTGTTTTCTGACCCCCCGTCCACCCAGTAGTGATTGGGTAGCTGGGTCTGTTAGATCTGGGGGAAAGTACTTTGCGATAGACTAGCATCCTATCCAAATGATAGCAAGCAATTGCTATTGTCCATTTCCCACTATAGAGACTGAGATCAACTCCAACTCCATGGGCCTAATGGCTCTGAAGGACTACTTTTTTTTATATATGTTCATTGGCATAACATGCATGCTCAAAACTTTACTTTGTATCAATAAGAATTATGTAGCCACTAGAAAAATTCTAATGAAGACACATGTAGCAATATTTAGTTCAATTTATATTTTTGACTAAAAGAAGATTGTATAAATCTTCCAACACTTGCCCAACCCTTTTGTGTCATTGTTGGCCAACTGCTTTCAACGCTACTTAACAAATTGATAAGTCATTGAGAGGTTTTATAATTTTTTTTCTTTCTTGTTTTTCAGTTATAGAGGCGACAAACACAAGTGTAGTAGAATACGATGATGATGATGATGATGATGAACCTTCTCTAAAGAGTGAATCTCCACCGTTGAACAATCAAAATACTTCCAAACAGCCATCTGTTCAGCAAAGAACAAATCTATCAAAGCAAGCTTCTGATTTGCCCAAACAGAAGAGATCTTGGTCTTCAAACACAAGTACTATTTCACAGGGCTCCTCATCAGATCCTCTGGAAGACCAATCCATTGTAAGACAAGTTCTTGTGCAGAAGACAGTGAGCCATAACCACACCACTAATCTAATTGGCACTGAAGAGTTCCACTTTTTGTATTAAATTTGATCATAACACGCCGTTCATCGATGGCCTCTCTTGGAGATGTTGTCATTGGATACCATGACGATGACCTGGAGTTTGTAAAAAAATTAGTCAGTGAGTTCATCTGATCCTATTTGTAGTTTTCTTAACTCTTTTTTGTTAGAAACGGTTACTGCTATCAATTTGAAGAAAACAAATTATAGTAATAGTATGGTTGGCAATTTCTTCTTTTAGCATGCCAGTTTCACAAGCCTCTTATTTGGTGCCTGGTTATATTTCTAATCTCGACATCAAACCTTCTTGTTTTTACCAATTCAAAGGTTTATTTTAGGCAATTGCCAATATGAAATATGAATATACATAGAATTCCCAATCAATACAGGTAAAATCAATAATTATCCAAAGGAAACTATATTAAAAAAAAAAAATGATTAGATATATATAATTAATATATCAATTAGCAAGAGAGCTGTAACAAAGATGTAACTTGATCTTCAAACAGCCCAAGTGGCATTGCTTACTGCTCTCTTGATGATAACCACGAAGTCTTAACTTAAAATTCATTTTAAAGAAAATGAAAATTATGGAAAGAATAACTGAAAGTAATGTTGCCTTATTGTAACTGGTTATTCTTGTGTGAATATTTTGGTATTAAGTAACATCTTCTATCTTAAAGTCCATTTTATAGCCAGTTTAATTAGTAGCTATCGTGTATCTTGTCGAAGCATTTGTACTTTTAGGCATTTATGGCTATAGAAGTTTACATCACATGTAAAATAAATTATTCAGTGGGTGTCCTGCAGCTCAATTGAAAAAATATTTATCTCGGGTTGAAACAAACCTGATAGATCTTACTCTGATCTCCCTCTCCACATATAAGTGATCAGACTTCTGGGTCCAATATGAATATTTTCGAAAGTACTCTATGACAGTCTAATTTACAGTCTATGGTATTGTAGAAACATCATTGTATCTGAATATCGTGTTAGTGAAGAAGTGCTAAAAACTTAAGCAAAACGTTTCATTGAACTACAGATAAACTGCGATCTGCTGGGCTGAGTGTCTGGTACAGTCAACCTGGTGATGATGGGAAGAAAACAAGTGAAGCTATTCTTGGCTGTAAGGTAAGATTGTTTAGGTCGGTGGTTCTCAACCTTTTGCAATGATGGACTGGTAAAAATGACAGCAAATTTTCACATACATGAAGCTATAATTAATAATAATAATGAATATTTTCAGTTTGGAATAACTAAATTTTATTTAACATGATTTTCTATCTATTTTTCAAAAGTTAAAAACATTGAATGAACTTTTTGAAAATAGAAGCAATGCATTTTTCTGTATACTTATTCCTCAATAACATTAGTTAACTGATAGGTCACTTATGCTGTTTCTTCTATCCCCCTATATTTGGTTTCCCTTTCCATGTGTTCTGGATTGACATTCATGTTTTGTTTTTTTCTTGGTCCTGGCATGGAACCTTAGCTGATAAGTTTGTCAATAATGCGATGGCATAGATAAGAAAAAAATGAAAACAAAAGAAGACAAGAAAAAGGAGCCCTTGCGCAAGACGGCAATGCCATTGTCTTGGCATGCGCAGAGGGATTTTATATCAAACTTGTGATAATGTTGGAACTTACCCAAGTTGACTGAGTGGATAAACTGAAGGTTAAAATCCTGCTTAAATGGGGCTTGAACCAAGTTCATTCAGGTTACAGGTCTTATCCATCTGGCTGTCACACCCCAATATACACACAGGTAAATTCAAATGCTGTGATGATTTTGGACCAGTACCTTTGTTCCCATTTTCACCCCTTTATCTACTCTCCTTCCTTTTCCAAACAAACTAGATTTTATTCAATTGAAAAATAAATTTCTCAAACTTCAGTTTCATTATTGGATGGGGAAGAAAAGGGAGATTGAAACAAGGATGCTTGAAAGACGGGAGTAGGGAAGGGTGCATGTAAAGCGAGAATAAAGTATTTTCTGTAAAATGTTATGTTTTTCTGCTCTCCTCACGTAGGTTTATTTACCTGTTCTTACCGACATGTCTGCAGTGGACAAAAGCATCCAGGAGCAACTCTCTCTTGCCTACATTTCCAATTCAGCAATTTATCCCCTGGGCAAGATACCTTTCCACCTTTTGGCTCCAAAATTGAATGGTGGCGCGTATGTAAATTTCTTAAAATCTCACATGATTTTTAGTATTGACAATTTTTGGAACGCAACTGAATCTAAATTGAATCGAAATTGTACTTATGTTTAATAAGAAAATTTATGATTGCCTTAAAATGTTCCTCTTTGAATGCATTGTGTTAATAAATGGTGATTATTCATCTATTACCTCTTTTCCTGATTTTGACATTGGCAATGAAAACAAAGAAAACTTTTTCAAGGTTTGTAATTGTTGAACACTAAATATTTAAACTCAGAATGTCTAGATGTGGACAAAAGTTGTTCATCTCAAATTATTTAAGAACAATAAGCCACAATGCTATGAATGGAGAGGGAAACAAACTAATTCACTCAATATCGAATTTGTGGGTTTTAAGTAGGTAGAGAAAATATATGTTTAAAGCTGCAATTTGATAATTTGCCATGATTATCAACCTAACAGCATTTAGATATTTTTGATTAAAGATATCTGTATCAGTCTATCACCTTAAAAATATTTTTAATGGGAAACACTTATTTGGAAATTGCTTGGGCTTCAGAATTGTATTTGTAGCTAATCAGCTGAAGTAAAATTTAGCCATTTATGGATAGATACCATCTGCATAGCCATTTTGTATACTTAAAAGTTCATGCTATTTTTAAAGCTAATATGTTTTTTTATAATGATTTGAATTTCAGTCGACTGATGTTGGCCAAAATCAACTGGTCTTTCATTCTCAAGGAAGAGCATTTTGAACCAAGAACCGACCTTATTATTGACTGTATAAAGAAAGACATCCAAAATATTGAAAAGATCTTTGATCCTACTGCAGATGACTCAGGATATGTATTTACTCATGGAATACGTGTACCGATCAGCAAATCACACTTGTCTAGCACTGCAGAGCAGGAGCCTGACTTTGTGGCTTTTAGTCAAGGTATTGATCTCAGCTCAATAAGTCAAGATACACCTTTTTGGGACCGACATTTCAAAGGAAAGAATGAGGTATTATTTTATATATTCATACCCATTGAGGTATTATTTTATTTATTCATACCCACTGAGGTATTATTTTATTTATTCATACCCATTGAGGTATTGTTTTATTTATTCATACCCAATGAGGTTTTATTTTGTTTATTCATGCCCATTGAGGTATTATATTATTTATCCATGTCCACATGGAGAAATATCAGCATTGGAAGACAACAGAGGGGAATGATGGCCGACTTCTAATAAAAGTCTTCTGATAAATTGTTTTATTGATTGATTGTTTGATTGATATTTGTCAAGAGGATTTGAGTTCAGATTAAAGGGAGGGGATGAAAGTTTGGAAAAGGAGAGAAGATTGCTTTGAATTTGCTTTCCGCATATAAAATGTCCAATTGTTACCAAATCATGCATGTTTGATGGGCAGTACTATTAGGATCTTAAATTCCCTTTCATCTGTTGTCTCATTTCATATGGCAACAGAAATAAGATGTCAGACCTTTATGTATGTACACCTTAGACCTGGTCATATAGAGATTATTCACCGCTGATTCATAAGTAAAAAAATAAAAATAAAAATTCCATTCCGTTCATATTTTGTATATAACGAACGTGAACCCAGTGAATTGGGTCGAGTGGTCCAGTAATAATGATGATGATGATGATGATAATGAAGGTGGTGGTGGTAATATGACTTAATAATGTCACAAACAGGGTGAAATTCCTAAAAAGAAACACGCTTAGCAATTCTGATGTTTTGTTCACAATTCTTTATTAAAAGGTGACATGGATTGAATACAGGGACAAATTTTTACAAGATTATGCGGCCAAGATAGTCGAAGGATTCTCTGACAACCCAGAAGAACGAAAAAAGCTGTTTGTCAACCTGATGTATAAGGATGTCTTCTCTCTGAATAAGATTGTGAAGCGCTCTGTTTATGACAAGTTTTGTGGCAAACCGCATCCTCATGCATTCTTCACAGGAATGCAAGATTATGTTACAGCCTATGCATCGCTCAGGGAAGTTCTTAGTATGGACAGCAGCCTAAGAATTTCAACAATTCAAAATTTGGGTAATGCTTGCTATATGAGTGACATTAATATATTTTTTTTTATGCGTTTGTGTGTGTGAATATGTAATTTTTTGTATATATATATATATATATATATATATATATATGTGTGTGTGTGTGTGTGTGTGTGTGTGTGTGTGTGTGTGTGTATCTAGATGTGTAAATATGATCTTGTCTTTGTTATAGTATGACACAAAAACAAATTATCATTATCCTACATCCTTCATCCTGATCAGACCTCTACACTCATCTCTGGATTTTACATATATTATTATATTTTTACTTTAATAGAATAGGGGACTCTGATAGTCCATCAGTAGAGTACTTGCCTCACAAACAAAGGGTGTGGTGTCAATCCTAGGTGCAGTCAAGATTTTTCTGACCCCCTGTCCACCCAGCAGTGATTAAGGAGCAGGGTGTGTTAGATTTGGTGGAAAGTACTTTGGCATAGACCAGTGTCCTATCCGATACTATTGTCTATTTAACGCTACAGAAACTGTTATAAACCCCTGCCAAATGGGTTCTAAAGGTCTGCTTTTATTGTTTAAAAAAGGGGTTTGAGCCTTACCTCTATGGCAATCGAATAAATGTTTTTTTAATACTCATTCATGTTGAACCCCTTAGAATTAAATGTTTTTTGTAATATAATTTGTTCGTATTCAAAATTTTAAATACTTATTTTTGTTCAATAGCTTTTACAGTCCACAGCTTTAGACAGCATAGTATTTACTGGCTGTTTGTTATGGACTCAACCAGTCGATTTATTTTGCAGAATTTAGAGTTGTCAGATTTTTAAAATTATGCCTCTACATTTTTGGCAACAAAAGTTTACCATAATAGTTGATGAATTCCATGTCAGGATGGAAATGATTACCTTACCTTACCGGGATTTCCATATCAAAGATGTTTGATGCCATGTTCTTCCACATTTCTCTGTCTAGCGCCATCTCAAAGCAGTCTTTTATTATACTCCCAGTCCTTTCTTTTATGTTTCCCAACCACCTCTTTCGTCATCTCCCTCTCCCTCTTTTCCTATTAATCTTTCCTTCAAGTATTGACTTCCTTAAAGCCAGGAAATGATTATCAATCCCAATTTCATGATTTTTATAAAGCTTACTGTTGCTTATATTTTAAGATTTAAAAAATGTTAGTGTTTTGTGTGTGAGTTATTCAGAAAGAATCAATAGAAAATATCTGCCAGATGTTTTTATTATGGGTTCTTCCAACTGGCTTTTTTCTTACGATGTTCTTAGTTTCTAGGACACCGTTTTTTAAAAGAAAAAGGTCGCCTTTAAATAAACTTATCAAAGTCTCTTGCACTATAATGATGTTGTCATTTAAAATAAAATCTTGTTTTATGTCAACTACAGGAAGGTTTCGGTTTCCAGCAATTGTCTCTGGTTTGTCAGACATGCTGGATGATGAGGACCCAAACGTTAGGGCTGTGGCAGCAATTGCTCTTGCTCATGCAGGTAATTATTTATTCCATCACTCTATTGTTAATAAATCCTTCATCATTTTTAGTGTCACAATAACTGAATTCATTGTAAGAATACCGTGTAGTGTAAATGGGTATTTTAATTAAAGAATGGCTCAGATAGATTAGGACCCAGAGCGGTCCAATATCTGGGTACTGGGCTCAAAATGAAATTAAATAAATAAATTGATAAACGGTGAAACCAAAATTGCATAAATGGATCAGCATACTGGCCTCACATGCCACTGCCTTCTAGAGAAGGATTGAAAAAGATTCTGCATAGACTTATTGCCACCTGAAAGCTCATCATATTCTTGTAGGTGGTACTCAAATCCCTTTTTCAGTCATTTGAAAGAGTGCAAATAGATAACAGAGGTATGGGAGATTATATGACTTGGTGTGGAAAACACAATTAATATCTCTAAAATCAATATAATAACATTTTGATTAACTTGATTTGCAAATCTCCTTTGTTTTTCTTCTTGAAGGTGAATTATGTTCATGTAATTTCATTATTCTGTTTGCTTCTTTTTAACAAGGTAAAAAAACGCCATCTACAGCAGATAAGATTATCGCTCTTTTGGAAGATGAGGACCGACTTGTTAGAGAGAGTGCCTGCCTCAGTCTTGGGTATCTTCGATCTACTAGAGCAGTCACCCATGTTGTCGATAGATGGTGAGAATGTATATTTTTCTAGTTAACTATGTCTAGGGTCTTTGGCATGTTTAACTTCTTTTTAAAATCTTAAAAGTCATCAAAAATCTTCCAAGAAATGACCTTAGTGCATCCAACATTTGATGTATGCATATGAAGAAGTGTTTATTTTATCCATAACGTGTATTTTACACATTTTTTTCTAGTTTTATTAGTAACACTCTCCCCTTAACTCTAAGTGATATTCTGCAATTGAGTGTCCTGAATTTTAGCGGAGTAACTTTAGACACAAATTAACTTTAAAAGTGGCATCTCCACTTGGCACTTCTGCCTGCCCGTCTATAGTTGAGTAGTTTGGACCAGTGGATCTGGTCAATTTGTGGTAGGTGATCCAAATATTAGTGAAAAATAGTTTCTGTCAGTTTCATAATTTAGAAACCAGGATTAATTCCAGCCCCATTATTCTCATGACTCCATATACAATAAAATACTAATAAAATAGAGAATATATTGATGGTTCTTTCCTCTGTCGAGTTTTACTTCATTTTTGACTCTCCCTTTTAATCTTTTTTTTTTCTTCATTTTGAAAACAATTGTTTTACCAATGATCAATGAATCAATCAATCAAGTCATTTTGAAGATTGTTGAATAACTCTTTCCTCAATTTTATTTTATTTAGGACACATCTCAATAAATCTATAAATTGCAATATGTGGAATAACAAGGATTTCATTTTTTTTTTTCTCTGAACTGCTATAGGCGAAATGATCCAATCTCAACTGTGCGGGAAGCAGCAGAGCTGGCTTTAAGTCGGATGGATGCTCCTGATGCTGTGCAGTGCATGAAGGTCACTAAAGTCTTGTCTTCAGAGATGAATGCTTTGAAACCAGAGCACAACACACGTCTTTGAAGTTCCCATATAAACAAGAATAATGCTAAAAATCCAACCATTTATTTATTGATGTGCAGCATTAAAACAAAAACAACTACAATTAACAATTTTAAACTTTTTAATGGAATTGTAGAAGTTTGAAATAGTTAAAGCTTATAAAAACTCTAATATTTTTTAATGATTTTCTAATCACTGATGATTCTTTTTTATATATATAGAAAGAGAAACAAGTCATTTTACAATGGAGCAAAGGCCTGAATGAAAATAGGCATAGGTGGTGGATGAATATAGATCTGAGGAGAATGTTCTTGACTGTGGGCCCCCCTTTGTTCAGTGCTTGGACCAGTTCTTTTTGTTTTGTTTATTTTATCGTTTACCTAAAATTATAAGAAATCTCAGGTTTGCCATCAATACATTGATGATACGCAATTTGTAATGGGTTTGGTTTTGAGAAATTTGCACAGTGTACCAGACATTAGCGAGAAGTGCATTCAAAGTGTTTAGAAATGGATGAGAAAGAACGGACTAGAACTGAAAAATAATAGACAGGTGCTGTATGCCTATGTGTGGGAAATGAGCGGTAGAACTAGATAAGAAGTAGAAAAGCGAATCTAATTTGATCTTGGGGGATATTTTCGTTCAAATTGTTGATAACGACTCTGGGCTGTCAATGGAGCAACAGATTAAGATTTGAATTTAGATAAATCAATTTTTAAAAAACTAAAAATGATGCTACTTTGTAATGGTTCATATCAAAGGATTTGACCAAGCAATTGGTTGTGTTCTGGTGTTACCAAAACTGTGTTGTTTGACATTTTGCACAATCTGAATCGCTTGCAGTCTGTTCATTACAGTGACATTAGGCTAATATTCATGAGATAAAGATGTGATTCTGCCTGACGTCTACTTCATAATCTGCATTGGCTGCCTGTTGAGAAAAGGATCAACATTTAAAACCTGCACAAAAGATGCAATGAGATATTTTTCTTTTCATTCTATGGAAGGCCATACAACCCAGAGCATTTGTGAAACAAGAGTCTTTGTTAATTTTAAAATACTCGCTTCAAACTTATCTCATTACTTCAGACTTTATGAGAAGCTTTTTTTTTATTATTGAGAAAAAAAACACATTTTTATGGTAGTTTGTGTGTTGTTTTTTTTTTCTTTAAAGCATGTGTAGTATAAGCACTTAGAGTCTTACATCTTCGAAGTTATAGCAGTATAGGGAAATTTCTCCATTATTATTAAAGTCTGTGAACATGCAGTATATGAAGTGAGTGCATATTTAAAATTGAATTAAAGTTGATGATTTATTAAAAAGTAGTTTTGTAACTTGATATTTTTTCATCAATGTTGTTTTCATCTCAAAATTATAAACTTTGATAGAACGACAATAACACTGTCTTTTAGTGATGGCATAGT
Organism: Berghia stephanieae; assembly: GCF_034508935.2. NCBI lineage: Eukaryota > Metazoa > Mollusca > Gastropoda > Nudibranchia > Aeolidiidae > Berghia > Berghia stephanieae. The sequence continues at coordinate 13,658,636 of NC_088360.1, read as the reverse complement.
AACCTTTAAAACAATAATCAGGTACTTTTTATAGTGATCATATATCTCATAAGTTTTCATCATCACTAAGCAGAACCTGTAAATTTGATCATTTTTATTTCATTTATTATTCTTTGGCAGCATGGTGTGCGTTCAGCTTACTTAATAGTATAAATAAAACTTGGCAAAGACTGTAATGCCATAACAAAAGTTAGGTCATCTTTAAGAGTTATAAAGGCACATGGAGCATGCATCCATGATGGTTACTGTCGCAACTGCAACCTGTCATTCATACTAAATCAATTGAATTGTATTTGTCGAAACTATAAATTTTCACCGCTGGCTTTATATATTTACATGATGATGACTGATTCTTTATTATTAGTGGTCTTTTGATCATTGTTTTAAAATTATTTTACTACACCACTTGTAACACAAACAAATTAAAGTGCTTTAAACTTGGTATGTATTTCAACTGCACTTTTCAAATATTGTGGTTGCACATGCAGTTGACCCGCTCGCTTGTGTGCACACATACGTACAACCCCCCCCCCCACCATCCCCCCAAACACACAAACACAACATACTACCCAGTGCATTTTGTGTGAGACTAGGATCAATAATAGCAGTGAGATAATAATCCCCCTTGAAAATCTTGATAACCTTTTCAGGTATGCCTAAACTGAAACAAAAACCGAAATAGAATAATGAGTTCCTTGAATTTCAGTTTAACCGGTTTTTACTATATTTCTTCATGCAATATCTTATAGGGTTTATTTTCTTTTTCATATTCAAATTATTCAACTACAACTTTTTGTTTGATGATTTTATGTTTAATTGTTTGCAGATAGCATCAAAACTACTTATAAGATCTCTTTGTTTACTAGATGTAATATCTTTTCTTGCCTAGTGCCTCAAAGAGGATGGTGAATGATATATAAAAATGTTATTGTTTACAGAAAAATTACTATGATATTATTAATATTCATTTATGTGCCTCTCAGAGATGATCACATTTACTATCAAAGTTACTTCTCCTGAACAATGTTACATTATTGTTTATTTAAAAAAAGATTTAAACCATATTTTCCAAGGATCGTTGTGTGATGGATTTTACAGTGTTGCAGTTCTGGAACTGACTTACGTTTTATCTACGTATTTTACCATTATTGACTATAATGTCATTGTATATACGTACAAATCTTTGCTCAAAGTATATGATTTTTATTTTTCAGGGATCTAAAATTGAACAAATTGTTTGACTTATATTTGATTCTTAAAGTTTGCCAATATAAAACAAACTCTTTTTTTTTTGTTTGTTGTAAATCAATGTGATATTTACTCTGTTCTTTTTGTTATAATAGTATAATTATTTATTGTGTGGGGACTTTAATTCTCAACTATATTTTATATTTGTAGAAGCAGTTTGATAATGGATGCTTGAACATATGCTGTCGTGCAGTGCCATGTATACATTCCTCTGGTGAAATAATACAAACTTTGTATTTCATACAAGTTCAGAGTTAATAAGCTGATGCTACTTGATA
>NC_088360.1:13642110-13652110 GCF_034508935.2 Berghia stephanieae | reverse complement strand
GCTCTCTTATTTGTGATGGTTAAAACATTGCACTTTGATACGTTGAATTCCATTTGATTTATTGTTCCCCATTCTTGTCATTGAGCTAGACCGTCATTTAGTGTTTAATTACATGTCAATATTATATAAATGTGAATGTGCGCTATGATTTAAACTTCTTAATAATAATAATAATAATAATAATAATAATAATAATAATAATAATAATAATAATAATAATAATAATAATAATAATAATAATAATGCTGAAAACTCTTATAAAGCGCTATAACTCCGAGACACCAGACTAAGCGCTTCTTCCAATCATTAGATCTTCTCCGCATTTTAAGCCCTGCTTTACCAAGAAGTATTTGGTTCTCTTTTCATCTTCTTCTATATAATGTATGTAAATAATAAAAAAATAAAATGGGATGGAAGCTTCCATTTAATTTACAAAGACAAATGGTGTAGACGTTCCGGTTTCCTTTGGTAACAAAACACGATGAATGAGACATTAACAATGAATGAGAGATGAGATAATGGCCTTGTTAAGGTGCTATAAAGCTCTATAATATAACTGTCTTTTTCCTGTCGTTATTCTTCATACAAATTTTGATGAATTCATCGTCTGTTTTAATCAGTTATCTGTCGTTCTCTGGAAAGACAAGTATTTAAAAATTTGGCCAGAAAACTTTTCCTTCAAAATCGATAGATTTAAATGACTCTCAACTTGGTAAAAACTCTCAAACAATTGACCTCGCGAGGATTTGAGGGTCCCAGGTTTAAAAAAAAAATGTCTTACTTAAAATCGATTTCTCCATCCCAATCCGAGTCCAGTCGATGTATCAGGATATCCAGCTGTTGCTCTGTAATGGCGATGCCGCTTTTCTGAAAAAAATAAATAAAGTTTACTATGATTCGTTACAATAATATTGTTGCTCTTAAATAAAGTTGACATTGATTGCGGAGCCCGACCTTGTTTTTTATTACGACAAAATCAGTCATTATATCTTAGGTTTCTCATAAAGACAAAGTTTTCTGGTCCAAATAAAAAAAAAGTGACATATGTACTATGACCTTTATATGTAACTTTGTCAAACATATGATTGAGGAGAGTTGTTATACTATGATGCCACACGTGTTATTTATCTAGTCTACTCAAACAGGCACAACAACACACACACACACACACACACACACACACACACACACACATATATATATATATATGTATATATATATATATATATATATATATATATATATATGGGTGTTGTGTGTGTGTGTCTATTCTTTAATTAAACAAAGTAGGGTTGGGTATCAACATTGTGCAGTACAGCCAATGTTACATTTTTATCATCGAGCACATATTCATCTGCAAATCTAAATATTGCAAAACTATTCTCACAGATGGATTTCCGAGTAACTTGCAAACCTTTTCTTAAAGTAAGGGTAATTCGATTAACCGTTGATTCAAATGGTTATTTAGAATATATGATGGAGCGTAATCACGAGTCCTTAATTTGACCCTTGGCCTTCGAATTTACACAACTCGATTGGGGTTTCCGCTTTCGTAACTGTTGTATCTCTTGGATGACGTAAGTGCGTTCCATGCCGTCCGCGATGTAACTCTAATTACCTAGCCAAATTGATTGTTGTTGTGTAGGATTAGAATGAGGAATGAAAGAAAACATTGCTCTTGAATCATTCCGTTATCCCAACAACATCTGCACGTTGAAATTAAATCCAACTTAATTGATACAAGATCATTATATAAGTTGGCCAGAGAATTAAAACAAAAAACAAAACAAAAACAAACAAATAGAAAAACAAATATATAAACAATGATAAACATAGATCTTGAATAAAATGTATACATTGTAAAAAAAAAAATTAATATTCTAAAAAAGTGTCCCCTCCTTCCGGCATTATGATCGGCCATTTGACATTGGGAATCGTTATCTCGCCGGCCGCCCTTTAGCTAAATTCATTTGCGCGCCCTACACACCTTATACCAAACCGAATTTGAAACGTTAATGGCTCAAAAGATTCGTCTGTTAATTTCTATAATAACATAGATAGTACTATAATAAGAAAAATAGATGAGTGCCTGTTTGTAATAGCCTTGATCTCCCCGCAAATATTGCGGGTTCTCCACTCGTATAGAGTGAGATCAAAGCATAGGCGGCTATGTGGTCTTGTTGTTTGACACTCGCTTTCGGATCAGAAGGTCCTGGGTTCGAGCCTCGCTCGGCGCATAGTCCTTGGAAAAGACTCTTTACTCACATTTTCTCACCCTACACAGGTGTAAAACGAGTACCTGGCCGTCAACAGCGTTGTCTTTGTCAGAAAAATTGTAATATCGCCTAACAGCCGTCATGTCTCTTTCTACATGTTACGCGTTGCTGTTGGTCAGGGTCCCTTTGTAAAGCGTTTTGAGCACATTTAGTGGATATTGCTCTATATAAATGCTCTAGTTTAAAAGGCCATACATAAATAGAAAGCCCTAAAGACTCCATGTAATAGACTGCAAAAGTTTAAATACCACATTCACCTATAAAGCTTGATCTTGCACATTCATATCCAACCACGTATTATAGGCTTATTCTTACCCTTATCCCTTTCCTGAATTCCTCATGTGACACACTCTGGCTGTTGTCTCTGTCTAGCTGTCTAAACAGATCTACCATTCTGTATCCAGCTTCCTCCACCCACGTCTTCAGTTTGGTCATGGGGTCTGGAAGGAAATTAAAATTAGAATATAGCACCTATCCGTGATGTATGACCAGAATTTTAATAGAATAAGATACATGGGTTCTCATCAAATCATCAAAATTATCGGGGAATGATAAAAAAAAACAAACATTCAACGAATAAACAAACAACCACCCCCCCCCCCCCCCCCAAATAAAAAAAAAAGAAACAACTACAAAAAAAAGCACAAAAAACACCTCCAATAAACCCCACAAAAAAACAAAAATAAAAACAAAAAACTCCACAAAAGCAGCAAACAACACACACACACACAAGCACACACACACACACACACACACACACACACACACACACACACACAAACGCATAACCTTTAAAATTTTTGAAATTTCACTTCAAAAACCATCAGCTTCTATAGCCCTATTAAGATTAATTTCTTTTCGATATGAACGCAAATTTGAAGTCAATAATTTCAAAACCTTTTCAAGGTCTGTAGGTTTTCTTTATAATTTGTTGTACACCCCCCCCCCCTTCCTAATGTTGCAGTTTCTATGGCAACGTATTTTTTTGTCATAAAAAAGTCTTTGTTATGCCTTTTTTTTTCTGTATTCATGATTTAATGAAAACTCTTGAAATAAATATTTAAAAAATCTTCTTTAGTGGGCAAGAGAGAGAGAGAGAGAGAGAGAGAGAGAGAGAGAGAGAGAGAGAGAGAGAGAGAGAGAGAGAGAGAGAGTACCTCTCAAAAATGCTTCCATAGGATTCATTTCTCTCACTTTGACAAATGAATAACCAACCCCGCCATGAATGATTTGAAGGCCCCTCTCAGCTTTTAGCTTTTCTTCCAAATTCTTGAACTCGTCGTGTACTATTGTTGTCTGTAAAAAGAAAATAGCGTATATTATAACAAATACACGACATAACAACAAGTGATCAAGTAGCAGACTTATAGACATACATACACACATCTTGAAACAATATTGGATATAATATTATTATTATTAAGAGAACGAATTGCGGCTTAACTCTCTCTTTAACGGCCATTTTCCAGATTGTCCCCAAAACTTCACACCCAACCTATTCAAAAATTATATATTTATTTCACTCAAACACAAAATCTGTTCGTTCTTGCTATACATATTTTCTCCTTGCGAAACGAGCTCTTCAACAGAGTGTTAATATACTTTTACTATAGCAAACATTTTTGTTCAAATATTATGATTTACAAAAGAAATCAAAATGAGAAAATATTGGTTGCACCGTAACAAACGTGACGATTTTCCTATGGGTTGTAAGGAGGGGGTCAACCGGTTAACTGCCCTACTCCAGAATGACAGGTATTTAAAAATGTGTCCAGAAAACTCGTTCTAAAAATCTTGGCAAAAACTCTCAAATCTGGGACTTAAGAAAAACCTTGCAAGATCCCGGGATTGAGGTTTTTTTTGTTGTTGTTTTGTTTAAAGTATTGTATTTATGTTTTTTTAAAATTGTTTTTGTTGTTGGCCGAAGAAAGGTTTTGAGCCCAAAACGTTCCGTGGTTGGTGATAAATTCTTTTTTGAAGCTGTTTTATTAAATTTTGTCTATTGTTTTTACACCTTAACCTGAGGAACTCAACTTGGACCCATTGTTATAAAAAAGAAGCATGATATAATCTTCGTTTTAAAAAAAAATCATCAAGGGGATGACCCCGTCCTGATTGTTTAAAAGGTTGAAAAAGAATATCTCTATTGTGCCTCTCAACCCAAAGACAAGATGATGGACATGAGGCAATTTTGTGTGAGATGTCGTCCGAAAATATTATAATGATCATGATGATGATGACGACGACGTCAATAATGATGATAGGGAGGAGGAGGGGATGGTGATGGTGATGATGATGATGATGATGATGATGATGATGATGATGATGATGATGATGATGATGGTGATGATGATGATGATGATGATGATGATGATGATGATGATGATGATGATTATGATGATGATAATGGTGATGATGATGATCGCCCTGAAGTGTGCAAATGTTTAATGAAGGGTTCAATTTACGAAATAACAACTCATGCGCCAACGTGAAAGTCAAATCAATGGAAAATACTAAGGACTTACCCCTAAGTGGAGAAGTTTTAGACTGGATGACTCATTCTGATCAATGGCTGACAAAATCTCATATGCTCCATCGTCTTGAATGAAGTTATTGGACATCTAATTGGAAGGATTAAAAAGATAAATCATCATCATCATCATCATCATCATCATCATCATCATCATCATCATCATCATCATCATCATCATCATCATAATCGTCATCATTATCGTCATCGTCGTCGTCATCATCATCATCATCTTCATCACCATCATTACCACCATCACCACTCATTCACCACTATCACCACGACCATGAATGCTACCACCATCATCAGCATACGACCATTACAACAAAGTGCCTATAATGCTCACTCACATCAAAATACTCCAAAATATCGTTGTGATGAAACCCGTGGGCCAACTCCGGGGCTGCTTCTTTCGGCAGCCTGCAGTAGGAAGCATCAAGACGCAGCAATGTCCGATTGTTCATGAGGGCCTCGCCAAGCTTCTTGCCTCCTTCTAGACCAAATCCATTCATGGCAAAGCTGCATTCCTTTAGACCAACATTCTCCTAAGCGTGGAAAACACAGATTGTGTATGAAGTCATGGAATACCTAAGTACCCAACTCTCACTTTTTCGCATTTTCAATAAAAAGTTATATGTACAAAATATTATATCAAAAAGATCAATTATCTCGTATTATGCACTTTTACAACACTCTAAGCTGGCTTGAACTCATTTACGTCTGTTAATCCAAATTGTTATTGTCTCATTTTTTTTTTCTAATGGAAACATTCTCACTGATCTAGACTACTGGTAAATCAATCCGATTCAGATTTGTAAACATGTACACTTTGCTCCAAGAGCTTTAAGCTAGCAGATTGTTCCAGCCAATAAGCTGAATGTACCAATTATCAAATCTTCTATAAGGTGTACTTTTTGCGCTTGGCTAAGAAGCTCACAACATTGCCATCCGGAAATATAACGGGCCAACACACAAAACAATGTGTAACCTTAAACGTTTATAGTCTGGTTAATACTGTTTAGTGAGAATTACTCACAATGAACAATAAGAGTCTATGATAACTAATTTTGCAATTCCTTACCTTCAATCCCTGAGCAAGTTTTACGCATCCCTTACACATGAAACAGTTCCAGCTAAGATCTAGCACCTGTAGTGTCTCATTTTCCATCATGGCGTCCCTGAAATAGTGAGCTGAACCGTCTTCAAACTTGTTATGGCGTAGATTTAATGACTTTAGCACTGCATTCGTCTGGAAAATGAAAATGAAACGTGTTACCGTCTATGATATAGTTGTTTGTTTTTGTTTTTACTTACAACAAAAAAATGTTTTAGATTCAATAGCATGCTACGTGCGGGGGTTCCTGTAGCTCAGTTGGTTAAGCTCTTCTCATGCAAATGGAATGAAATTGATCTCGGGTGCAGTCCAGATTTTTTTCTGACCCTCTCCGTCCACCCCATGTCCAACAATCAATGATTGGATAGAGATAGCCTGGTCTATTAGATCTAGTGGAAAGTACTTTGCGATAGACTATCTAGCTTCCTACCTAAAGGGTAGCAAGCAATTGTTATTGTTCGTTTAACGCTTAAGAAATGTGGGTAAACTCCGGCTCAAGAGCCTAGTGGCTCTGAAGGTTTATTATGTGCAACCTTCGAACCGGCAGGTCCCTGGTTCGAGCCCCGATCCATCCTTGGAAAAGGCTCTTTTTACATTCACTTGTTTGATAGCTATTGGCATATTTTAATATTTTGATTTTTACTGCTGCTTTCATTTAGTAATATACGGAAACGTGCAGAAATAAGTACAGGAGATTAAGGGGAGAACGTATCACCTGTGTAAAATTGACAATAGATTGTATAATATAAATAAAAGATATTTCCTATGCGAGCTCTATCAAATGGGACAAAATACCATTTTTCATTTAGGATATATATATATATATATATATATATATATATATATATATATATATATATATATATATATATATATATATATATATATATATATATATATATAAAGAGAAACTCATTTATTTTGGGACGTTTAGTCGTTAGAACAAACTTAGAATAGAAACAACAACAAAAATCCTTCAATGAATGCCTTCAAGATTTATTAGGAACTTTTTCATATGATGGATGAATATGATGAATACTTTCTCTTTGTCTTTTACCGACGTGTACACATAAGAAATAAGAGCACGTCGTTTTGTACCATTCGATTAACAATGTAGATAATTTATTTAATGAACTTTTTCATGTATTAACATACTTAATATACTGTTGCTAATCATAAGTCTGTGTATTGTATTCTAAAATTATTAGGCAGACATCGGCATCCTCGACTTTTCCAAAGTATTTGATACTGTGCCTCACCAAAAACTCCTGCAGAAACTAGAAAATTACGGAATTCGTGGCTCTCTACACACATGGCTTGGTAATTTCCTCACAAAACGTACCATGAAAGTAGTCCTAGACGGCACGTCATCGGATGAATGTCCAGTCATATCAGGAGTACCAGAGGGAACGGTGCTAGGACCCATACTATTACTTTGTTTCATCAATGACCTACCTCTACGAGTAAAATCTCAGTTTAGGTTATTCGCCGATGACTGTCTAATATACCGACCAATAAAATCTGCAAACGATCAAAAATTGCAAAAAGAGGACTTGAATAGTCTCGAACAGTGGGCTAATGATTGGGGAATGAAATTTAACGCAAACAAATGCTGCATCCTCAGTACAGCTAAAAAGTACAATGAGACCTACAAGTTAAACAACACCGTCCTGAAACAAGTCGACGATAACCCATACCTTGGCATCACCTTCTCAAAGTACTTGAAATGGGGGAAACACATTAACAAAATAACCCAAAAGGCAAGCTCCACCCTCGCCTTTCTCCGCCGAAATCTTAGCCACGCCCCAACGTCATGCAAACAAAACGCCTACCTCGCACTTGTGAGATCACAATTGGAATACGGAGCAGTTGCTTGGGACCCCTACCTGAAAGAGGATATTCAAAAACTTGAGAGAGTCCAGAGACAAGGCGTCCGGTTCATAACTGGGAACTATAAGAGCAGAACCCCAGGATGCATGACAAAAATGTCAGAAGAAAGAAACCTCATCAACCTCCAACAAAGAAGAAAAGAAACCCGTCTGTCATTCATGTTCAAGATTGTAACAGATCAAATACCATCAATAAAGGCAGACTCCTTTTTCACGCCACGACTAAACAAAAGAAAAATCCGAGCACTCACTTTTGCCAACCACATAACCAAAAACCGCCACAAACAATTCGAACTGCTTCAAAATCCCACAGACAAGAACACAAAACTACAGAAATTCTTTCTTCATTAGAACTATCTCGGATTGGAATAAGCTGGATGAACTGGTCATCATGGCACCACACCTAAACGATTTCAAGGCCCGACTGACAAAGCCCAGCGCCCAATGAGGACGCCGCTGAAATACAACCAGACCATTGGTTTCTTCATCGCCAACCATACAGATACAGATTGTGATCATAATGGTCCAATGGAGGTTTCAAATACATAAACAATACCTGCTCGGCGTGCATATTGATATGGTATGATAACATTATAATTATAATGTTCTCTTTTATTGAATTCGTAAAAAAAAAAAACTTCCCTAATATTGTTGTGATATCTAAATGCACAAGAATTGGAGGAACGGCCGAAGCTACGAAGTCGAATGACATCGAAAGCGGAAGTCTCTAAATCAATCAATACAAGAGTAAGGAGGTCATTGATCCTTCATTGGGACATTGACCCTTAGCTTATCCATGATTCTTTAGCCTAACAAAAAACAAACAGTTATGTTTATTAATAATCCGTTGGATAGGACTTAGTCATTCGCAAAGGTTTTTTTGTTTGTTGTTGTTTGTTGTTGTTGTTGTTGTTGTTGTTTTTGTTGTTTTTTTTGTTTTGTTTTTTTTTCGCTTGAACTGAATTATAATATTTAAACGACGGCTAGAAGAGGGTGAAAAAAAAATCGAGTGGCTGCAAAAGTGAACCCTGACTTTCATGTAATACACTGTCCAGTACTGCCTCTATATCCCCTGGCCAGTCAATAAAAAAAAATATTAATTATTATTATATAAAAATTTATCTCTTTTGAAATCAGTTTCAATAACTACACAAATAGTCCTAAAACTATGTTAAAAAGTCAGTCGGTCTTGAATGTTCATTGACCGTTTAAATCGGTTAAAGTAAAGGCTCTTTCATTGCCCTATGGGGGTGGGTCAAGTGGTGTCGCGGAGAGACATGGTAAATGAAATGTTTGAATCGTGACTAAGAGTAGATAATAGGCACAATGAGAACCACATGAGGCGGATAAATGGAGTGACAAATAAATCATAATCAACCATGTCACTCTTTCCTGTATTATATTTTAGATACCAACCGCTTTCCTCAATTTCTGTATGAAAAGACACATCAAAGAGTATAATGTGAACATATCCCCATTCAGAAAAGCTTCTTGCGAAACTTATTTTCCTTTTCACCAATGCCACGATTTTAAGGTGAGGCTTGAAAATGAAATTTTTGGATACATTCTTATAACATGTATAAAAGGCCACTTTCTCTGAACTAGTTATAATGTGTTAACTTATTCTATTCAATTATTTTCAAAGATATTGTCTTGGTCTTTATTGTTGCTTTTTCCCTGAAGTTTACGGTAGCTCAATGACAGAGCACTCAGCTCCACGTAAATAGACCTGTTCAAATAATATGAGTCGAGTTAGAGGCTTTTGCATTAGAATAGGACAGAGAAGTCGTGAACTTCCCTCTCCTCTGGTTCCAAACTCATTGGAAGTGTGTAATCAATCTTAGGGACTATGAATAAATAATGAATAGATTACAAATTGAATCATAAGGTGGCATAACTATTTTAGTGGTGGGATGCATAGTCGGATTCTTATGATTACGGGACGTATAGCATCGAGGATATAATAAGATCTTTAATGACGACCAGCGTGTATTTAGACTAGGAAAAAAGATGCCATCACTCTGAAGATCATTTGCACAATATATGACCAATTCTCCGGAGAACTGGTTTCACACTTCCAATGATATTGGAACCAGTATTTTGACATCCTACTATTGCTTCTTTTTAAAGGATGCAATAGGGACCTCGTTTGAATTCCCGTGACGTCATTTTAAGGGCATGGTACGTTTCT
>NC_088360.1:13632110-13637110 GCF_034508935.2 Berghia stephanieae | reverse complement strand
TACCTTTTATGTATTTGTTTATTTATTTTTCTATTATACTCGCCTAAACGCAACCTATCTACTAAGTAGATAGAGTAATGTGTACTATTATGAAACATACCGTGAGTAACTCAAAAAAGCTTTCGGCTGCATGATCACCAATGTCATTTCCTGAAATAAAGGCAAAATTAGAAATAGTGTTAAAGAGGGAATATTAATAAGATATTTACAATTCAACACTGTGAGGTAACCATGTACAATAAAGTTCAAATGTCTTAAGTGTATTTAACCCTTGCGTACAGAACATATATTGACATTGAGGGTTTATTGTCTAATTGGGTGGTATCGACGTGTATTAAGTTGCCGGTCTGATAACCAAAATTCTTATGATCTCGTCGTTGTAATGGAAATACTCTCAGGCCAAAATATTTTCTATTACAACAAGGTTTGAACTAGCCCATTATTGCGTTCCGTTATCATACCTGCAAATATGTTTACGTCGGGTAGAATGAATGAAATTGTCGTGTCAACAATCTTAAATAAACACTATCCTATCGGTTCCAAAGATTTGATAATGCTGCTTCGTTAAACAAGTTTTTTTTTTCAAGTTTTAAACTTGCACTTTTGTTCAGTGTAAACTTTGACACTTTAATATTCGTAGCATGTTATATGAAACTCTCTATGTCTAATCCATGAATTGATCTATGTGTGTCTCTGCTTTTGTTGTTATTTCTCTCCCTTTCTTCTCCTCTTTCTTTCTGTCTTTTTCTTTAAATGTTTTAAATTACACCGTTAGAATTAATACACATTCGAACGCCATAGGAAGTAATAAATATTGCATTTGGCTTTTGTTTTTGGGGATATGTGGATTTTGAACCCTCATAAAAATTTGACTACTTCATGAAAAGTAAAAATGCGAATATGTGCTCCAACTTCTCAAGGCGGTATTATGTCGGGATGAGCTAGGTCCTGCAAATTGAAATTATAGCCACAATTAATTGGATTCACTAGTCTGGTGTCACGTCGCCCAGAAACGGCGAGCAGCCTGGTTCTAAATAAAGAAAATGGGTACTTTTTATTCTTCATGCTTGCTAGAACTTTTCATATGTCATGTGATCAGAATGTATAAAAGTCAAAACATGATCATATTTATAATATTTTTCTCCTCTGGATACACTTTTATGCTCGTCGGAGAAATATTTCATAAGGGCGTCCGCCATTGTTCCGATAGTTTAGAGCCAGATACTAAGTTACCATGCGAGGGAAGTGACGTCTTGAATGTTGAAGCGTATTACAAAACTTAGTTAAAATTATATTCGTTATGGTGGTAAAATAATACAATTTCTTACATTGCACCCCCCCCCCTCTCAAAGTTCATGTTCCATATATATTTTTAAAAAATTTACATTCATTTTAAAGGATATTATCCACGGCATAATACTGTTTTGAGTCGATGGGTCACATATAACTTCAGTCCCTCAAAAAATGTCTTAATTATGATTTAATTGGAACACCCCACCCCCCATTAAAAAACAACAAAGGAACCAGGAAAAAACCCCTATAAAAACACCCGATTAAGATGTAAAACAAAAGACTTTAACAATTGCACCAGGTTAAAAATAAATAACGTTAAATTTGTTACCCGGATACATTCCGGCTCCTTTCTATTCAAATGTTTATGAATTGATTAATAATTGATGATAATAGAGTAAGCAAGCAATTTTGACACCAAAAGTTTTAAAAAGTTAAACATAAAAATAACACATATACAATGATAGATTCAATTATCCAAGAATCGACGTCTTGCAAAGAAAGCCAACGTTATAGGAATCAACCCGGTCATTAAAATTGGCAGTTACAAAGGACGAACAATGGGCTGTATTGTGATTGAAGTCTATTATTTTCGATACGCCTCACAGACCGTTATTATAATTAGGTTAGTGTGTTTATACTCTATGAAAAGCTGAATAAAGACATATTCTTCAATTAGACCAAGATATCGACCATGATGGTTACACGAATGCCTTGTTTTAATGAATACCGTTGGTATAATGATTCTGATTCAAAAAAAATATTGCAATAATTATAAAGGTACAAAGAAAAGATATGATTGTTTATTGTAATTTTAATTTGCAAAACTTCTGGCAATGGTATTCAAAACAGTCAGTGGAAGTAAGAAAGTAAATGGAAGGATGGAAAATTCAAAGCCGTGTCTTAAAGAAAAAACCCCCAAAAACAGACAAGAAGAAAAAAACAAAACACAAATAAGCACGAGAAGAAAAAAACCCGAAAAATACAGACATTATTTCTGACGACTTTTATTTGCAAATCTATGTAAAAATTTGGGAGAGTTCATCTAACTGGAAACATGATTTCCAACATTCTGTTCCGAAGTAATAATGTTGGAATTCCTATATTCAGCTATAAAATGGACATTCAAAAGGCATTCAATTTAATGCCACAAGAAAAAGTCATCTGCAAGTTCAAAGTGATATTCATGAAAACGTCAAATGGCTTGAACGTTTCCTATAGGTTTGGAAGCAAAAGTAAATGATAGAGAGCCATCAAGGTAACATTCTGAATACATCAAGGATCGGTATTTGGTTCATTATCATTCATTGTTTTTATTAAGATATATTTTTATTATTAAGATACTACTGTGTACCTTTTCAGTCATGATGAGGGTAAGGGGCAGCTGGATGAGAATAATGATGATGATGATGATGATGGTGGTGGTGGTGATGATGATGATGATGATGATGATGATGATGATGATGATGAAGACGACGACGACGATGATGATGATAATGATGATGATGATGATGATGATGATAATTACGATGATGATGATGATGATGATGATGATGATGATGATGATGATGATGATGATGATGATGATGATGTGATGGTGGTGGCGGTGGAAATAAATGTAAAAATGAAATAGTTCCACGGGTTATAGATATTGAAACAGAAATGTTGTTAATCAATATGGTTAGATTGCTTGATCATTGATTGATTACCTGATAAATTGAGATATTCAATGCTCCTGTTATCCATCAAAAGAGCACACACGGGTTTAACCCCTTCGCTGTCTATCTTATTTTCTGCCAGGTTCTGAAATTTAATAATGGTTCAGTCCAAGTAATGGCTGCGAGATGGTGTTGGTGATCGTAAAGACGGTATGATGATGCTTATGATGATGTTGATGATGATAATAATATTAATTGTAATAAATATGATGACGATAATTGTGATAAAAATGGTGTTTTTTTGTTGTTGTAATGATTATTATCATTATCATAATCATCATCATCATCATCATCATCATCATCATCATCATTATTATTATTATTATTATTATTATTATTATTATTATTATTATTATTATTATTATTTATTATTATTATTATTATTATTATTATTATTATTATTATTATTATTATATTATTATATATCATTATTATTATTATTAGCTTCATTTTTCTTGAAACAGCACCCCTGATCTCAGAAACAGCCTGGAGTGTGAGTAGTTTTCTTTAATTTATACAAATTCCTCTCTTCTTGAGTTTTCAAATTATCAGAAAAATCAGGAGTTTTCACTATATCCATCAATTCTTAATAAAAGGCAAATTCCAACTATTTCATTTTAGTCTATATTTACTTCGTTGCTGGGGGTCACGATAGCTCAGTTGGTGGAGCACTTGCTTCACTTGCAAAAGGACCAAGATCGATCCCGGGTGAAGTCAAGATTTTTTTCAGACCCCCCTGTCCACCCAGCACTGATTGGGTGGCTAGGTCTGTTTGATCTGGCGGAAAATACTTTGCGATAAACTAGAGTCTTATCCAGAGGGTAGTTAGCAATTGCTATTTTCCGTTTCTTCTTCTTTTCTTCTTCTTCTTCTTCTTCTTCTTCTTCTTCTTCTTCTTCTTCTTCTTCTTCTTCTTCTTCTTCTTCTTCTTCTTCTTCTTCTTCTTCTTCCGCCTGCATATTTGCAAACCTCTTGGGGTGTATTGTCGCAGACTCTGGTGTCTATGTTGGTGTTTAGAGTGGCACAGAAGCGATTCTGTCTCTGAACTGTTTAAGGTTTTCAGAGCTAGCTACATCCGGCTATAGAAAACGGGATAAACACAGGCTCCATGGCTGTGCTGGACTACTTACTATACTTTGTTGTTGGAATGGCACTAATGGCACTGGCGGAGCTTTTAGCCTGCACTGCATCATGATTTGATCCAACCCATCATCCATCACCTCAACCCTCCTTATCCAACCCGACAGATGCATAAACTCTTAATCTGGTGGATATTACCTAACCATAGTCAGGGTCAAAGAAAAAGTAGTCCTTCAGAGTCTATAGTCTATACCCGCTGAGCCAGAGGTTATCCCGGTTTCTGTAGCGTTAAACTTGCCACCCTTTTCGTTGGATATAAGATTATTGCGATGATACTTTCCCTCAGACCTAACAGCCCTAACTGCCCGCATAGGCATAGGAACATGTCTGCGAAATGCTTTTCCTGTAGGAATGCCGTCGAGTGTCTCATTCTTTGTGTCCTGAACCCTTGAACCTAATCCAGGTCGAGTTGTGATTCCGAGACCGCATTGCTACACCACCATAATACACGAGTTAAGGACTATCAAACAATTTTTTAAGATGCTACATTGCATAAATTCCAGGTCCGTAGTCCAAATAAATGGCGCCAAAAATGATAATTTATTTTTTAAAAGTCAAATCGCATGGTTTTCCATTCTAGTTGTACAAACCTTTTACAATCAAAACACCATTTGGTGGCATTGTATAAATGTCTTCTTTATGATTCTTACCAGATGAGTCACGAAGACATTTTCCCTCAGCACTTTACACAATAAGAATGTTCCTTCAGACATGATCCAGTTGCCTTCCAGGTCAATGGTTTCGATCGTTGTATTTGTCTAGGAAAATACAAGGACGACTGGCGTATTAATTTGCAATGCCTCCCCATCTTCCTCCACCTCCTTCTCCTCCTCCTCCTCCTCCTTCTCCTCC
>NC_088360.1:13612110-13627110 GCF_034508935.2 Berghia stephanieae | reverse complement strand
AAAATTTACACTATCTTCGCGAAGTTCTAAGTTTGAGAGTTCGTTGCCAAGATGAGGGTCATTTAACTTGATCGATATTTGAAGGACAAGTTTTGTGGCCAGATTTTGCAATGCGTTTTTCAAGAGTACGACAGTTAACTGGTTAATATAAACAAAGGGCATTTTTATGGATTCATCATACTCAATGTGTAAAAAGATGCTCCATTCATTCCCTCCAGCAGGTCGGAGGAAACCAATTTTCCATTTTACTTAATACATATCGCCTATAAGACATTACTAAAATTCTTACAATATCCGTCACTGCCTAAGTCAGGTACTCGTTCACACCTGATGTAGTGATGTTCTGTGTGTTAACTGAGCCAGGGTGATAACTGATCACCCATGCAATTTCTGACATGACAAAAAAATATCTTCATTTTGTTATAAGACCAGATACCGTTATGTATTCATTCGCACCTGAGTGGAGTGATGTAAAGTGTGTAAACTGATCCAGAATAATAATTGATCACCTCCTATTACAAGACCAGACAACGATCTTCTGAACCTCTGACGGCAGACGTGTAAACTGGTGCATAATGAGGTCATTCTGAACATTTGTCTTTTAAAGTTCAAAGGATTGAAAATTGTATCAAGCTTTCAATGTAATATATTATGCAGCTGTTGTTGTAGCCAAAATTTATTGTTAATATAAACAAGCAAAGGTCAGAAATAAATAGCAAACGCTCTTTATTATTATTATTATTATTATTATTATTATTATTATTATTATTATTATTATTATTATTATTATTATTATTATTATTATTATTATTATTATTATTATTATTTATTATTATTATTATATATTATTAATTATTATTATTATTATTATTATTATTATTATTATTATATATTATATTATTATTATTTATTATTATTATTATTATTATATTATTATTATTATTATATATTATTATTATTATTATTTATTATTATTATATTATTATTATTTATTATTTATTAATTATTATTATTATTATTATTATTATTATTATTATTATTATTATTATTATTATTATTATTATTATTATTATATTATTATATTATTATTATTATTATTATTATTATTATTATTATTATTATTATTATTATTATTATTATTATTATTATTATTATTATTATATTATTATTATTATTATTATTATTATTATTATTATTATTATTATTATTATTATTATTATTATTATTATTATTATTATTATTATATTATTATTATTATTATTATTATTATTATTATTTATTATTATTATTATTATTATTATTATTATTATTATTATTATTATTATTATTTTATTATTATTATTATTATTATTATTATATTATTATTATTATATTATTATTATTATTATTTATTATTATTATTATATTTATTATTATTATTTATTATATACTATTATTCTATGTGAACCGTTTGATTCTTCAGTCGAATTTTTCACGACGTGCTTTCGCACATTCTGCTCCCTCTGTGTGGAATGCTATTTCAGCAGAAAGCAGACACCATAATTCTCTGTTCTTTCTTTCAGTTTTCTGTGAGTGATTTTATTGATTTTATTGAATAATATATATCATGGCATGTGCATATGTATTAGCGCTTCCGAGCACTCTTGGTGGAAAGGGGCGCTTTAGAAATTACGCATTATAATAATAATAATAATAATAATAATAATAATAATAATAATAATAATAATAATAATAATAATAATAATAATAATAATAATAATAATAATAATAATAATAATAATAATAATAATAATAATAATAATAATAATAATAATAATAATAAAACAATGCTAGCGTAACGTATCGTATCGCATCCTCTAAGAGATAATAAGTTTTAAAGACTCTTTAAATGCTCTGCGAAACTTTCATGCATTGATACAATTTTTCAAAGTTATATAAACAACATTCATTCTAATATTATAATGACGATTTCATGTTATTAAATACTATCTAATACACAAATAAGTGTCATTGTCAATTTTCGTGGTATAATTTTCGCTATGTAGACATTCATTTGATATGATCAACTTTATACATTCGAGATTTTCAATTGATTAATATACAAAATGCAAATAATATCCAATGTCATGTTACTTTAATCATCGAAACCAGATATAATGAACTAAGAATAATTTCAAAGACCCGAGAGTAAGATGTAAATCTCGAAAATATGGATAATAGGAATATTATGGCCGTCTATGCGAAAGTTCTTGAGAGAAGTGAGTCACGAAGATTAAATCAATCAGCTTTTATAATAAGTGGCTACATGACAAAAGGTTGAAAGACACGTATTCACTAATTTGAAATGAATTCAAAGAGAATGCTATTAAAGGAATGGTAATCTAATAATAGAAAGTAAAGTTTTTCTAAGCCTACCTAAATATAACTCCATTCTTATGTTTGTATTACTATTATTATTATTATTATTATTATTATTATTATTATTATTATTATTATTATTATTATTATTATTATTATTATTATTATTATTATTATTATTATTATTATTATTATTATTATTATTATATTATTATTATTATTATTATTATTATTATTATTATTATTATTATTATTATTATTATTATCAGTAATATTGTCATTACTATTATCATCATATTCATCATAACCATCTTCATCATCATCATCATCATCATCATCATCATCCTCATTATTATTATTTTTATTATTATTATTATTATTATTATTATTATCATTATTACTATTATTATTGATTTTATCATTATGGTTATTATCGTTATCATTATTATTATTATTATTATTATTATTATTATTATTATTATTATTATTATTATTATCATTATCATTATCATCATCATCATCATCATCATCATCATCATCATCATCATCATCATCATCATCATCCTCATTATTATTATTATTATTATTATTATTATTATTATTATTATTATTATTATTATTATTATTATTATTATTATTTATTATCATTATTACTATTATTATTGATTTTATCATTATGGTTATTATCGTTATCATTATTATTATTATTATTATTATTATTATTATTATTATTATTATTATTATTATTTATTATTATATTATCATCATATTCATCATCATCATCATCATCATCATCATCATCATCATCATCATCATTATTATCATAATAATCATCGTTGTTGTTGTTCTTGTTGTGTTGGCTGTTATTATTATTATTATTATTATTATTATTATTATTATTATTGTTGTTGTTGTTGTTGTTATTATTATCATTATTTTCATTATTATTGGTATTATTACTATCATTCTAATCTACATTAATATTATTTCCCGTGAAGTGGGTGTGCTACGCTCTGCGCATGTAAAGAACACAACACTGTTTTTGAAAGCATTTGTTGAGGATTAAAACGCACCGTCTGCCTTGCCGACCGATAAACCAAAATTTCCACCTTGTAACCTTATTATACAGTTTTCATTCCCCAATTCCAGTAGAGTATCTAGTTTATTATCCGATATGATTTAGTAATATTATAATAGCTAACAATCAGAATGTTGTCCTTTTTTCCCCGATACCCCCCCCCCCCCCCCTTGCAAAAAAATAGAAGGTGTCTAGCAATTAATATTTCCAAGTTTGTGGAAGGCGTATTTTAATCATGCTCTCTCTCAACATATATTTTAGCATTAATAATGACCATAAATTGTTGACAAGCCATCGTATCACGACTATTTAAATATTGCATATTTTAGAATCATGAGCGCAAATCGTTGACCATGTAAAGATTGAAGTTGAACATATCTTTTGCAATTAAAAAACAAAAATCAAAATTAAAAACAAACACACCCCCCAAAAAAACCCAAATAAAAATAAATAAAAAGAAAACAACAACAACAGCAACAATAACAACAACAACAACAACAACAACAACAACAACAACAACAACAACAAAACAAAATAAAACAAAAAGGAAAAAACCAACAATTCCCCCCCCCCCCCCAAAGAAACAAACAGTTTAAGCGACAACAACAATAATAACAACTACAACAAAACAAACAAACAATTTAAGACTCTTAAAAAATCCAGGTTCTCTTTGATTGTTTCAGAATACTATCTTCCAATTTAAAAAAAAATATTTATCTTAATATTAGTTAAGTTTTAAAACAGACCAAATCAAATCGACTTATTCTGATTAGGAATATGTCCATGTAGGGCTAGATATACTAGCCGTGTATTATTATTTACAGCATTTTTAATCTAAGCACATTTCCATTCGATTTTGAATTAAGTGCACGGACATCATCTTCCAAAATGTCATCTTCGTATGAATGAATTTATAAGACAAAGACCTGTCGGGTCGATTTTACCTCATGTGGTTTATGGAGTATATCACTATCAACCTCAACGCTGCTTTTGAGTAGTGATGGATTGATAAAGAATAAAAACAGGACACAGGACGGCTCGCCCTCGAAGCAAAATGGCGCCGATTGTCGAATTTGCGCTGTGCCCAGTCTCTTGACTAAGTCAATCGTCAAGAAGTGTGATCATTGCGCCCTAACCTTGATAAATGAATTTTACTCAATATTACTCCTATCGACTCAAGTGTAAATGAAAACCTGGCATACGACATTGACGGATATTGTAAGAAGAGGGTTAGTACTTGTACTTATAGGTAAAGTCCTACAATCATCTTGTACTGTTTGAAATTGAAATAAAGTTACAAATGACCGGTGTGTGGCCAAATAATATAACATTGTGAAACGCAATCAGCAGTAGTCCTAACGAAGAAATACCATATCAAGATCAGAAAAATATTGGTAAATTAACCCAATATTTTTCTGATCTTGAGAGCGTAATTCTTAAAGTCATGAATATGCATTCAGTCATATGCGTGGGGTTCATTCTCTAGGAAAGCATACATATCTTGTAAGGCTTATATATATATATATATAAATATATATATATATATATATATATATATATATATATATATATATATATATTATATATATATATATATATATATATATATATAATATATATATATATATATATATATATATATATATATATATATATTATATATATATATATATATATATATATTATAATACTTCCTTTTCACTAAGGCAAACTATTTACTATTTCTGTGCGAAGTGATGTTAAAAGCATATAATCAGATGATATCGAAGTATTCTATTTATAATGGAATAAAAGAAAAAATAAACAACCAAGGACCAACTTACTATGTGTGTTGATATCCAAATCTGTGTCATAGTCCGAATCTTGCACCTCTCCATACAGATCTTCGTCATTGTCTAAATCACTTTCATACAAATCATCGCCACCACCACCACCATCATCGTCGTCGTCTTTATATTCACATCCCTCTAAAGTAACACTGCTCTCTTTGTCCGATACAGCGGAATTCTCCACCACGTCATTGTGGGGGTCAACATCGAGATCCCGGCTCAAATTAAAGAATGGCCCGGATGCTTTGTCTTTATTACTGTTTTCAAGAGTTACAATTTGACTCCGTTCACTGATCTTACGAACTATTTTCTTAAATCTCTTTGGCTTTTTTTCTTTGGATTTGCTTTGATCTGAAGACTGGGATGACAGTGATTGTTCATCGAATCCAACAGATCTTTGAGATTCCATCTGAAAATGCGATTTGATTAAAGTCGATTACATTACAATATTTTCAAGGTATTTTTTAAACCCTGAAAGATTAAATATAGAGTTTGAAAGTGTTTCAGACAGGGGTCAATTGATCTGTAGTTTATCCCAATTTCTTAAGTGTTAAAAGGACAGAGGCAATTGCTTGCAACAGAGGGGTCAGAAAAGAAATATCGACTGAATCCGAAACTGTCACATGTGTGACGAACGATTTTCTTTCACTGCGTGATTTCTTTATCATTCGTCATCGTCTCTTTTAAAACCACTTCAAACCTAGTGGACGAGACATATATTTGACTAACACCTCCAGTAAGATAATCAAAACATAGACAGCCTTTCTCCAATAAAGCTCAAAAATCTTTCTAACGGAAATTTTGGTCGTTAGGTGGTAAACCTTTCCTTTGTATAACGGAACACTCACTTTCAGCTTAAGGCTTATTTACCTGTTCAAATTGTCTGCCCATTGTATTCATGCCTGCTGCTAATTACTTTTTCCAAACAAGACTCCAACGTGCATATGCCCTGAGGTCTTGTCTCGTTCAAGAGTAGCTAAAATTACAATTAAGGTCTAGCTCTCCGGTAACTCTCCGTTACTCCGTATTAATCAAAGCATATGGATATCATTGGCTATCTTAAACAGGAACATTCTTCTGATTGGCTATTCCCATAATTCAGACGCTCTTTTCCATTTCATAAAACCAAATTCATCTCTGAATCTAATCACACACACGCTAAGAAGCCCAAGAAAGAAGAGCTATCCCTCCAATTTCAAACTTTAAAAAAGTTTGTCATCCCTCGGCTGGAGGTAAAATGAATTATTGGTTAACATTCAAAGTGGAACGAGATATTCCTGTGAATTCAATTTAATCTAGCATTACTATTATAGTTTGTGTATATATTTTAATTGTGCTATTCCATGGATGTTCGTAAGTTGGAATACCTGCACAAAACTATATCTATATGTATCTTATTTTATAGTTAACAGCTGTTTATGATCTATGTTATTATTTCATTTATATTCAATATGTATATTGCTTGAATGTCTGTACCCCACCGCCAATCGCCGGCCACACATCATAACCTCAATTATAATTAATAAAAATAAATAAAGAAATACCAGGGACACAACCCTGTTAAATTCTCATCATGTAAGATAGCTCGACTGTCAGTTGATGTTTAATATATATATATATATATATATATATATATATATATATATATATATATATATATATATATATACTAACTACCATTATCATGGAGTTACTGCTTCTCCTTGCCTTTGTCGGCAAATAAAGGCTATTATGATGTGTCGCTCAGGACGATTCGATGGCGAAAGAAAAACTCGATTGGCTCTAAGACCTTGTTGTTTTAACTCTTAAATTGAAGGTCCTGGTCCTTTTCCGTGTCATTGGAGCACCCAGTCGTGCCGAATCCCTGCATCCCAGTCCTTGAACAGTGGTAAACCCCTGATGTCAGCCTTTAACTACAACACACTGTTGTGATGTCCAGAAAACTCTGCAAAGCAGGCGCCAACCCTGGAACTAACTGATACATTTGCCTCAGTCAAGCAAGCCGGCGGGATAAATATAAGCCAAACGGGCTTATACCATTCTCAAATGCATTTTCCACAGACACAAATGATTATACCAAAATAAACAAATAAATAAATAATAAATTAGATCCACTCAATTAGAGCTATTCTTCCTGATAACAAATAAATACTTATTCTTTCTATCTTTTCCTGTAACAATCTAATTAAACTTTATGTATAGAATTGTTATTATTGCATTTGGGCGTTACTATTGTCTTGACTCACTTGTTATTAATACAATTAAGTTATAAGGGACCCTAAGGCAATTCTTAATCACACCCCATATTAAACCTGAGCCGTTTGTGATATAGGTTGAGTGGTGCAGCTGGTAACGAGAGCCATAGCGCGCATACTAGTTCGAATCCAGACCTTTGAGCTATCGGTTGGACTCGATCCCACAACAATAACACACAACCCGCCACAACATGTACCTTCGCTTGTGAGGCGAATGTCCTATGTCCTACTAAACTATCGAGACCCCTAAAAAGTCATTGCGAAAGAGGTCAATTACTTATTACTGTGATTATATATATATATTATATATATATATATATATATATATATATATATATATATATATATATATACAATATTGTAGAAGCTGATCATAATTATACTTGAAATATTTATATATATATATATATTTAATATATATATATATATATATATATATATAATATTATTGAGTGTTGGCTGATGTCTATGTATTATACCAAAACTATCCTAGGAGTGAGGCCTATCATGCAATTATAATATCAATAAATGATATATTATTTACCTTCGAACTGAGGTTCGTGGGCCTACCTCCATGTGGTAGCATTGCTGAGAATAAAAACATCTAAATTTGATATTTTATAGGTGCCTACGGTGCTGTCGCAGACTTATAAACTATTTATGGGTGTGCCGCTTTAAGTTACAATGTTAAGATTAATGTATTCTAAGGTAAGATCTTTTTCTAGGAAATTCTTGAAACTGTTTTTGGGTTACCCCTAATTCATGACATACTTTCATGTCTTAAATAGGATAATGTTTTTAGAGAGGAGAAAAAGCAAAGAAAGAATAGAATGCGTAAAATGCTTGGTGTTTCCTGCTTGTACTTATTACGTTTGTCTCCTGTTTTTCCTTTCTTTCATTTTCTTAGTAACTAAGTACATTTTTGACTCTCTTCTTCTTCTTTTTCTTCTTCTTCTTTTTTTTTTTTTTTTTGGTTGATTTGTTTAGTTTTGATGATTGAACACAATAATAAATGTTGACTCTTATTTCCTCCTCCCCTCCTCCTCCTCCTCCTCCTCCTCCTCCTCCTACTACTACTACTACTACTACTACTACTACTACTACTTCTACTACTACTACTACTACTACTACTACTACTACTACTACTACTACTACTACTACTACTACTACTACTACTACTTCTACTCCTTCTTAACGCCTCGAGCACAATTGGTGGATAATTTCTCTCTATGAAAGCTCATGTTTTTTTGTGTTACTGTTGTCATTGGCATCAACAATAAAATAGTGAACCGATTGACTAAACCAGCGGGAGATAATTTTAACACAATGATAGCCTAGATTCATTGATTATGGAACAGTTTGTTTGATATCATCGGAGATGAATATCTTAGCAAATATGATTAAACGTTATGAACTTCTGTGATCTGATCATAAAAATCTGGAATGCATTTCTGTCGTACATTGACAAAACGCTTTATAAAAATATTTTGATCATAAAATGGACACTTTATAAGATACTGACCGATTCACATGACTCTCGCATGTCAAAATTTCTTAATCACGAGACCTCAAAAACTAATGTTAAGAAGTCTCGGGTTTGAGAATTTTTGACAAGTTGAGAGTCATTTTGATCGGTCGATATAATGAAGTATAAGTTTAGTTCTCTGTCCAAAATGTTATTACAAGATGTTTTGTTGAAGAATAGTGACTGGGATCTATATAAAATACACAATATTATTGTATTCTTTTCAAAGCAATCCTTTACAATAGACTCAAAGAGAGACGATTTTATTAGTGTAACGTTGATTAATTTAGCGAATCGCGTTTTTGTCTGACGTTTACAATGAAAAGCCCTGTCCTTGTGACTGCACGCCCAACAGCAGCAGATCGTAAGAAACGTAAAGAATAGAACGGTTATTGCAAATGGTGATAGATAATTTTTTTTCTCTTCTTACTCTTCTTAGCTCTCATTAAAGCATAATAAATAAATAAATAGATGAATAAATAAATAAACATGACATAATGTTGAATAAAATATATTTCATAAGATTACAATTTTAAAGCGCCTATCCACGGTAAAACACCATGGTCTGTGCGCTTAACGTTTTAAGAATTGAATGCGGAACAGCATTTTCAGAAATGGAACAGTTTGAAATTTGAAACAAAGAATGCAAAATCTATGGATTATTTCAAGGTGTTAGTAGACAGGGAATTATATGATGGGAGATTTATATATGACGAATAATACTTGTTTGCTCTGCTGTTGACATGGCTTTCAATCTTGTATGTATATATTATGCATTATTATATTATTATGGTTATCTTCTATACGTGTGTGTATGTGTGTGTGTGTGTGTGTGTGTGTGGTTGTGTGCGCGCTTTGCATGTCACGGTTAAAGATATATGTTTGTACACCACATGAGTACATTTAAGTTGAAATACTATCTTTACCACGTGTATCGTTATTGTAATATTTAATCAATAGATTTATGGCATTACTAATTAATATTAAGGGCATTCAAAGGATCTTATCCTATTTTGCCCTATACCACATGTTATTTTATTAATGCTTTGGTTGGGGCATGACCCTTTACACTAAGGGACCAATTTTAAAGTCCATTGTCGCCAGGTCGAGCAAAACGTCTTTCCGAGGAGTTAAAAATCGGTCTGGAAGGTGATGGTGGCTCGTTGGTTAAAACAAAAAAAAAAAAAGGGAGAGAGAGAGAGAGAGAGAGAGAGAGAGAGAGAGAGAGAGAGAGAGAGAGAGAGAGAGAGAGAGAGAGAGAATCGGAACGAGATAAAGGAGTGGAAAGAGAAGAGAAGGTTGATGATAATGATTGTTACAACGATGACAATGATGACTTTACCGATGATAATTATGATGGTGATGGTGTAAATGATGATCTTTGGCATCGCCACTACATGATCAATTTCATAAGATAGAATCGATTATCGTTTTTAAAACACTCACCGGTTCCATTCCAAAAGCAAGAATGATAGATATATTACAAGAGATGACAAAGAAGTTAACTTCCCCCTTTAATATGTCCTGATCTAAGAAAATACACAAATTGCAAAATTTCAGACACTTTTAAACTTATCATCCCGATGTGTTTTCACTTTATAAAAGTAATATCGACACTCGCATTTATGAACTTCAAGGGCTATGATCCGCGGGAGGGCGTACTCTTTGTGTCAATTTTATGAATGTATGTGAGTCGCCTTGTGTGCGTGTGGGGTTACGTATTTCAGTTATTCTTTTATATCCTCACACAATTACCAATGCAATCAAGTGACACCCAATGAACCGAGACTATTTTCCAGCCAATAGGGGAAGCAAGTGCTTCGTATTTCGCCATCTTTATGAAGTACCTCTATTCAAGCGTAACGTGGCGGTCTTTTATCTTTGGTCGTTATGTCTCAGTAAGGAATAATAAAACCATAACAGACTTTATTATCGAAAATTCAAATGTTTGGTAGAAGCGGTTGTTTTCAGTAATAGATTAACGCGAATGGAAATTGTGTATAATTGAGACATCGAAGTACCTAATTTTTTAGGTGTCAAAAATACAATTTCAACCTAATGTTCATACCTAGTAAATCGATCTTTAATTTGTTATCATAAAATTTGTTTTGGCGCCTACGTAGTTTCTTAGCGTGAACCGATTTCATAACGTTTCAGAATGGGAGCTGTTTGGAAAAAATGGAGGCGAAATATTTGTTCATTTGACATCGAAAGGATCAAACAATATTTATTGTAAAGAATATTTATACTTGAGTTGGCAAATTTATAGCCACTTAGGCGCTTTTATTGCAAGTGTCGTGACAACTCTCTATCTAACGTAAATATGATGATTCATCATTGTGTTCCATACATTTCCGTTGTTTGACTACATACTGACGTAGGGTACTATGATTAAATACTTTTTTTTCTTTTAGCCCGAAATAATGTAATCCAAATATAGATTTTATTATTTTGAGTTTTGACAAGTTGAGGGTCATATTAATATGCCCCAAAACAAACAGTAACACTTAACATGTAAGACGAGATTTGCAATGATATTTTTTTTCCGACAGAGACAAAGCTGTTACGGGCCAGGTATTTATTTTGCATCTGAGTGTGTTGCGAGAATGTGAGTAAAGAGCCATATAACTCAACTTTTCGCCGCTCAGCGCGGGACTCGAATCACAGACCTATAGGCCAGATGTCGAGTGTCATACAAAGCCGCAGATTGCAGAGGTCATCTTGCCGATTGGTTTTGAGAAATACTTTCTGGCCAAAATGAAATGGTTTTTTTCCCCGTGTACTACAGTAGAAGTCAATAACGAGTTGGGGACAATTATGGGTGTCACGTGTATGATTCGTTGGAAAATTGTTTTGCTTCAGCACGTTTCAATTTTGAAAAATATCAAACAGTTAGTAATCACCGTTACCGTGATTTTATGAAATAGGCATTTTTTTTTGGTTTGATTATTTCCCTTGTTCGATTGAACTGGCGAATTGTTTAAAATCCGTTAAAGTAACTAGTGATTGTATGGAAACATATTTAGTTTTTTCCCTTGTTCAATGGACGGTTAAAAAACGTTCTAAAATTGAAACTACATTATATTAATATAATATTGGAAGATATTTATTATTTTTCGTACACAAAATGAAATGGTTAAGATCAAATTATTCCAGCCCTCTCATTGGAAAACCTTATCATTTCGTAGTAAATACGTAGTCCTTGAATAAGGCTTTGAACGAGTGGAATAAAAGTTTTATTCGCAGAATATTTTGGCCCATTTTATTTGAGCGAAATTGGGTGTAAAAGACAACTGATTGGCAATCAAAAATAATCTTTTGGTGAGTGGTGAGCTTGAATACAAATCCAACGATTTTAGTTTTGAGTAAAATTGTCATTCAAGCAGAAGGAGAAAGATACAAATTATGGTGAATAGAAGTACTACATAATACCATACCATTTGGTTACAAAATATCTAATAATCTTACTTGTAGGGGTGGAATAAACGTATTCTTTCATCTCTTCGTAATTATTAAACTCGTTATATTTTTATCGTGCAGTAACGCATACTCGCAAGCTCGCTGTGTTATTGGACACAATAAAAATAACTCGTTTAATAATTACGAAGAGATGAAAGAATCGTATATTATTTAATGATTTGTAAGCTGATTGCAAGCCATTTTATAATTGGACCCAAACAGCAACATTATATTAACCGTACCCTTGGAAAACACGTATTTAAAAATTTGACCAGAAAATTCGTCCGTGAAGTCCCAGGCTAGAGAGATTTTATCCAGAATCGATATTTGAAGGACGAGTTTTAAAAACGTTTTTTTCCAGAGTATTGCAATTAATTAGAAAATGATATTTTATACAAAGTGGATGAAAGTAAATATAAAGAAATGGAAAGACATGAAAACAGATATTTAATGTATAATTGCATGTTGTTAATTTATCGACCCATATAATGAATTGGGATAGTAGAAAAACAAACATCATATCAACTAAAGTTCATATAGTGTTTAAAGGGCAAATATGGATTATTGCTCTTCAAATTCGGCATAGCGAATTGAATTGGTCAGAGAGGTGGGAAATGCAGCATAAGGAATTCATATGTGCAAGTGCAAGATGTAAATAGTTGACGTCACAAAATTCATTCATCTCTTTTTAGATGACATAACATTGTATCTCATTTCAGAACAGGAACTCTTATGGTGGTTAGTAATGGTCAATAAGGAATAGTCTGGTTGCCAAACTATGAACCCCCCCCCCCCCCCCCCCAAATAATTTTTAAAAAAGTTCGCCCAATTATTTTTGCATTTTATCAAAGTTAAACAGCTCTAGATTAAATATCTGAATAGTGCTGCCTTGAGCAAATTTAGCATTTTGAGAAATTACGTCACAAAGGTCACGAAAAGGTCATTTTTTAACATCTTCAGAAATCATTTTATAGTGTATAGAATGAAAGATTTAGTCAAATTAAATGCAAAAATGCTTGTTTTTTTTTTAATTGACCGAATAGTTGACAAATTATTAGCATTTTAGATATCCAAAAGGTCAAGGTCATGCCAAGGTCGTCACGTAAAATAACCCAAATGTTGCCGTGTTTGGTATCAAATTCAAAGTCTTGACAAGACCAATACAGAATTTTGTATATTTATGCTATTTGTTGATATTTCCATTGTCTACAGCGGTAAAAGTATAATTGGGATAATGAAAATGACTAATTTTGTGTGGAAAACACGCAGAGAGTCCCCATAATGAGAGACCATGCCCTGTATTGATTCTTTAGTTTTACTTTCCTTTACTTTTTTACATTGCTAATTGCTGAAGGCCAAAAAAGGAGAATGCATATCTGACATGTATCTCTTGAAAATTAAATCACTCGTCATCAATGTCTTCGTCGCTTGACTCACCGTTTGACACGGAAGTAGCTTGATGAAGGCGATTTTGACAGTTCTCAAGATCATGGCATTTACAAACTATTGTGCATTGAAGCTGCACGGGCATCACAGTCACATTTTGATGATCCACTAGGTTTTTTTTTCAGGAGAACATCCGCATTGCATAGTGTCTAACAACTCGGTGGTACACTTGAGGTGTTGCTTGGCACTGGCACTGTGATTGGAGCAAGTGACTTGGTTAAGGGTAACTTCAACCATCCAAAATCTGTGAGTTGTGAATCTGGTGTAGAATTGAGCAGGCAGGCAAAGGATTGTGTAATGTAAGTTGGTGCGCCGTTCGAATTTTTATGCTGCGACATAAGTTTAATCTATTGTTATGCTATGGGATTAATGGTTTGTCGAGATTTAGACTAGGAGTCTCTCTTCAAATATAAACTCCGACATCTTTATGAAGCCATACGTACTGCTAATGCAAACGCCACTCTGAAGAGAAATCTGCAAGAAACTGTCTCTGCTCGTGTGATTGTGATCTTGGATGGATGCGCATTCTTTATTGTGTAAACTTGACATCCAAAGGAACCATCCAGGACTATGTCAATAATTTTTGGACACTCTTATTGCCGAAATGGACAGAAGTGACCTTCCCCTTGTTTTTGACAGATAACATGATTTCAACATCAAAAGTGCTACTCGACAAGGTCGCAGTGTAAAAGTTCGAACGGCACACCAACTTACATTACTCACTCCTTTGTCATCTCAACTTCAATTCTTGCTTGTACTGAGAACAAAAAGCATTTGATCCGCACACACTATGCTGAATTAATGTCCAGGGTTGGAGCTCAACCATGCGAAAAGCTTCTCTTTATCACAGGACACGAAAATGTTTATCTCCAAATTAACCATGGAAAAGTCTCTACAAGAACAGACTTGGAGACGACACACGAGGAAGCGGATGTCATTATGATGCAACAAACAATGCATGCTGCTTCACTGACCTATGTTGTTAAGTCCTTAGTAACGATACGGATGTTTATGCGCTTTTAGTTGATTTCTACCACAAGCTTAACTTGT
>NC_088360.1:13577110-13609610 GCF_034508935.2 Berghia stephanieae | reverse complement strand
GGAATACCTTCCTTAGCAACAAATTTGCACAGCCAAATATTGACATATCATCACAACGAGAAACTGCAGTGTGCCCTGAAGACCAACTATCAGATCAAGAACTTCAAACCTGCATCAACGGGCTGGGCGACGGGAAAGCACCAGGTCATGACGGCTTACCAATAGAGGCCTTCAAGTACTCCCCAACCGCGTGAGCAGAACTGTTCCGCATAGTCAAGCTCATCTGGGACACTGATGCGGTTCCTGTGGGACACTGATGCGGTTCCTGTGGGACACTGATGCGGTTCTTGCAGATATCGTCAAAGGTGTGTTTTTTTATACTTTATAAAAAGAAGGACAGAGATGACTTCAAAAACTACAGTGACAAAGATGATGATAATGATGGTGGAGGAGGTGGTGGTGGTGATGGTGTTGGTGGATGTGGAGGTTGTGATAACACACAACCAACTACACACAATCATCATCATCATCATCATCATCATCATCATCATCATCATCATCATCATCATCATCAACATCGCGTCGTCGTCGTCGTCGTCATCATCATCATCATCATCATCATCAGAATTATTGAGCACATAGTTTATGGACGCATGATTCTGTCATTTCCCACCCCAACAACTACAGACTGATATTTTTTGCTCATTTGTATTTTTCTCCTTGATTTCACAACTATCCAATTTTGCATTATAGTACAGTCAGGGTAAAAATGATCCGTAAATATATATGTAAGCCCTAAAATCCGGGTCATTGCATAAGTTGAGGACGGATTTATTTGTTTGTTGTTTATTTTTCGTCTTTCGCTTTGATTTCTAAAATGAACAATGTAACTGCTGTACTCTGGAAACAAGTTTTAAACGTATTTAAAATTTTGGCCAGGGTCCTTCAAATATCGATCTATTTAAATGACTATCACCTTGGCAAACACTCTCATGTAAATCATATCAATCAGACTATAAGCGTTCTGGGTAGGGTCTTTTGACCTCCTATTGTGGGCAGGAGGGCACTTGCTATGTTTTCTATCTCCCTGTATCAGTTTTCTGAGTTCCTCTCTGTCTTTGTCTTGGAATGGAATGATTTGATTTGCTGGTGTCTTTGGCTGCGTGTGTGTGTGTGTGTGTGTGTTGGGGGGGGGGGTGGACCTTGTCAACTGCATAGTGTTAGTCAGGTGGTGTTTGTTTGGGAGGTAATATTTTTCCCCCTTGTAAACCATCTCCTTGTTATGCACTGATTATTGTATTTTGTCTTTCGAACATATCCTGTAAACATTTTAGTGTATTCCTCATAGTGGGATGATGTAGTTTTGTCTGGATTAGACTTTTAATTAAATAAGTAGGTACACTGATATTGTGCATTTGAAATCTAAATCTGTTTCCAATGTGACCATTCCTCTTTGTCCTACTGTTTTTTGGGTGCTTTAAATTGTAAATCTAGAATATTTGGACTATCCCATTTCTTCCTTTTTTACTGGCACTGCTGTGCGCTTGGCTAAGAAACTCACAACATTGCCATCCGGAAATGTAATAGACCAACACAATAAAATATGTGTAACCTTGAAGGTTATTGTCTGGTTAATAGTTTAGCGTGAATTATTCACAAACGTGGATGGCAACAACAACAACAACAACAACAACAAACACAAAAAAAAAAAAAAAAAAAAAAGCAAAACAAATAAAAAAAACCCCAAACAAAACAATAGAGATCTGAGTGACGTCAACTTCGTTCTTTCTATTTGGCTAAACCACAAACATTCTTTTAACAACAAGAGATGAAGTGAGTAGAAAAGTGCCAGAAGACAATAGAGAATACACATTTCGCGACCTTACTACTTGAGATCGCGGGTCCAACACACACAACTTCCGCGAAGAAGTTGGCCAGCAATTAAGCTTAATAGCCAATATTCTCAACACAAACATATAATATCGAAACATTTGAGACATTGAGTATGCTCAGGTATTTGGGGTGAATTTTTAATTGGAGCAGCCACGACTTATGTTGATAACAACAAGAGATGAAGTGAGTAGAAAAGTGCCAGAAGACAAAAGAGAATAAAAATTTCGCGGTGGTGATGGGGGTTTGAACATGGGGGGTTTGAACCCGCGACCTTACTGGTACGACAACTCCGCCTGGCCGGGGAGAGCGTGGCTCTACCGTATCAGCTATCCACGATCCCAAAAAAGATCGTCTCTAACTCTAGTTATTTTACACAAGAACATAAGACATTCTTTTACTTTTACCGTCTCTGATTATACCATGTGACGTGCAGGTCTGACATCCGAACACACTTATGGTCCTAGTTTATCATTGTTGTTTTGCACACTATTTTGCGGTTTTTTTTTTTTTTGTTTTTTTTTTTTTTTTACTTGTGATTTTCATTACATCAATGAGTCCATAAGGATATAAGTCCATGTCGGCTCCATTGAATACTTTCCGAAGGAAATTTGACGAACTCTTCAATGCGCAACGGGTACAAAACTCCTTGAATGAGAGAGAAATGAGAAAAACAAAATTCGGTCATGGTCATCATAGACAAAGATGACGAAGCATAAATATCCAAAAAGATAACAGGTAAAATTTGTTTATTTATTTAACATGTGTGTACATTTTATGTATTTATTACGGCCAAGTTGAATGTTGACTACAAATGTTTATGAAACCGACAGTGGGGGCAGGCAATTGTAGCCTACGGATCGCAATCGCAACTTCCACTTTGACTTTGAATTACAGCCCTCAGTGTAGGTAGTTGCATGAAAATTTGAGATTGCAGCAATTGTTTTCAAAATAGTCTCATGCTATTCTGCAAGAAATACACTTTTCAATGGTACCAAAATTATGACAATGTGACAATTAGAACCAAAGTTACGGGATTATTAGTCCGCAAAAGTGGACCAAAATACTTAATATAATTTAAGAGGAAAAAAGAAACTAAAACTGTGACCAGAGAGCAACCGAAAAGCGGGGGGAAATGGAAAATCACGGTTATTTGGGGTGGAATACATATAAAACCATATATCAAAATGATCGCAAAGGAAAGACGAAGCAAATTTTTAAAAAATTAAATGATTATTATGCAATATTATGCAACGTCATGCAATTACATAACCCTAGAAAATGAAAAAAAAAGACGCGAGGAACGGATAATAACTTTAAAAACAGATTTGAGGGTGGTCTTCTTCCAGAGCATGCTTACAATACTATGGCTATGATTAATTTTGAACACAAAAATTGTTAAAACAAGAGGAAAGGAGCGTAAACGTATGAATTTAGACACTAAAGTTGTGTCCTTGGGGAAGGCACTTAATATTTGGCATTGGCAAATGAGCAACAGACGAAAGATGACTGGTATTCGGAGAGAAGAAAAAAAACAACAAAAAAACAATGAACAGGGCTAGAAATAAAGTTGAACAAGTGTCAGTAAATGCAACTTGCAAATGTACTGCCCAATGTTTTTGCATCCTTGGACAAGACATTTGGGCACCAACAGTACTCGGGAGAAACAAGCTTGCCGCTTTATATATGCAAACATGGTCAGTGATAAAAATGCAAAATTAAAAACAAGAACTACATAAGAGTGGTAGAGAAAACTTAACCTGAAAATGCAAAATTGAATATTACGTAACATATTACATAATAACAAACAATAAGCCGATAAATACCGACACTTTGCAAACTTTCTGCAACATAGGCATGTCATATATCAAACTGAACATCTCGAAGAGATGTATCATATGACTAACTATTAAACTACATTAAAATTGAAATGAACTTTAGAAAATTTGATAATTGCTTTGCATTCAACATCACTAAGAGAACAGATTAAAGGGTACTCACGTGCTGACTCGCTTAAATCCATAAGATGGCTGATATGTGGCAAAAGACAGAAGACAACAAAATCTAGGCACTCTGGGTTGTTGGCTGCATGGAATGTAGACACAGGCAATATCCAGGTAATGATACTGAATAAATACATCGAAGTCCAAGCAATGATACAGAAGTAGTTGGGGGAGACTGACGATCGAATTCATGTTGTTACTTCAATTTCATATTTAAAAATACAAGATAGATTATTGGAGCTGGAGGCGGCAGATGATCAAATTCACGTTGTTATTTCAATTTCATATTTAAAATACAAGGCAGATTATTGGAGCTGGAGGAGGCAGTCGACGGGAGTTGGAGGTGGCAGACAATCAAATTCATGTCGTTATTTCAGTCTCATATTTAAAAATACAAGACAGACGACTGGAGTTAGAGGCGGCAGACAACTGGAGTTGGAGGTGACAGACAATCAAATTCATGTTGTTATTTCAATTTCATATTTAAAAATACAAGGCGGATTATTGGAGCTGGAGGAGGCAGATGACGGGAGTTGGAGGTGGCAGACAATCAAATTCATGTTGTTATTTCAATCTCATATTTAGAAATACAAGGCAGATTATTGGAGCTGGAGGCGGCAGACGACGGGAGTTGGAGGTGGCAGACAATCAAATTCATGTTGTTATTACAATTTCATATATTCAAAAATACAAGGCAGATTATAGGAGCTGGAGGTGGCAGACAATCAAATTCATGTTGTTATTTCAATCTCATATTTAAAAATACAAGACAGACGACTGGAGTTCGAGACGGCAGACGACTGGAGTTGGAGGTGGCAGACAATCAAATTCATGTTGTTATTTCAATCTCATATTTAAAAATACAAGACAGACGACTGGAGTTCGAGGCGGCAGACGACTGGAGTTGGAGGTGGCAGACAATCAAATTCATGTTGTTATGTCAATTTCATATTTAAAAATACAAGGCAGATTATTGGAGCTGGAGGAGGCAGACAATCAAATTCATGTTGTTATTTCAATCTCATATTTAAAAATACAAGACAGACGACTGGAGTTAGAGGCGGCAGACGACTGGAGTTGGAGGTGGCAGACAATCAAATTCATGTTGTTATTTCAATTTCATATATAAAAATACAAGGCAGATTATTGGAGCTGGAGGAGGCAGACGACTGGAGTTGGAGGTGGCAGACAATCAAATTCATGTTGTTATTTCAATCTCATATTTAAAAATACAAGACAGACGACTGGAGTTCGAGGCGGCAGACGACGGGAGTTGGAGGTGGCAGACAATCAAATTCATATTGTTATTTCAATTTCATATTTAAAAATACAAGGCAGGAAATGAAACATGAAAATGTGGTGTCATAATGAACGTCTGACTCTGAAAACAAAAAAAGTACTTCGATTATGATTAAATCAACAAAATTAAAAGTTATATAATAATTTTTGTTGTGGTAAAGAGTAAAGTAATGAATGAAATATACTTGAATTGGCTCTATCATGTTATTCTGTATTATTTGTATTGAAATTAACCACATTAAATTAAACCAACAAACTTAACCTGCAGAACAAACAAAAATAAAAGATAAAAAATAATATCAGTGGAACATAATTTTTAGTTGTCCGGTATCATCCCAGTTAAAAAGTCATTTCAGTTTCAACATTCATTCATAAAATAAAACTAAAATTATGGATGGGACTATTTTCAGTCTTTTTACAGCAATTATTTAGCTTGAAATTATTTATACAAGTCACAAAAGCAAACGCAGTCGATAGTTTACAGACTGCACTGTACACAGGAGACTCGGGGATACATCGAGAGGCAATCCTGGTTGGCCGTCGCCAACTTCATGAACACGCATCGTATTTAAAGTCACTAAAAGACGCTTTCGCCAGCATCAATCACCACCAAAATTCACACAAATAGAGAAAAATGGTTGGCGAATAATATAACATTAATTAAAAATAGGTAATATAATGAAAAATGTATTTAAAATGAAGTTAAAACTTACCAAATTTTCAAACAGCTGGCATCTGAACAAAGAATGAACGGATTAAAAATCTGAAAACGCCGCCTGATGCGCTGGCTTCTCCTCTTTAAAATGAGACCGGAAGTGACGAAATTAGTGCACAGGAAGCGATTCCACGGCAATGGAAGTAAAACTATGTTCACCGGTTAACACAATTTTCACTCCAGAGCCGTAACATCGATATCGGGGCTCGATCAGCGGCTCAGCCACGGGCGATGCGACTACCTACCTCAGCAGAGGAGGTGATTTGTTTACATTTCCGAGACAACCGATTCCGTATCATTGTAAGTTATAGCCCAGGTACGGTTAAGCTACTTTTGGGAACGATGCGGTCCGTTTGCCGGGAGACCACTGCCAGAATTGAAGGAAATTGAAAGTATCGTAAAAGCTAAAAATGAAAATGTGTTGACAGTGTTGATTTATTTTCTGCTTGAACTTTAAATTTACTTTGGCTTTGGTAAAAATTTAAAAAAAAATCAAATTGGATTGAGCTCAGGCTCAACAATGAAATCTAGAAGATAGATATATCATTTCAACACATTCTTATGATGCCAAAGTTGTGAAAGTCGAATAAGCAGAAGAAAAGTTATGTTTAAAGACTGAAAAATGCCTTTGTTATTTATTTATTACTGACTGACTGAACTTGTGACCTGAAACTGTTGCATTTCCAGTAGTAACCACCATTTGGATTTCAAAAATGGCCGCTAAGATTTGAGTTAGGAGTTTCATGGATGCGGTATATAGCTTTGCCATGAATTTAATTTTAGTAAAAAGTTAAGATGTAGACAGGCGTCTGGGAATAATGACAGCCTTTTTAAAATTGGCCCAATTCTCCAAACGCTCAGGAAAATAAACTTGAACTCTATTTCTCCGAATGGTTGGCTAGCCTCCAGTAGCTGATGGGTTACGGATGCAAAAGTAAATTCTCAGAGTTGACAGGGAATTCTCACGAATCATCATGCTAGCGTTTTTTATGCATATTGTTGGCAAAGACGGATTTTATCAAAAAGTTGTGCTGTCGTGAAAACATCATGGAGCATTCACTTTTTCACTCGGCGCTGCACTATCAAAGAGAGAACAGAAGTAAACCTAAATAACAAAGTCAAAGTCCCAAGATGGGAACAGAATTTGAAATACTGGATAGGACAAACTCAATATAGAAGTCTTAACAGAAAGTTGGGAATAAAAGACAGAGCTACCAAGCACTGGAAAAGAAAACCCCCAAAAATGCATACACATTCACCATTCACACACACTCTCGTAAATAAAAAAAGAAAAAGAAAAATATATCTTGAAACCGTTCGGAGAAATAGAGATCAAGTTTATTTTCCCGAGCATTCTGAGAAAGAGTCACTTTGTTTTTAATTATCCAAAGCTGAATTATACCCTTTTTTAATCCACAATCAAAAGATATACTAAATTGGCATTGACTTAAAAATAAGCAACACCAAACGATAGAGTAAAATTCCTCCTGAAGAAAATAGGACATAAATCATTCAAATCCATCCATAAACAAAAATTCTATGGAACTTTTTCTGAGACCCATCACTCAAATGTCCAAAAATATCGGGTCACAGCCACTAGGACATTTATCAGCTCACTGTTGGAGTGCCAAATGGACGTTTACCAAAGTACCTCCAACGGAGGTGTACAGAAATGCTCTGTTTTTATGTACCTCTGTTGGCAGTGCTGGTTAAATAATGAAAATGTTGCTGCTTGGAGCTCGAGGGAAAAAATAAGGATAAGTGTTGAATTGTAGGCTTCAACTTATTAGACGAAGACAGATACTGTCAACATTTCGGGTTTCCCCTTTATCAACAAAACACTACGGACGAATGAGATTGAATAAAGTAGTTAATGGTGAATAAACAAAAACAATGATGGTACAGGAAATACGAATTAAAATATGACAATAAATATTAATAAAATTATTAACACACCGTTTTTATGTACCGCCATTGGGGGTGTAAACGCACGGTGTAGAAATAGACCCACAGAAAAAAGAGGCTTCTCTTCTTATTTTATGTGAATAGGCTCATCTATGTCCATGAGTTTTAGATAGTTTTAGATTGTAGTTTAGCACGCTGCTTAGTGATTACCGATGTACGGTTATACAGTGATAATAATTAAATAATAATAATGATTTAAAAATCAAAGGTAAAAAGAAACATGCCATACAAATACTCACAATGACGAAAATATAAATAAATAAATGATTTTAGAAAATTAAAATCGAAGTTTTTTAAAACATGATAAAAAGTTTTTGAAAAGCAACAACAACAACAATAACAACGACAAACTAAACAAAAAAAAAAAAAAGCAAAGATTAAAACTAAAAAAACAATAAAAAGACAAAGATGCAGTAAACGAATACACTGATGATAATGATATAATATTATAAAATGATAACAATCGATGTGTACATATAAGTGTACGTCGCTAATACATTGAATGGTACCGATGTTGTTTTTTTAAAATATAATTCAAAATAATGATATTAATAATGATAGATTAATTTAAAGTATCAAAAATATGTCCAGTATCTATAACAATAAAAATGATTTCTTTCTCATAAGATAAAATTATTAAAAAATTGTTCACAATGGGAATCAAACCCAGTACCTTCAAGGTTAGAGTCTGACAGCTTGTCCACTGCGCTACAGAGCCACCTGACTGTTCATAACATTTAATATGGCTTTCAATGCAACTTCTATTTTGATTTTTAAGATAAAAAAAAAAAAATTAACAAAGACGAACAGATGTCACAATATAACTTTTGCCATGTCCAAATACAGAAACACAGCATCGCTGATGAATCGCTTGAAATGTGCATCTGAACAGAGGTGCATAAAACTAAAAAAGTTTTTTTAAAATTTAATGTGGTCAGAATGTCAGAATCAGATTGTTTTAAAATGAAATATAGATTGAAATTTATTGATCTATATATAGATAGCTTCACAGTATTTTTTCTTAATGATTAACCTAAATCCAGAGCAAGTCAAATAATTAATTGGGAGGCCTCTGGAAGGCTCCTCTGTCTAGCATCTCTTTCAATTTGTATTTTCACCATGGATCTTTTGTCAGTTGTTTATTTATTCAATTTGTCAATATATAATAGCATTTCAAAAGCTCTAGAACAAACCATGATAGATTAGTGAAAGTTTAAAATATCCTAATATGACCATGACCATTGGTTTCTTATCTGCCGCCATTTTGTTTTTAGCTTTCGGAAGGCCTCCCAAAGACGTCCCCCGAAATTCTCGATATTTTTGCCTTCACTTTCAAAAGAAATCTTTTTGCAAAAACCTACTTGTACTTTATTATTTCGTCTTTTTTATGTTCTTCAAAACTTTTGTTCATTAGAAAGAATCACTATCTTTTTGACTCGTTGATTCAACTCTCATTCACCATTTCTTGTCTACAAATAATAGCTCAGTTTGAAATTAAAAGCTATCCTGACATACCATAACAATTTTGATGACATTGCATGGCCTTTTATTTTGATAATCTGACGTATGCATTAAAGCTATGAACTTCTTCGGGAAGAAGAATTTACAAAAATTGAGTTCTTGCTTAGAGTAAAGATAATAATTTTAAAACTCCGGGTTTTATCATTATTTACAACCCTTGATTCAAAAAGTAGGTTTTACGTACAGGGCAGAGTGTATATAGTTTATTGATATCATGCTTATATATCGATTTGACATCAAGGTCCCGAATTTTTTACTTTATAATATTAGTAAATAAGGATCTTGTATATTGACATAAATTGTACCAGAAGATGGTTATATCGACATAGTGATCTATCCATATCGGCATTAATGGGTTCAAATACAATCAAGAACACAATTTATATTTGACTAATGATATTGATATTTCTGCAAAGTAAAATATAACAGCCAATAAAAATGCAGATATATCCCGCTGTGAGTCAAAGCAACAGCCAATAGAAATGCAAGATTGTTGTCCAGTGTCATCCTGTGACTGGGACCAACAGACCCAAACTCCTCTCTTCACAATGCTTTCTACAAGACTGAAGAAACAACCCTGCATCCTGTGCAATGTGAGCCACAATGTCAAGAGTTTGGAAACCTTTTTAAATGGTATTGTACCATAGTTCCTCTTTACACAGTGCCTGAGGACTACATCATCATTGATCAGAGGCTAACGCCTAAGGTGGCTCAAAGTGAGCTAAAAAGATAGCTTAGCACAAGTGTTCACTAGCTGTGGCAATCGCTCACACTACACCGAATGAGAAACCACAGTGAACGACTGGCTAGTGAATACTTGTACAACTCTCAGCACCTTTTAAGCTATTTTTTTTGTCTCATTTTGTACCACCTAAGGAATGTACTTCAGAATCTTGAGGTCAATGGTGA
Organism: Berghia stephanieae; assembly: GCF_034508935.2. Classification (NCBI taxonomy): domain Eukaryota; kingdom Metazoa; phylum Mollusca; class Gastropoda; order Nudibranchia; family Aeolidiidae; genus Berghia; species Berghia stephanieae. Next base: position 13,599,368 of record NC_088360.1, on the reverse strand, counting down.
AGTCTCCAATTGATGTCTTTTTTCATTGTTGCTAAAATGACAAGTACACATGATTAGGATTCAGATGAGGAAGATAATGCACCATAGGAACCAGTTCCTAGCCATGCAGTTATAGTATCTATCAAAACTTTACACTGCTTTGCACAATTTCCTGAGGACATTTCCTTATTGGCAATATTTCCAGTGCTGAGGATAGGGTTTTTGAAATGATTCCTGGTCTTCAGAAACTGACCACAATAACTGAGTCATATTAAGTGAAGCGTCTTTTAAAGGGCCACCTAATCAGCCAAATGCACTACCCTTGTTCTCACAATTTCCATTTGTTCCCCTTTTATTTCTTGGAAGGACTGATATATTGATATACATTTTACGGTGGTCCTGGAGATGTCGTTATATTCGTCATAGACTGTAACATGGAATTAAAAATATCTTGATAGTCTCTTAGATAATTATTTTAGACTACTCCACAAGGAAAAACTGGTGAAGTTGGTAAGCCATCCATTTAGAGAAGTTAATAACGCACTGACTGGAGCATACCTTAAATATCGCTTACCAGACTAATAAATGCAATATTATTCACTTTGACATCGTGACGACGGTTAGTAGTAGAAGATGTGTTGCAAAAGTGTCACTCTCTGTTTACTTCCTTGAATGGTCCTCAAGGGAAATTTACTTCAAAATAATTTTAACAATTTTTTTTTTTTAATAATTTTTCTAACGTGCTTAGTAGTTTTGTAGAGTTGAAGCAATTTATGTATATGATGATCTTAAAAGCTTTGGAAGATGTTGTTATTTTATGAATTTATTTGCCTCTTTGACATCCTTTTTTTGGCATTTCATATTTTGCAGCGTTTATGATATACAAGATATATATAGTCATGAGGTGATATGATGAATAGGGCTAAAACTCATATGCTTTTCTCTCATTTTCAGATTTAAAATACCCATGGATTTACAACCCAAAAAGGATTTGGGTGCAGTGATCTACAAATTTCACACCTACCATAACCTACTTTGAGGAAGGAGTTTGTGTTGCTTTGAATTTCTTTCAATAATTCCCAGTATTCATCACCACAATGGCTTGTAGCTTATCCGGCTACCAGCCCAGACCTCAGATAACCGAGAAGCCCTCTGATGGCAGCATGCACTTCAACATTTTGAAGCATCCTAAAGAGGCCCTTGAAGTAATGAGTATTCTTTTCAATTCAAATAAACTATGTGATGTCACCCTAGTTGTTGGTGATAAACAGATAAGGGCTCACAAACTTGTATTGGCAGCATCAAGTCCTTATTTCCGAGCCATGTTTACAAGTGGAATGAGAGAGGAAGAAATGTCAACTATTCCTCTCCATGGAATCTCATCGTGTACTTTGATAATATTGGTAAAGTTTGCCTACACTGCTGAAATAGATATTAATGAATCTAATGTTTGTTTTCTTCTTCCTGCTGCCACAATGTTTCAAATGAATCACGTTGTTGAAGCCTGCACAGTATTTCTTGAACATCAACTTGATCCTAGCAATTGCATAGGTATTGCAGAATTTGCATATGAGCATGGATGTACAGAGTTGGAAAAAAAAGCGAGGAATTATATTCGAAAAAATTTTTGTGAGGTCATAGACAGTGATGAGTTTTTAGGCTTACATCAATGCCAATTATATACATTGGTAAAACATGATGAATTAAACATTAAATGTGAATCTGAAGTATTCAAGGCTGTTATTCGATGGGTTGAACATGACTTGGACAAGAGGTTAAGTATTCTTGAAAACTTGTTAGGTTCAGTCCGTCTCAATTGTCTTGCTCCAAAGTTTTTAGAGCAGCAGATAAAGAACTGCCATATCCTTCAAAAAATGCCAGCTTGTTTAAAAACTATTTCTGAAAAGTTGGAAGGGTTAAAACTACACCAGAAGTGCTCTGAACTTCCAAGGCGGCCATGCTCACCTTTTGTGATATTTTGTGCTGGTGGTTATTTAAGACAATCTTTGAGTAATTTTGAGTGTTATAATCCAAATAAAGACTGTTGGACTCGTCTACCTGCTTTACCCAGACCTCGAAGTGGACTCGGCGCTTGTATTGTGAAAATGTCACTTTACATAGTTGGTGGTAGAAACAATTCTCCTGATGGAAATACAGATTCAAATGGATTGGATGTGTATGATCCAATGAGAAATATTTGGACACCCAAGCAACCAATGAATTTTCCTCGGAACAGAGTGGGTGTTGGAGTAATAGATGGCCTGATTTACGCTGTTGGAGGATCACATGGTACTATGCATCATGATTCTGCTGAAAGGTATAACCCAATGATAGGGATTGTAATCATCATGATGATGTCGTAATAATTTTTTTCAATATTTAAAATTGCCAATTTGCTTTTTATACATCAGGCATATATATATATATAGTAGAAAAATATCTATTATTTTAAATTGTCTAAATATTTCTATTTTGAAAATTTAAAAAAAAAATAGATAATGGATCACTTATGGTGACATTGATTTTATTTTTGATTGATTAGATTGCAACATATGCAACATTTTTATGAATCTGTTTAACCTTTTAATTGGAATAAATGATGAGTTTTGTTGTATAATGAGACATGTTTATATATTGGCCTTTTATTTTCATACATGGATAAAAATAGTTAAGGATAATGTTGAAGATCTGTCAGTCTTTCATCCAAGATCCAGAAACTTTTATCATAGCCCCTCTGTGTATTTGTCTCCAGGTATGACATCGAAAACGATAAATGGTCCAACATTGCACCAATGCATAAAGGAAGAATTGGTGTTGGTTGTGCAGTGTTAAATAGATTGCTGTATGCTGTTGGTGGTTTTGATGGCAAAAATAGATTGTGCACTGTAGAATGTTATGATCCCGAATTTGACCAATGGACTGAGATCAAGGCAATGAGCACTATGAGAAGTGGAGCAGGTAAGTTAGTGACTCTTCTTATTGGGAGAATAAAAGTGAGACTTTGGGATTTTATTTTTATTATTTTTTAGGGCTTTATGTTTAGTTGCGTTTGTTGTTCCTGTAATTGCAGTATGAATAAAACTATTTACATATTGTGAAAATGTAATTTAATTGGATTTTCTTTCATATAAGATACCTTGATCAAAGCAAGTAGATTGTTTAATAAACTTCTATGGAAGTTATGGGTGATTTTTACCTGTTGTCACAAGCACTATCCATAGTTGGATTGTTTCTTTTGTTTTTTTTTGGTGAATTTTTGCAGGCCCAAGTTACACTGTATGAGGTAGTTGTAGGAAAAAGCGCAAAAAGGTTAAATCAGTGTGTTCGTTATGCACATTAGTAAAAGCACTCGTGACTTGTAAAAGTTTTTCTTTTATTTTCCTTTTTTTTTTATTTTGAGGTAGTATGTTTGCATCAAAATTATAAGACACTATTCATACAGATTTTAGTTAACTTTTGATATTTGAACAAGCAATATTACATTAACTATTCATCATTACCTTTTTTTTTTTGGGGGGGGGGGGGGTTATAAATTCATTATTGTATAGAAAATGTTCACTACCTACTGATTTTCCCCCCTTGTAGTCATCTAATCTAAGGTTTCTATTGAATATTGTTTTATTCCAACACAGGTGTTGTGGCATGTGATAATTATATCTATGCTGTTGGTGGTTACGACAGCACCTGTCAATTGAAATCAGTCGAACGTTACAGTATTGATAAGAAGGAATGGGAGTTTGTGTCCGAAATGAATAGTCCTCGCAGTGCCTTGAATGTGGCTGTTGTAAATCGGTGCATTTATGCTTTAGGTAAGCTTGAGTCATTAATTCTTCATGTCGATTTTGAATTATTGTATTTGGTCAGGTGGAAAGGCCAGTGTCTGGCCAATCTAAATTTTAATTATTTATATATTGACAACCTCAAAAAGAGATCAACTTTTGATTTACTGAGTAAGAAGCAAAGTCAGCTTTGGGATTTCGATCAGAAAACAATTGAGATTTAATTTACATTTAAACTGTTCTGACTTTCAGTCTATTTCTCCAGATCCACAGTCACAATAACAATCTTGTGACAATTTTAATTTATAGATTCTGATTTTTGGCAGGTCATTTGTTTTTTAAAATTTGTCATAGCAGACAGCTATTTGATCCTGTCATATGCTGCAGATGGTGTAAGATAATGTAATCAACATATATTTTGAAAGTTGCAACTTTGGATCTTATTATGTAGGCTATGTGATGATATTTTTTTAACTTTTGATATCATTTGATGAAGTCAGTTGCACTTGAAGTGTATTATATATATATATGTTAATTAATCGCTCACTATATTTGAATGAGATTTTACTTTCTGTGAGGGTCATGAATAAAAGTTGCATTACAGATAGTAATAAACAAAAGTGAATTTAACAGCTTCAAAAAAGAACAAAATACCAAACGCGGAACGTTTTGGGCTCAAAACCCTTCTTCAGCCAACAACAAAAAACAATAAAGACATGAAACACATTACGAACTTCCAGATAGATGACAGAGATAATTGGTAGGTCTTCTCTTGTAGAAAAATCTTGGAAAGTTTGGTATTTTGTTCTTTTTTGAAACTGTTATATTCATTTTTGTTTCATACTTTTTACAGTCCACAGCTTCTAGCAGCCTAGAATCACATTACAAATGGTGGTTGGTTTTTGCATAAATTATATTGTTTTACAGAATACTGTTATGTCATTAACATTTGAAGAAAGTGATAGTATTATTAATCTATATGAAATACAAATGCAGAAACCCAACCATTGTAATCAAGTGATGAAGTATGCTTGTAGTGAATCATTGCAGTTAGGGAGAGCTTTTACTAAAGGGGGAAGGGGACGTAAAAGAGCTTTTTTAAAAAAAAATTATTAAACCTCATCGTCAAAATGGCTGAAGACATGAAAAATAGTGCCTTTTGTCATCTTTTCTCAAGTCATAGATTTGAAAATTGTTGGTTGTTTTCGATTGAGATTGAGAATTAGAAACTCGAGCATTAAATAATTATCCAAAATAATGTTAAAAACAGCATAAAAGTTGATTTTTCATTGGCCCACAGCCTTAGTATCTCTTCTATTGCCTTAAATCACATGGCATTGTGTTCTTGGGACCATTTATTTCACCTGAGCTCTTGTCTGGATTCTTTTGTTTATTGGAAAACAAGAGTGATTCATCTTTTTGTCAGGATGATAGTTTTTCCTTGTAAAACATCCATCCATCCCTAAATTACTTATGACATTGATTGGGTTTTATACAATCTGCATTTTGTTAATGTTTGGTGTCTTCTTTTAGCAGATGTCTCATGATTGTGTCCGTGTATTATTGTTAAGGAGTTTCAGACTAGACATAAGGATAGATTGCTCTTTATCTACTCCTCATCTCTGTTGAATTTTTTTCTTTTGTCTTCCTTTATCTCAGATGCTTGTTAGCTTATCTCACTCTTTAAACCATCCTATATAAGCGGGTGGTTGGATGGGAGCATCACCCTTGAATCATATACCTATGATGTTCGCATGGGTGTACGATCCGATAGTGATGTCGTTTCTTCTTCTCTTTACTAGCCTATCCTGCTTCTTTGGTTTGTGATTGTATTTTTGACAGGGGATATTTTTTTTCCTGTAAATCCTCTGCCTGTTTGTTCTTGGTTATTTATAATTTAGCTTATGATATCTTTAGGTTATGATTTTGATTGACATTTGTACTATTTTTGTTAGATTGCTTGTTTTTTTGTTTCAGCGGTCTCTCATATAACCTCAATTGTGTTGGAAGAGACCTAAAGCAACAAACAAAAAAAAAAAAAAACCATCCTATCATAGTCCCTTTTGTTGAAATGACCTAAAAGTGTCAGAAATCTGAAACTAATCCTTAAAAATATAGGTATAATGCATCAAACACTATTGGTTTTTTTTTTTTAGTTTATTATTATTTTTTTTACTGGTAAAAGCCTATGGTATAAATTTACAAATTTAACGATCATCAAAATTAGATATAAGACTTTGAAATATAAATACCTGCTCAAATGTGTAATTAATCATTTCAAGTAATGATTGCACGAATTATTTGAATTGTAATTATTATGATATTTGTAGTCATTTTCAAAATTAGATGAAGGCATTCAGTCTCAATTTCTTTTGTCACCAGGTGGATATGATGGGAATGACTTCATTTCATCTGTGGAGAGTTATTGCCCAGCAACAGATAAGTGGACTAATGTAACAAATATGTCTTGTGGTCGAAGTGGGCATGGAGTGGCAGTGGGTGCTGAGCCGCCAATCAAATGACATGAGCCCAATGCGTCTGTTTTCATAGAAAGTTTGATGCAAAGGAAGGCTGCCTTGGTCCGTAAAAATAAAGACTACGTCTAACCCTTAATATAAAGGCCTTGATTCACTCCAGTCGGACATTGTCATTGTATCTTATATTTTTACCAAGAGATCAGAGACAGTAATGTGACCCAATCTTCAGTTACTGTGTTAACCTTGAGAACAGTATCAAACCAGTCAAGTTCACAGTTAGAATCAGATCAATCATATTTGGAAACCAATTCTGCTATTAACCAGTTAACTGCCATACCTCATGGAGTCCCCGGTTTGAGAGTTTTTGCCAAGATGAAAGTCATTTAAATCGACCAATATTTGAAGTGTTTTTCCAAAATAAAGCAGTTAATTGGTTAAAGGGTCAAAGACTTTAAATCAGAAGTGCTGTTTTATAGCTTAGATGCTTAACTTTCATATGTTTCTTTGTTTTTGATTTTTGATTTGTTGATTTTTTAAAAACAAAAAAGTCATCCGGTTTTATCATTAATTATTGCAAAAATCTTTGTAAGTTAAAAACGATATAGTTTCTTTTGTTTTAAATCTGGTCATAATGTTGGGTTTCTGTAATTATTCTATTATTTTAATAATATGATTTTGTGATGATAATGACGACTCTTAATCTAACATGGTTGTTGAATGATAAAATTACACTTTCAAGTTTGGTCATTAACATTATTACTGTCATCATCAAAGCATCACATCATTGACTTTGAAATTTCATCAATGAATAATATTTTAAAAAGCTTGTAATTTTATGTCCACCATATAGTCTTTATTTAAAAGGAAGGCTGCCTTGGTCCGTAAAAATAAAGACTACGTCTAACCCTTAATATAAAGGCCTTGATTCACTCCAGTCGGACATTGTCATTGTATCTTATATTTTTACCAAGAGATCAGAGACGGTAATGTGACCCAATCTTCAGTTACTGTGTTAACCTTGAGAACAGTATCAAACCAGTCAAGTTCACAGTTAGAATCAGATCAATCATATTTGGAAACCAATTCTGCTATTAACCAGTTAACTGCCATACCTCATGGAGTCCCAGGTTTGAGAGTTTTTGCCAAGATGAAAGTCATTTAAATCGACCAATATTTGAAGTGTTTTTCCAAAATAAAGCAGTTAATTGGTTAAAGGGTCAAAGACTTTAAATCAGAAGTGCTGTTTTATAGCTTAGATGCTTAACTTTCATATGTTTCTTTGTTTTTGATTTTTTATTTGTTGATTTTTTAAAAACAAAAAAGTCATCCGGTTTTATCATTAATTATTGCAAAAATCTTTGTAAGTTAAAAACGATATAGTTTCTTTTGTTTTAAATCTGGTCATAATGTTGGGTTTCTGTAATTATTCTATTATTTTAATCATATGATTTTGTGATGATAATGACGACTCTTAATCTAACATGGTTGTTGAATGATAAAATTACACTTTCAAGTTTGGTCATTAACATTATTACTGTCATCATCAAAGCATCACGTCATTGACTTTGAAATTTCATCAAGGAATAATATTTTAAAAAGCTTGTAATTTTATGTCCACCATATAGTCTTTATTTAAAGTGAGATATTCAAACTTTGTTATTCATAATATTATTTTATTGCTTTATTAAAGTCCTGATTGGCGCCTTGCCACTTCCTGTGGGCTTGAAAGTCAGCTATTACTGTCTCTTGTACCCACTTTACTTCTTCTCTCCTGCTGTGTTGCTTTCTATCTTTGACCTGGAATGAGATTATTTTGTTTTGCCAATAGCCTTGGCTTGTATGAGAGAAACAAATGGTATGGTTTTTTTTTTTTTGGGGGGGGGGGGGGGGGGGGGGGGGTAGGGGAGGTAAGGTAATACGTTATTCCATTGTTGGTAATCTATTAATGGCTGGGTTTCAGCATTTGTATTTCATAAAGATTAATAATATTCTCAGTTTCTTTGATTGTTAGTAACAAAAATGAATATAACAGCTTCAAAAAAGAACAAAATACCAAACTTTCGAATATTTTTCTACGAGAAGCCTACCAATTATCTCTGTCGTCCATCTGGAATTTCGTAATGTATTTCATGTCTTTATTGTTTTTTACTGTTGGCTGAAGAAGGGTTTTGAGCCCAAACATTCCACGTTTGGTATATTGTTCTCTTTTTAGGCTGTTATATTCATTTTTGTTTATTAGCATCTGTAATGCAACTTTTATTCATGACCCTCACAGAAAGTAAAATCTCATTCATATACCCTATAGTGAGCAATTAATTAACATGTATATATAATACACCTCAAAGTGCAACTGACTTCATCAAGTGATACCAAAAGAAAAAAAAAATTTCGTCATATAGCCTACATAATAAGAATAAGATCCACAGTTACAACTTTCAAAATATATGTTGATTACATTATCTTACATCACCTGCAGCATATGACAGGATCAAATATCAGCTGTCTGTTATGATAAATTAAAAAAAAAACAAAAAACAAATGGCCTGCCAAAAATCAGAATCTATAAATCAAAATTGTATTAGCTGTATTATTATTTTAAATAAGTTTATTGAGATATTAATATAATTATGATTTGGGTTTGTCTCTCTTGAAAACTTGAGCATTTATACAGAGCAATATCTACTAAACATGCTCAAAGCCCTTTATAAGGCTTTAGGGCTTGTTGAGAATCCTGTGTGTGTATTTGTTTGGGACTGTTAGATAGTCTAAGACATAACACATTGGTAGAATGTTCTCTCTCTACTTCCTGTCTGAACTATTCCCCTTGTTGCCCTTTTTCTTTGGCACTTTTTTGTGGTCATTGTAGTAGCCCCTTAAAGAGAGGATCCCAACTACAAATCACATTTACGAATTTCATGACTCACACACAAACACACATATTCATAATGATCTTTCATTATTTGATATTTTTTCTGCGCTTCCAAGACCCCTTCAAATTAGTTTCCTTCAACTCCTGAGGGAGTTCATTCCATAAACAAATGGCAGAGGGAAAGAAAGAGTAATAGTTTGTTGTCGTGGCCTCTTCTTAGTCTGCTTTTTGGTCTAATGTAGTTGGGTAGTTTAATACTGGTGTTGTCTATTAATTTTTTGGAAGGTGCACATCTTGTTTCTTTCCCGATCCGATGATGTTGCATTTTTTTATAGACCTAAGAGTTCTGTGGACATATTTCTATCACAAAGTACTTTCCATTGGATTTAACAGGCCTAGCGTCCCAATCACAGCTGGGTGGAAAAGAGGTATGAGAAAAACCTTGACCTTACTCATAATCAAACTCATTTCCTTTACTTGTGAAGCACATGCTCCACCAAATGAGTTATTGGGAGCCCCTGGTGCAATCAAAGTTAATATCTTTTGACTATCCATCCCATCATCATGATTTTTACTGACACAGGTATGACTTAAAAGTGTTGCAAGCACGGAAAAGCTCATACAGATTTTAATTGAGTCATTTGTAATCAAATCAAAAATCTATTAGTTACATCTGTAACTATTGATTTGTTTTGTTGGTTTAACTTGCTTGGTGTTATATTTTCACAAGGAATTGCAAGATAGTTTGTCTGTATTTCATATCTTTTAATAAGAATGGACTTGATTTTTTTCCCCAGATAATTTATTTCAAATTGATATAACACCAATAGTATTGCGTTAATGTGATTATGAATCTTTTTTTTTTTAAACCATTTTGGTATGGCGTTAGCATTAAATCCATATTTTCTTTAAAATGTAAGATTTGGCAGATCTGATGTGTTTGTGATTGTATTTTTGTGATCTGACATGGACTCAGAGCACTTTTGCTGTTAGAAAAACGGTGCTATCATCTCATTATCATATATCTCAGCTCAAATCACCATTAAGTATTAACAATGTGAAAGATTTGTGGTGCTGAAGGTAGGGTCTTCCATTTCGCCTATTTATTCTTTTCTATATGGCCTTTTCTTATTGTCCTTGAATTGATAGACAAGATTATTGCAGGTACTGAATGCTAAATCTTATTGTCATTTGTGTTCTGTAACACAATTCTTTTCACAAATGTTGATATAACTTTAAAAAGTGTCGCAAGTGGCATTACTCTTCTAAAGACAAAACAAAACATTAAGAATGATTTTGATGATGTCTAAAATTGCATAACTTTTCATGAAAATCATGTCTCCAATTTCAGTTTATAAAATCTTTCTTTGACAAAAGTGGTCATTTGACATAATTCATCTTTCAAAAGCAATTCAGTTATGTTAAATATGGATTGTTGATGGGAAGCAAAATTTCTTCAACTTTACTTTGGGAGGTCATGTCTCTCATCCCTCTATAATATGTGTTGTCTCCTGTCGCAGTTCCTTTCCTGGAATAATCCGGCTCCATTACGTTAAAAGCCCCAGGTGGCATACTTCTCATAGAGGGAGAAAATCAGATGTAATCATGTTTTTATTCTTTTGGTGTGGATATTTTCTGCATTGTCTTTTAATGAATTATCTCTCTGTGTAACTTTCTATTGATTTGATTTGGAAACAGAATCCAAGTAAGTCCTCTTATGATTCAATCTATTATTTGTGTCTAGTTATAAGTTTGATAAGACAAAGTATTGGAGGGTGGGGTCTTTTGACCTCCCGTGGTGGGTGCAGAGGTCTTTGTTACTGTGTGTTCTATCCCACTATATTTCCTTTTCCACATTGCTTTCTGCCTTTGTCTTGGAATAAGATTATTTTAGTTTCAGGAGAGAATTAAAAAACATTTTTCTTGTAAACCATCTTTCTGTTTTGTAATGCTAAAATAGTTTTTGTTTTGAATATATTTTATAAACATTTTAGAGTAGTTCTTGGTGAGGTGCTGTGCATGTGTCTGGATGAGACTTTTAGGTCGGTTCAAATTAAGTAAGCTGACATCAAGCTCTTGGAATCTACTACTGTTCTATATTGAAATCATTTCCCTTTGTCTTACATTATTATGATTATTTTTTATTTTTAAAAAATTATCATCATTATTATTATTATTATTATTACAGTTCACTCTGCTTAATCACACATCGGTGATTTGCACACTCCGCTTATACACTACACATTACCGAAAAACGGAATTTTTTCTATATAATTGCTCTGCTTAATATCACACCATCTCTTCTTAATTGATACACCTTAAATGCAGTGACAACCAACAGCCATATGAAATCAACGGTGCTGTTCCCATTCCACGCAACGCAGAATGTGACAAACTTTGAAAAACTTGACATGGTGGAAAAACAATGCCGCTAAATATAAGAAGAATGCTTGACAGATGATCTACATTGACGGGATTGGAGACACAGGTTTATAAACAGTTTTCACAGAATAGAAAGCGATCAACGATTATCATCTTATAAACAATAATGTCACATTTTGTTGTAGATAAAACATGTGAAAGAAAAGTAAAAAAAAAAAAAGAAAAAGAAAAAAAACCAATAACCAAAAACAACAATATAAAAAATAAATTAATAAATAAATAAAAATGAAGAAACAAACATTCTAATGGGGCTTTGTCTTGAATATGATGGTCCTAACCCCGTAGAAAACCCAGAAGGAAGGTCCTACACGAATTGCACATGAAAGCTGGGGCTTAGATGCTATTACAGTAGAACATGAAAGTAACGTACTCGGAAATAGCGAGAACTCGGAAATAGCGAGTAAAATCTAAATCCCCGTTTTTTTCCCTTATTTGAGTCAATAAAATTAGCATAAAAGTAGCGAGTATGAAAAAGAGGTCAACTCGGAAATAACGAGCATTTCCTGCCCCAGCCTAGGACTGCGAACGAAGTTAAGCAAAACAAGAGACAATGGCCATTTAAATATTTTTAGCCTAGCCTCTTTTCTTTTCTTATTTTTCGTTACGAGTAATATTACATAGTACCTCGTCTGTAGTAGTACATAATAGGCGAAACAAATTTGGGTGGGGGTTGGGTTTGTGTGCGTGTGTGTGTATTGGGGGTGGGGGTCAATTATTCACCTAATGTGGTGCCACGCGACGCGCGAGGTAAGCACATGTCAACATGTCTCACTTCGCAGCATCGGTCAGCGAGTAGCATCGTTAACGAACGACACGATCAGCGAGAGAGGGGAGTGTGGAACCATTATTATTTCAATGGGTCAGTGATTGAGTGATGCGCTTGCTTACCTCATCAAACATGCCGAGTGCATACAAACACTCGCGCGCACACGCACACACTTCTATGTTCTTGTTTTTTTTTTTCTAGTCATAATTTTACTTGAAAATAAAAACAAAAAAAAAACAACAAAAAACCAAGCATTCTGCCACTTCTGTGAAGAAATTGAAATAGGGGCGACGGTTTTTACTCGAATTACACACTGAGGGGAATAACCAGCAATATTATAACCTTTCCTGGCAACTCGGAAATAGCGAGTAATCAGGAGTGGACCCGTCGAACTCGCTATTTCCGAGTTCTACTGTATTAGCTTCTCAGCTGAATTGACATACTTAGCCGAACTCCCGAGGGTGTGCGATTAAGCGGACTCTACTGTATTATTATTATTATTATTATTATTATTATTATTATTATTATTATTGGTAGTATTATTATTTTCATTATTATTATTATTGTTGTTATTATTATTATTATTATTATTATTATTATTATTATTATTGTGGTTATTATTATTTTTATTATTATTAATGATTGATTGGTTTACATCACCTCACTAGCTAATTTTTGGTTTCATTTTTTCCTCGCTTGATTCTTTGTTTCTCCATTGCAAGTTTTTTTTTAAAGGACATATCCAAGGAAATCATGAATGATAGACAAGACAGTATTGCATAAACTTCAGCTTATCATATCTTATCCATCATATATCAATTATTAAAAGCTTGTTAGATATATTTTCTCTTGATCAACTGTTAAATTTCAGTGATCATCTTTATGAGACTCGTGGACTTATAGAGTCTGGTAAGATTTATTTTTCTCCCTTCAATCAGTCATTCATTTCTGGATTGCAGACCTTAAGATTTTTGATTTTTTATTTGCATTTACCTTTTACTGTTCATCTAGATGTCAAAAATGTTGAATCACTTGTCTTAGATATAGAAGTTGTATTTGTGACGTTAGCAATCATGATTGTTACCATAACAGCTATTTCAATCCAAAATCTCAGTTTCACCAAAAATCTGGTAATTGTATAATGTCGTGGGAAAGAGTTGGCCAACCATATGTCTTGCTGCACTCTTTCTGTCACATCCATAACTAATGTAGCAAATGCATAAATGCTTCTAATTTTTAAAAAATCACAGTTCAATGTGAAGATTTATTTTATTTTAAAATATCACTTAAATGCAGGTGTGATCTTTTGTGGGGAAATGGAAGGGGACAGGGGTGATGTTATGACTTGTCAATTGTCTGGAACAAATATTTTGACAAATGTGTCGAGTGTTTTGTAGAAACATGCTTTCATAATGTTTGTGCTTTGAAATTTGATTGGGGTATCAGCGTGGAAGAGACAAAACATTATTTTTCTTCATCTAGGTTTTTATTTTATTTTTGTTTTGTTTTAAAATGTTTTTAAATTTGAAAGGATGCCAGATGTTGGATTGTAATTGATGCATAACATTATACTTCATTTAGGATTCACACGTGTGGTTGTGATCTTTGTTTTGCTCCAAGAGTTGTCTTTATTGACAGGATAAACAACTTTTAAGAAAGATTAGCTTGGTTTTAAGATTTTAGTATCGCTGTTTTCTGTTCTGGCATCACTTAATGTGAGTTCTGTCTTTGTTGACCCTGTCTTGCTATCTCTTCAATTTCCCTTAAATGTTGTTTTCTGACCTTGACCCCAAGAAGGACGGCTTAGTTTTGTTCTGGTCTTGGTTGTAATCATTTATAGAATGGAAAGCAGCCATATACAGTCCCTTTTAATCCTATCTTGAATTCCGCTCCAGACATCTGATCCTTCTAATTTAGGTGGGTATCTGTTTAAGAGTAAACGTATAGGACGTCCAGAATACATTTTTGAAATCATTATTATTTGTCTTAATTTGGAGGAAGTGGGTAGAGAGAGAGAGAGAAAGGGAGAGGGGCGGTGGTGATGGTGAAGTGGTTGTAGGGGATGGGAGGGGATTTTTCTTCTGCCTGTCGTCTGTCAGTCATTTCTAACGTGTCAACCAAAAAATGAAATTCTGTCAACTGATTTTGTAAACGTCTGTGATAGCTGGGATTTTTAGTGGATTTTTTTTTCTTCGTTCTTTTCTGCAAATTGCTGCGCAGTTAATTGAAATTGTTGATGAATCTTACAGCTCTATAATATTATAGAGAACACAAGAAATGATAGAATCATGTATCCATGATGTTTGTATGGATGATGTTATGATGACTTTCTATGGTGGGCAGAAAGATCTCTTTGACTGTGTCTTCCATCCCCACATCTGAATCTGTTTTCCTTTCTATGTTGCTTTCTATCTTTGTTCTGGATTGAGACTGTTAGTCCTGTTCCCTATTTGAAATAGTCCCCTTTATCTTGCTTTTTTTTTCTCCGACACTTTTAATTTCAGATCTACAACTTTTCCTCTATCGTCTTCTTTTTTACTGATGCTGAAGTGACCTAATAGTGTTGCAATCGCTATAAAACCCTTCATAACAAACAGTTTTAAAGACATTTGTGTAATCCCATATAATAGTTTATGAAGGAGTGAAGGGAATAAGTAGAACTCCTGTTTCACAATTAGTAAAGTTGATGTGGGCAAAGGTTGTATGTTATAACAATTTGGTCATTATTGTCTTTGAACCAGATTATTTGGTTTCACCCTTGCCCTGGCTGAGGTCCTTAAATGTATTATTTCTTTGTTTCCTCTGTTATGTATTGTTTTATTTGTTATTTCGAATGTATAATGTAAGCATTTGAGTGATTTACAAAGAATCATCTCTCATAACTTTAACTTTAACTAGTGGGATCTTGTGCCGGTGTCTGGGTGAGACATTTAGGTGATCTCAAACTAAGGACATTGATGTTGTGCTCCTGGAATCTACACCTATTCCCTATTTGAACCACTCCCCTTTGTCTTACTTTTTCTTCAAGTCCTTTTAATTGTACATCCAGAATCTTTTCACCATCCAATTTTCTTCCTTTTTACTGGCGCTAATATGACCTAAAACTGTTGCAAGTGCCGTAAAACCACTAAAAGCCAAAAACAAACTTGTACTTGGTTTTGTCTTTTCCCTTGTTGGAGTCCTTGGCTGGGAGGGAAACAGTCAAATGTATAGCTAATGTTATGAGACATATTTTTTTCTTTGTAAATCACTTCTTTGTTTTGTATTATATTTGTTGTTTTGGATAAATAATGTAATGATTTGAGTGTGTTCCTCACAATGTTACCCCGTGCTTGTGGCTGGATGAGACTTTGAGGTGGTCTCAAACGATGCACAATGATTATTATATGAACCAATCTGCGTAATATGATTTCGGTCCCACTACATTACCAAATTGTTGTGGTTGTCGGTTGTCACCCAGCCACCTGGGCTTCTAACCTCCACTACTTTTCATTGTCGGAATGCAGTGATCATACCTTGCATTGTTTTGACAAACCATAACTTTATCCATTGGGGAATTGTCTGCCCTGCACTGACTAAATGCTTAAAAAATATAAAATAAAAAGAAATTTGACCTTAAATGATTACTGTAAATACAGATAAATTGAAATGATCTTCAGCTTGTCAAATGTAGTTAAACTCGAGACTTAAAAATATTAAGAGTTGCTGACAAGTTGAGGGTCAACTTAATTGTCAATATTTGAAATAGAAGATTTTCAGCCAAAATTGAATAACAAGGCCTCAGCGTAGAGTTTAAGCTACCTACTCCTGTTTTCATCGTTTCTATTGTTTTTATTTGGTTTAGCTTTGTTGTTTTAATCAATCATTTCTCACTAGATTAATATATTATTACTACTTCTACTATTATTATTATTATTATTACTACTACTACTACTACTACTACTACTACTACTACTACTACTACTACTACTACTACTACTACTACTACTACTACTACTACTACTACTATTTTTATTATTTTATTATTATTAATATTATTATTATTATTATTATTATTATTATTATTATTATTATTATTATTATTATTATTATTATTATTATTATTATTATTATTATTATTATTGTTATTATTTGTCCTGACTCTGGCCCGAGTCCTTGGCTGGGAGGGAAACAGTCGAAATTATAGATAGGTTTGGGAGATGATATTTTTTCCCCTTGAAAATCATCTCTCTGTTCCCGTTATGTACTGTTATTTTTGTCTTTTTAAATTATGATTTCTAAATATTTGAGTGTATTCTTCTTAGTGGGATCTTGTGCTGGTGTGTGGGTGAGACTTTTAGGTGATCTCAAACTAAGTACACTGATAGTGTACTCTTGGAATCTACACCTGTTCCCTATTTAAACCATTCCCCTTTGTCTTACTTTTTCTTCAAGTCCTTTTAATTGTACATCTAGAATATTTTTACTATCCAATTTTCTTCCTTTTTACTGGCGCTGATATGACCGAAATGTGTTGCAAGCCGTATGGCCCTTAAAAACAAAACAAACATGTCCTACAAAATGATGCTTAATATGCCAGGGAAAGGTTTAAAAAAATAAATTTGGTGAGCTATTTTTGTTTTGTTATGTTTTTTGTTGTTGTTTTTTTTTTTTACCGTGTCCTTTGATATATTGTTGCAGTGCATCACTCATTTGGCCTGTCACCATCTCTCGACATAAAGTTTAAATAAGTGCGTCTTCATAACTAAGGTTTCCCCTCTTTCCTTCAATATTTACTTTGTCAGGGTCTGAGTAAGAAAAAAACAAAAAACAAATAGACTCACTTCAGAAACTCATAAAAAGATATCTTTTTATGAGTTTCTGAAGTGAGTCTATTTGTTTTGTTTTTTTTTCTTACTCAGACCCTGACCGGAAGTTTTGAGTTTTT
The DNA here is from genome assembly GCF_034508935.2 of Berghia stephanieae. NCBI lineage: Eukaryota > Metazoa > Mollusca > Gastropoda > Nudibranchia > Aeolidiidae > Berghia > Berghia stephanieae. The sequence goes on along the minus strand of NC_088360.1, from coordinate 13,582,129 downwards.
ACAATACTTATTTGCCACCGAATTGAATACGATCATTTTTATTACAAGGCTATTAATGTTAGAATTTTTTTTAACGGAATGCTGTCGTTATGTCAATGTAAATAAGCTGCCAACATATTCACCATAGCCATAAACATCACCACCACTTTTTTTTTTCTTTATTATTGCCATCATTTCTATCATCATTGTCGACGCCAACCTTCAAAACAAACAACACACACACACATACTCACACAGACGCACGCACAGAGAGAGAGAGAGAGAGAGAGAGAGAGAGAGAGAGAGAGAGAGAGAGAGAGAGAGAGAGAGAGAGAGAGAGAGAGATTAGCTGAATTTCCTCTTCTCCATTTTTATTTCAAACATGCCTGTAGTATGTTAATGTACTGTATTACGTTTTAGTATAGAAATAAGCTCATCGCATATCTTCTCAGGTCATGTCTTTCCGCTTCACACAATACTCGGTCACAGTGCTAGAACCACCTATGTAGCCATTTTTCATTTAATGAACGAACACACTGTTGTGTCGCATCGATGCATTTCCTATTATTTTTTGTTGAATCACTTATGAAGTATGGTGATACTCATTTGTTGTTGTTTTTTTTTTTTTTATAAGTTTACAAAGCACCCAGTAATTATGCAATTTTATGGTAATGTTATTGTCATACATAATAGGTATGCATTCTTGTCAATATCAACCGCTCTATTAAAATGTGTGTTTGTGTGTGTGTGTGTGTGTGAGAGAGAAAGAGAAGGTGTTGACATTTAAAAGATTACGGCATTAAGATTTTGGTAATTTGGCAGTCAGTCAACTTGTTAATAATGTACATAGTTTGATTCTGTTTATTAATATTTCTATATTTATATAAATTTATTGGAATTTTTTATTTGTTTTTCGTGTCTTTGCGGCAGGGTCTCATTTCAGATCTATATGGCTTTGTTTCTTTTAAATGTTGACCTGGAACAAGACAGCGTTGGGTGGAATTTCTCTTAGGCAAGGGGACGTCGGCCGTATCTGTATCTCTTTTATCGCACTATATCATTTATTGTCATATCATTGCGACTTTGTGTCCTTGTTCTGAAGTGAGACTGTTTCACCTGGGCTGTCTAGAGTATTTTGCAAAGAGGGAAACAGTCAAATAGATGAATTTATATCTTTATTTGAAATGATTGTTTTCCCCTGTAAATCACCCCTCCATAATGAACTGTCATTATTACGTTTTTAAAGTAGTAATGGTTACTTGTAACAGTCTGAGCCCCTTTTGGCGGATATCCTGCAGCATTGTCAATTTTGGACCCTTAAAGCCTCTCTAACCGGGTGGGGTCTTCTGACCTCCTGTGGTGGACAGGTTCTGTCTTCTATTCCCCCTTTATCTGTTTTTCCGAGTTGCTCTCTGTCTTTGTCTTGGAATGAACTCATTTGGTTTGTCCTGGCCCGGATCGCTGAGACTGAGAGGTAAACGGTCAAATAGTTTTGGGAGATGAAACTTTTTTCATTGTAAATCATCTCTGAGTAATATTTTTGTTTTGTTTTGAATTTCATGTTATGTAAACATTCGAATGTATTTCTTTTGCTGGGATCTTGTGCCTATGTCTGGATGAGACTCATGTGATCTCAAACAAAGCACATTGATGCATCTGCTCTTGGAATCTACATCTGTTCCCTATTTGAACCAGTCCCCTTTGTTTTAACATTTCTCGGGTGCTTTAATTGTAAATCTAGATTATTGTATTTATTTTTCTATTCCATCCTCATCCTTTTACCGGTGCTGAAATGATTTGAAGATGTCGCAAGCGTCATAAAAGCTTTAAAACAAACAAGCCTCTTTGAAAGAGTTTCTATCATTTAACCAGTTGACTGCCACTCTGGGAAATCGCGTATTTAAAATGTTGCCAGAAAACTCGTGAAGTCCCAGGTTTGCCAAGATGAGAGTCATTTAAATCGATCGTTTTGAAGGACGAGTTTTCTGGCCAAATTTTTAAATACAAGTTTTTCCAAGGTACGGCAGTAAACTGGTTAAGTGTCTTCTGGTGGTGATTCTGTATCATTGTATCCTACAAGGATTGTTGACAGGATCTACATAATTCTCATATTTCTATTGAGCTTTCCTTTCTGACTGTCATATTTTCCCTTAGGCATTGAACTGTAAATTTATCTATCCTCTGTTTCCTGTACTGTTTTCTTTCTTTCTATGCTATTCTGTACTTAAACAAATGTCGCAAACGCCTTTGATATTTGATTAACCTCGAAAACTTAGTTTTTAACCCATAAAATACTGATGGTTCCATTTGTTATTTATTATGCATTATTGTTAAATGATGACCTTGTGTTATGTGGCTTGTTTGTGATTGTAGATAGTGTGCTTTTGGTTTACTTGACCATCGTTTGATAGCTATTACGACTGACTACAGTATGGCTCGTGTGTCTGTGTGTGTGTGTGTGTGTCCGTATATGTGACTGAAATGCATTTTTGTTGTTGTTGTGACCAGTATGTGACGGCGCCGGGGTTTGTTGCCAGTCATGTTGGACTTAGACTTAGAGTAGGGAGGAAACCTAAGACCAAAGACTTGCAAAGGGGCTGAGAAGGTTATTATTGTCAAAGAATGTTTCCAGATTGAATTATGATAACATGTATTTTGATTGAAAACAATAGATAAATAAATACCAATTTCTTTCAATAATGTCAATCCATCATGTTTGATCGATATTTGTTACACCTGAATAAAATTACCTTGCCACTATTTTATGAGAAGTTTGATTTAAATTATTTTTAAAAATTGTAAAATGTATTTGTGTCTTCTTTTATTTTTGTTTAAGCGATATGGTTGGTCTTTTCTAGCCACCCACATGTATTGTCAACATTAACACAATGATTCGTATTACAAAAGGGAATTCTGGGTGGATTCTTCTGACCTCTCATGGTTGGCAGAAGGTCACTTGATGTCTTCCATCTGTTTTCCTTTTCCATGACGGTCTCTGCCTTTGTTCTGGGTTGAGATTTATTTTTTTTATATTTGAGTTATTTTCTGGTTTAGGCGGCGATCCTTAGCTGAAAGGACACGGTCAAATGTATAGTAGCTTTTTTGAGAGATGATATTTTTTTGTAAGTCACCTCTTTGTCAGTGTTATGTTCTATTTTATGATTATTAGTTTTGAATACTTTATATTGTACTTTGTAAACATTAATTTTAGTGTACCGTACCCTTCATAGCGGGATCTTTTGCTTGTGCCTGTATGAGACTTAGGTGATGTCAAAATTTGCACATCTATCGATTGCTTGTGGAATCTTCTGTTCATTTTCGGATCCAGTCCCCTTTGACTTCGTTTTTATTCGATGATTTTAACTTCATACCTACAACTTTCCTCTATCAGCTTCCTTTATGCTGGCGCTGTAATGACATAATACTAATACTAATAGTGTCGCAAGTGCAGTAATACTCCCTCAACAAGATCGTCTTCGGCTCCGAACTGATTGTAATATGTAATAAATTTGAGTTGTTTGGCTATGAATGAATATAGTTGTTCGACTGTGTGGAATTCTGTAAGAATTCTTTATAGAGTGATACCACCAGTTTGTCCTTATAATGCGTGGGGAAAAATATTAACTCTATGTGATAGCTCTGGCACCAGAACTTCGTTTTCAAGAAATGACATTTAATTAAAAACCTTTATTATATCCAGCCCGAGATTTAGCCGTAGTACTACGGGAATTTTCGTGGCAGTGAGGAGGTCTGTTGTGATGGGTATCAATATTTTATTATTATTATTATTATTATTTTATTTTTTTTTAATATTTTTTTTATTTTTATTTTTTTTTTTTTAATGAGAAAAACTGATTGGAAATGTAAAAGTGATGGTGATAGTGGTAGTGATAATGGTAATGGTGGTGGTGGTAACGGTGATGATTGGGGTGTTGGGATGATGGTAATATTATTATTGTTATTATTATTGATATTCTTGTTGTTGTTGTTGTTGTTGTTGTTCTTCTTCTTCTTCTTCTTCTTCTTCTTCTTCTTCTTCTTCTTCTTCTTCTTCTTCTTCTTCTTCTTCTTCTTCTTCTTCTTCTTCTTCTTCTTCTTCTTCTTCTTCTTCTTCTTCTTCTTCTTCTTATCATTATTATTTTTATTACTATTATTATTATCATTATTATTATTATTATTATTATTATTATTATTATTATTATTATTATTATTATTATTATTATTATTATTATTATTATTATTATTATTATTATTATTATTATTATTATTATTATTATCATTATTGAACGTATTGATGTTATTACGATTGTTGTATTTTTGTGTGGTGTATCAGTTTATTTTTTGGTTCCATTTACCTTTTTTTTTTTTCCACTTCATGTATGTTGGCATCAAATTGTTGATTTATTGGCTAAAGCCTAAGATTGAATAAACTTTGAAACCTTTGAAACTTTGTGTTGTGCATGTGAGTATGAATGTTGACTTCGCGAACGTTTACGCAATCTTCGTTCCTTAGGAACATTGTTAGACGATTGTTTTGTGTTAGTTACTGAAAGAACTCCGACCGAGCAGGTCGTATTATATAATTATTTTAAATTTACCATATGACTGATAATAAATAAATTGAATAAACGAAGTCTGAGATGAGTCGTTACCCAGAGTTTGCCCGAAAGAGCGTTTTAACTGTAACTGTTAATGTAAAAGTCAGGTAACTGCTTTGATCTCCAAACTTGACGTGTCTTTGACTTTGATTGGAGCGACTGTCTTAAAAACAAAAGCGTTTTATATTAGACTGCCAGTTAGAAAGTAAAAATAAAAAACGGATTTCCTAGAATTCACAGAATGAAAAAATCTTTAGTTTAAACGGTTGTACATTTTCTTGTTTATTTTCTGACTACCCTCATAAGTATAAAGGTGATTGGAAAGGGGCACTCCATTTTCTGGGACATGTTTACATGGGGTATGCAGGAGAAAAAAGAAGTGCTTACAGGAATTAAATACAGTGGAATCCTGATAAAGCCGACACCGCCGGACCAGAAATAT
>NC_088360.1:13569610-13572110 GCF_034508935.2 Berghia stephanieae | reverse complement strand
AATTTGAGTCTGGTAACGTCCTCACTGAGCACGCACTCAAGATGGGTCCACATCTTGCTTTGAGTAACTAGCGCCCAGTTGTCCGCGTATCCCAGCCTCAGGAAGGAAGTGTTCGTCATGTTGCTAATGTAGACATTAAACAACATTGGCGCCAGAATAGATCCCCGAGGGACTCCAGTTCTCTGTTTCCTGTCTTTGCTCGTTGTGTCCCATGGGCGACATTGAATTGTCTTTCCCCTAAGATTGAAAAGAACAGTTTCAATGTCTTTTTTGAAAGTTTGAGCATTAACCTTTCGCACCAGACCGTATCGTACGTCGCTGATAAGTCTATAAATACAGCACAAGTTTGCTGCTTCCTTTCGAACCCTGCTTCAATATGCTCTGTAAGGGCAAACACCTGCTCCGTTGTGCACCTCCCTTCCCTGAAGCCCGCCTGCTGGGGTGGCAGGGCAGCGTCTAGGACCGGGCCCAATTGGTTCAGTAGATCACGCACGCTCCAAAAGTTTGTAATAATAATAATAATAATAATAATAATAATAATAATAATAATAATAATAATAATAATAATAATAATGATGATGATAATAATAATAATAATAATAATAATAATAATAATAATAATAATAATAATAATAATAATAATAATAATAATAATAATAATAATACTAATAATAATGAAATTTATTTATATTGCGCCCACTCCTCTATACAATAAAGCTCTAGGCGCATAACAATAACTTCAATCCATTCAAAGTTCTCTCTCCCTCTCTCTCTCTCTCTCTCTCTCTCTCTCTCTCTCTCTCTCTCTCTCTCTCTCTCTCTCTCTCTCTCTCTCTCTCTCTCTCTCTCTCTCTCTCTCTCTCTCTCTCTCTCTCTACACGCAGCTCAGAAGTGATATGGGTCTGTAGCTGTCGGTCTCCTTCGCCGGTTGCCCTGGCGACACGAACGTGGTAGTATTTGGCTTGGCGGCCGACCGCATCGCCATTGAAGAATCTGTTTTCTGGACGCATGTGAACATAGTTGTGCGGGTGCCCGAGATGGTCGAGGCTCGATAGGCTCGATATCCGGGGTGGTCTCGTGATGGTCATCCGGAATTGATCCTTTGCCCCCGATATACCTCAAGCTCCCCCACCAAAGACAATGTAGGAGATCGCTAATGGCTACATCCACTTCTCAGGGACGGACTCTTGTCCACAGATATCGAGTCCAAAATCGCACGGTATGTTTTGCAGACATCAGACAGACTGATTCGGTTCTTTATATTTTTGGCAAATATGTTCGCAAAATTCCGGTCAGGATCAAATTACTTTATCAGTCTCCAAGCGTGGTAGCCAGAGTGTGTAAAGTCGAGACGGTTTCTTCCCACAGTTGCTTTCTTTCTTCTGCCAAAGACTGAAGTAGTCTATCGGTTACCTCCTGAGATTGGGTGTGCTGGTACTCCTTGTTCAGCTTTTCCTACCCCTCCGTCCAGCAAGGGGTGTAAAGCTTCCGTTTGCCCCGTGGAATGGAGTTGTGAGCGCTCTTAACCAACAGCCTGTTAAATCTGATTATGTTTGGGAGGAATAACATGGGACCTGCTCGATATAGGAATTACATTTCTCCCAATTAGCCTTCCTGACGTTCCATCTGCAGAGTGGGAGAAACTGCACTCTCGGGATTGTCACTCCAGCTGTGACGGTTCCCCGTTCGCTCTCTTCGTCACGAGGGTCAGGTCAGGAGTATACTCCTTCTTATGGCGGGTGCCCGTGAAGGTATCCTTGGCGGTAGGATCGTACAGTCGGTGCAGATCGTTACAGTCCATCCATGAGCGGAGTTGTCTACCTGCCTCGTTGCAGTCTCGGTAGCCCCACTCGTAGTGCTGGCTATTAAGGTCCCCCAGACAGATGGAAGGGTAGCTAACCACTGGAATCGGTGGTGTAGTCGAAGCCGCTCTTATTGCTTTGTAAATGTTATGCAGATACAACCCACCTACATCCACTGAAATTCTATTCACCCAGTTGCTGTCCGTAATGCTTTCTCTGACCCTTACCTTCGAAGGTTCTTTAGCCTAAACACTAACACCTTCTTTGAGCCTCGGAGTGTCCTCTTGTTGGACCACCGTATAGCTTGGGATTTGCAATCGAGAAGATTGCGAGGCTGAATATATATGGGCTTCCTGTAATAGGAGAATGTGAACGCTATGGGCGGCCAGTAGCTTTGATAAAAGCTCTTTTTTTTAAAATCATACTCTTACTATCGATATTGAGGGACAATATGTGCTTTGATTGCTGATCCCGATACCGATATTGTTCCATCTTAAGTTGTGTTGGGACGTTTGTTCTGGACTTAGTCATTATGCTGTAGTAGTGGCCGAAGTCATGCACCGAGTTGGATCTCCATTTCGTCACATATTAAGACAGGCTGTTGAGGGTGTCCGCGTATTGACTCGGCATTAGGGATGGTCTAGTGACTAGTGAATGTCAACTGGAATTACTCCTTTGTCCCTTTTATGCTTTAAGCA
>NC_088360.1:13544610-13567110 GCF_034508935.2 Berghia stephanieae | reverse complement strand
ATTATTATTATATATTATTATTATTATTATTATTATTATTATTATTATTATTATTATTATTATTATTATTATTATTATTTATTATTATTATTATCATTATTATCATTATTATTGTTGTTATTATTTTTATTATTATTATTATTATTATTATTATTATTATTATTATTATTATTATTATTATTATTATTATTATTATTATTATTATTATTATTATTGCTATTATAATATTTTATAAAACCCACTGTTTTTTTTCAAAGATCTAGTTTTTGATATGCTGAGGTAACAGTTGTGTAATAAATGATGATATACGAAAGCCCATACTGTCACAGATCGCCGAACTTAATTGCAAACGATGTAGTTTCGTAATCTAAGTGCTCGTCAGTTTGAATCATCTGAATTTTGTCAGGTGTCTTTGTCTACTACGTAGTGGTTAAAACGACAAACGTGATTATCTTCTTCTTCTTCTTCTTCTTCTTCTAGGTTCCATGCCTGGTCCAGGCTTCGGATACTGCATGAATTATCTCTCTCCATTCCTCCCTGTCTCTTGCTTTTTCAAACAGCTCTTGGATTGTTAGGTTGGTGAAGCCCTTCAGTTGGTCTATGAGTGTTTCTCTTTGTCTCCCCCGGGCGCGTTTACCAGGTATTTTTCCACAACTTGCCAGGTATTCATTCTTATCTTTCCTTACTATGTGTCCGAAAAAGGATAGTTGTCGATCCACTATTAAGGGCATTAGTTTCCTTTGTTGGTATGTTTGTTTTAGCACTTCTTCGTTCGTTTTGTGTGCAGTATACGATATTCTCTGCATCCTTCTCAAGCACCACATTTGTAGTCCAGCTTTCGCATCCGTATAACAAGATTGGCCACACGTAGCACTTCAAGACTCGGAATCTAATCCCGAACGACATCTGTTTGTTTTTCAAAATGTTTCCCAGGTCCATGAAGGCCTGTTTGGCTTGAGTTATTCTTGCTCGTATGTCTCGGTTACATCTTCCATCTGTTGTCACTATTGAACCTAGGTATTTAAAACTTTCTACGTTGGTAAGTTGCTCGCCGTGGATCGTTATATTGCAGGTGTTGTTGTTTTCGGGGTTTTTCTGTATTACCATGCATTCCGTTTTGGTGATATTCACTTCCATTCCCTTGGCTTCACTATCTACTACCACTTTGTCAACAATCTTTTGAAGTTGGATTTCTGATGTTGCAATGAGTACCGTATCGTCTGCGTATCTTATATTATTTATGTTGTGACCTCCCACTTTTATTCCCTCCATATTATTTATGCCCCTCATGATTGTTTCTTGGTATAGATTAAACAGATCTGGTGAGGCAACACACCCTTGACGGACTCCTTTCTTAATAGGAATGGAATTTCCTGTAGAGTTTCCGATTTTGATAGATGCCTGCTGGGTGTAGTATAATGTTTGCATGAGTCTGAGGTCTTTCTCATCAGCGCCAATGGAGTGCAGTTGTTTTAGTATTTCTTCGTGGCGTACTCTATCAAAAGCTTTTTTGTAGTCGACAAAACAGAGGTATAGTGGGGTCTGAACCTGTATAGCTCTTTCACTTAAAACACGGAGGAGGTATATTGCGTTCCTTGTCCCTCTGTCAGGTTGGAATCCATATTGTTCTTCTGCGATTTCGGGGTTAATCTTATTCCTTAGCCTGTTGATAATTATACGCAACAGTATTTTGTTGATGTGGCTTATTAAACTTATAGTTCTAAAATTTTCGCATCTGACTGCACCTGCTTTCTTTGGTATTGCTATGAAAATAGAGTTACAGAGATCTTCTGGAATTTTCCCAGTATTGTATATATTGTTGAATAATATGTGAAGTTCATCAATTGCTAGATCTCCTAGGCTTTTTAATACCTCTACAGATATTTCATCAGGGCCTGTTGCTTTACCATCCCTCATTCGTTCCATGATTATCCGTGATTATCTAGGTACTATATATTAAATATTTTGTGAAAAACTGGCGCTAATTCCAGGTGACCGCGGTCAGTTGCTATTATTGTTTCTTACAACAGTGACAGATAAAAACTGGATCACATGCCCCTGAAGCAGCATATCTCAATGTGAAACCAATCGTCTCAATTCGGCATTATGTCAGGGAGAATCAGAGATTAAAAACTGGCTTTTATCTATCCAAATTGTGACATTTATTTGAATTATCTCATTTAGAAGAATGAATGTAGTTTTCTTAAACTACATTGGACTCAATTTATTGTTTTATTTTACTCATAATCACTTCCAATTATATTATCAGAATCTGGTTCACATATTTCAGACACAAAAGACAAAACCCATCTGGATTTCTATAATCTTGAGTTAATTGACATAAACCCTTAACCCCAATCGGAGCATAGAACATCAATGATGCTTCGTTCTCCACCTGCTTCCATGCGTATCTACTACTTTTTGCTTCCTCTTCCATGCTCCATCGTCAACAGTTACTTTGTACCCTGATCCATTTCTCCTTGGGGATTCTATGTGAGAGCCTGTCTTGTAGTGTTGCAGCACAGGCGGGTTTTCTAAGTCCTACGTTCTAAGGCCTATCCTGTATGAGATGAGTTCGCTTCTTTCTTTGAAAACAAGAAATCTAACACAAGAGAAGTTTTAGATAAACTGTCACCACCATATGCTTTTGAAGATGAACGGTTTGCGGGCTCTGAACTCAATTAATTTTCTCCACTGCCAGTAAGCAAAATTCGTACTAAGATCCAAATCAGTCCATCAAAATTATGTGAACTCGATCCTATCCCCACATAGCTATAGAGCAGTATAATTAGGTGCCCCAAACGTAAACAAAGGTCTAGACGCACATGGCAAACCACATGTTCCTGTCTTGACAGCTCAAGTTCCAATGTAAATTATAGAAAAAAATAACCTTTAAAATTTGGCTGTTAGGTGGCAAAAGAAACACATATTCATAAATACTCGATCATGCATCAAATAATGTCTAGATATGGATATTTTATGGAACAAAAGGTAAAATTTATCAAAAGTTACAGTCTATCTATTTTTAGACCAGAGCAAATTATTGCGCTGGTGTGAACAAAACGAGAATTATTCGGAGCCTGATTTTCAGAATAATTTAGTCATATATTATTATTTCTGCAACTGTTAGATTTTATGTAAACATATTTTCATTACTGAAAGTGTATTGCCTACAACTACAAAATTGGGAGACCTATATTGTGCGTAAATTTTTCCGGTCCCTCACGAAAATCACTAGCAACTTGTTATTGTTTACGTTTGGGGCACCTAATTATACTGCTCTATTAAAAGAATGTTTGGATGACTTACTACCCGATATAACTGATATAATTAACCATTCGCTCCTCACAGGTACGGTGCCGTGCCTGTTCAAAGAGACCATCGTTAAACCTTTGTTAAAACAGGCTGAACTCAATATCAACCAGTTATTATTATTATTATTATTATTATTATTATTATTATTATTATTATTATTATTATTATTATTATTATTATTATTATTATTATTACTACTACTACTACTACTATTGTTATTATTATTATTATTATTATTATTATTATTATTATTATTATTATTATTATTATTATTATTATTATTATTATTATTATTATTATTTATTATTATTATCATTATTATTATTATTATTATCATATACATTTGTATATTTATAGATTGTTGGTTAGCAGCTTCCCAGAGATCTTCATTCTTAATCCTGACTTTATCCGTACACCTTGATGCCCCCGAAAAACAGTAACTTGTTTATAAAAGTCTGTAATTTGTTGGTAATGTCATGTTTATGATCCATATAACAATACTGACTTTACATTATACCAAAAATAGTTTTGTCGAGACGCAGATATCTTTTGATTTCTAAATTTTCTTCAGGACTTGAAAGGCTGTACGGGTTTCACCAATTCTTGATGCGGAATCTTTATCTCTACCACCATTTGTTTCAACTACACTGCCAAAATAAGAGAAAAAGTCTTTACTTCTTCTAGTGTTTCATTTGAAATCTTTGTTCTTGGGTTTTTGGTGGTAGCTCCTGTTATTCAAAACTTTTATTTTTTCTTTATTTATGTTAAGACCAACTCTTGACGATGTTACAGTCATGCTCTTTCTTATTTTGCATCTGTTGATGTGTGTATTTGTGTGTGTGTGTGTGTGTGTGTGTGTATTTGTATGTGTGTGTGTGTGTGTGAAATTAGTACAATGCACAGATATGTCCATGGCGCAATCCGCAATGTCATCTGCAGAATCAAGGTCTACAAGTTGTTGCCATGCATCCTCGTTATCCAATCAATGGCGATAATTAAAAGGAATAGAGAAAGCAAGTATCCCCGGCGAGCTCCAATTTAACTTCGAAAATGTCTGGCCCACCATTTAAGACTTAAATTGTTTGATTCCATCGTAAGTGTTTTGGATAAGCAAAATAATAATCGTAGATATACCATAGTGGCTTAGAAGTTTCCATTCATATGATATTTCAGTCAAGGCTAGCAAATGCTTTTCTTATAGTCAATGTTTATGTACAGTGATGTATTCCACTCCAGTGTCTGTATTCTAGGAATGCGCAAAGTGGCAATGTGATCAGTGCTTGATCTGTCATGTCTGAATCCTGCTTGATGATCTCGAGGTTTGTCATCCAAAGTTGATCTCATTCCCAAGATGTGTCCTGCTGCGAACTTTTCCAAGGACTGATGACAGCATTATTTATTTGCAGATTTGTGCAGTATTGTAAATATCCTTTCTTGGGTAGTTTTATTATGGGTTCATCTTCCCAGCGCTTTGGTACTTGGTCCTCTTTCCATATCTTTTCAAAGAGCTGTTAAAGGTTTTTGAGTTGATCTGTTTCTATTGCTTTAGTAGGTATATTATCTGGACCAGCCGTCTTTCCACTTATTGGTTTCTTGATGGCATTTTTTATATTTAATGTGATCTATTAGGAGCGTTGTCTGGCATTTGGCAATTTAAAAGTTCGTTTAAGAGTACAGTCCAACTATTTAATTGTTCCTGTGGTTTGGATATAGTTTATTTTTTTCTTATTAATCAATTTGTTTATGTTTTTCAGACAGTTTATTTATGATTTCGTAATGTTTTCACATTTCTTTTACTCGCGGCCTCTTCCTTTTTCTTGTATTGCTTTCGCGCATCACCTTTATTTGACTTTGTTCGACACAAGTTTACAACAGCTTTTTTGTTTTTCCTGACTTGTTTTTTTTTTCCAGCGTTTGTATCGTCACCCCAAGTTTATGCTCAATTTTCTTTTTCCCTTACTGTTCCTCACAAGTGTTTGCCCACATCTGTTTGGCTAGCTGCCACATCTCTTTAAAGGCTAACATCATCGCTCATATGTAGAAGCATTTGGTATTTATTTGATAGGTTTAGTTAGAATGTTTATACTGGTCCTTTTGTATTTCAGAAAGTCAGTTCTTTAAGATTTATGTCTTCTTTAAGCGAAGACGGAGTGATGTCATAACTAAATGGTAATCTGATGCTACGCCGGCTCATCTTTTCACTCTACGGAATTCTGGTCAATACTTATATGATCTTTTTGATTATCAGTCATGTAGTAGTTATTTATACGTCCTTGGGGGGGGGGGGGGGGTGCTCTTATCTACAACGAAGCTATTAAATACCAAAATAAAGTCTACCAGGAGCTCTCCATTTCCATTCATTTGTCCAAGTCCGTGCATACCCATACATTTTTCAAATCCATTATTATTTGCACATACTTTTGCGTTCAAATAACCCATTATGATATTTATGAATTTTATACCCATGACTTTCATTTTGTCAATTGGCAACATAATTCCTTTTTGATGTCTTCTGCACCATTGGTTGAGGCATAACATTGTACACTATTTAGATCTCTTAATTTGGTCTTGAATTTGGCAAAGGTAATTGAATGAATGGTTCCTGCTAATCAACGATCGCTGTGATTCTTTATTTATCGTAATCAGTACAACACCCCCGGTTTGTCCATTAGCAATAATAGCTTCTTTTTACTCAATCCTCAGAATCCGCCACTCGTGGTTTCCTGATTTACAGCAGACCCGAAGCTCTAACCAAGGTGAATAACTCAGACGCACCGGGAAAAACTCTAACCAGACTAGAACTCCTGATACCTTTCTATTACGTCCACCCTGTCAATGGCTGTCGTGGGAAAACGAGTGGTCAAAGAAATGTTAGCGTTTCTTATAATGGAAGTAAGTTGTTACCACCTATTTCTTCGGGAATAATTGCTTTTCATATCCTTTTAATTCTTTTATTGACATACATGGACACACACGCACACACACACATACACACACACACACACTCTCTCTCTCTCACTCTCTTTCTTTCTCTCTCTCTCTCTCTCTCTCTCTCTCACACACACATACACAGACACACATACACACACACACACACATATATACAAATGCCACTCAAATCTGTAGGGCTGATTTTGACGTTCAACAATATTTATGCTTTTGGGTAAGACTGTACACATTACTCCACCACGTACTTAAAGATACTTAAAAAGGCCATGAAGATATTGGGAATGACGAATAAATCAAAGGACGAGTACAAACGTTTGATGGAATTGAACTATAGTTCAATATTATAGCTGACTTCGGGGGTGGGGGGGGGGGGGGGGGGGGGGGGGGATGGTGGATAAGTGAAGCATTGCGAATCACGCCGAGCAAAGTGCAAATTTGAAATGTATTACATAATAGACAATCGTCAGATTCGCTTCAGTCGTCATCATCATCATCATCATCATCATCATCATCATCATCATCATCATCATCATCATCATCATCATCATCATCATCATCATCGTCATGATGATGATGATGATGATGATGATGATAATGATAATGATAATGATAATGATAATGATAATAATAATAATAATAATAATAATAATAATAATAATAATAATAATAATAATAATGATAATAATAATAATAATAATAATGTTGTTGATGATGATGATGATGATGATAATAATAAAAAGAAGAAGAAGAAGAAGGAAGAGGAGGAGGAGGAGGAGAAGAAGAAGAAGAAGAAGAAGAAGAAGAAGAAGAAGAAGAAGAAGAAGAAGAAGAAGAAGAAGAAGAAGAAGAAGAAGACATGAGAAATGGGAAAGGTGGTGATGAAAACATGTGTTCATTACATCGGATAAAAGACTTTTTTCTTTACCGTTGCATGACAGGCAGTAGAATACACTATGCCAACATTGAGTTAGCACTGAAATAGTATGTAAGGGGGATCAACAGCAACATCAGCAGCAAGAGGAGGAGGAGAAGGAGGATGAGGAGGAGGAGGAAGAGGAGGAGGAGGAGGTGGAGTAGCTTAGGAAGGTGGAAAATAAGGAAAAGGAGAGATAGAGGGAGAGAGAGAGAGTGAGAGAGAGAGAGAGAGAGAGGACGGAGAGTGAGAGAGAGACACACACACACACACACACACACAGAGAGAGAGAGAGAGAGAGAGAGAGAGAGAGAGAGAGAGAGAGATTTTGTTTTTGTTTTTAAGGGTTTTACGGCGCTTGCATCACATTTAGGTCATATCAGCGCCAGGAAAAGGGAAAAAAAATGGATAGTAAAAACATGTTAGATGTCCAATTAAAAGGACTTGAGAAAACAGAAAGACAAAGGAGAACGGTTCAAATATGGAACAGATGTAGATTCCAAGAGCACGCTATCAGTGTACTTAGTTTGAGATCATTAAATGTCTCACCCATTACCAGCACAAGATCCCACTAAGAGGAGTACCCACACTTAAATGTTTACAAATCATATGTTTAAAAAAATACATAAAAGAGAGATGATAACAAGGGGAAAAATATAATTTCCCAAAACTATAACTACACATTCGATTGTTTCCATCCTAGCCAAGGACTCCGGCCAGGGTCAGGACAAAACTAAGTAATATCATTCCAAGACAAAGACAGAAAGCATTCGGAAAACAGATAATATGAGGATATAGAAGACAAAGCAAGTACCTCCCTACCCACTAAGGAAGGTCGGGAACTCCATCGGAGTAGAGGGATAGAGAGAAAAAAGTGTGTGTGTATGTGTGTGTGTGTGTGTGTGTGTGTGTGTGTGTGTGTGGAGAGAGAGAGAGAGAGAGAGAGAGAGAGAGAGAGAGAGAGAGAGAGAGAGAGAGAGAGAGAGAGAAACTGTCCCTCCATGGGTTCAAACGATTCAACAGTCATGAGCATAGTGAGGAATGAATGAAGGATAATAATGTAAGAAGATGCACACTACGACGAAGCAGGCTTGTATGTTATGCGTCAAAGGCGAAAATGTTGCTTACATAAACAACTGCCTTTTCTTTTTCTTTTTTTTTTCATCTTTTTTTTTGTGTGCCCCTACCTCATGCCTACTTCATTATCATAGGCCTTCACAGTAAATCTTGATATACCGCCACTCTTTTGGGGAGCTGGAAATGTTGGCAGTATAGCAATTAATTTCATTATATTATACAGTTAGTAAGTTCACCAAATGAGGTTGGAGATATTGATGGGTTCGGTTTAATAATCTGGTACTGTAAGTAAGAATAGACACTCCGTTGTGAGCCTGGCGACCA
The DNA here is from genome assembly GCF_034508935.2 of Berghia stephanieae. Lineage (NCBI taxonomy): Eukaryota > Metazoa > Mollusca > Gastropoda > Nudibranchia > Aeolidiidae > Berghia > Berghia stephanieae. The sequence continues at coordinate 13,558,532 of NC_088360.1, read as the reverse complement.
TTAATATTGTTATATTATCTATTGTGATTAATGAGATGCTGACAACTCAGATTATCAAATATTGTATTAATGTGCTTAGAATACTGAGTAAATAACATGAAATGGAAGATTAAATGCGGCTATATGATCTACGGTATGACACTCGACTTCGGATCTGCAGGTGCTGGATTCCAGGACTGAGCGGAGCATAGCTGAGTCCATGTAAGGCTCTTTATTCACATTCAGTCACCGAACTTAGGTGTAAAATGAGTTCCTGGTCATTAACACTTTTTGTCTCTGTTAGAAAAAATGTAATATCGCATAGCAGACGTCACTTCTCGTTATAAATGTGTTGCAGTTGGCTAGGGACCCCTTGTAATGCGCTTTGAGCACGTTTAGTCGATGTTGGTTATGCAAAAGCTTATGTTTCTTTTTTCAAAATGAATGAAATTGAATCGTCTATTCTGTTTTATTTTGAAAATAGTAATTATGGTCGACAGACCAAACAAATATTGCAATGAAAACTTTATAAAATTTTATACAATGTTGTCTTTTCCTTTCAATCCATTTCATTGATGTTTTTTCCCAACTTGTTGAAAACAAAACAAAACAAGAGTCTTCTTACTTTTCCCATATTTCATAAGATATTATATACTGCCGTACAACGACAAAACTCCGTATCTTCGAAATTGGATCAAATAGACATTTTTATATCATTGTGATCAGAATCACACCCTGCATCCACTCCCAAATATTAAAAGCCAATTCTTAAAAATGAAAAAAGTTAAAAAGATTTTAAACACCTTATGTTGCTATATCTATCAGCTGATGCAGCGAAAAAACCACGGGTCCAGTTATACGCGGTTTTGTCTTTGCATTGTCTCGATACAATGACAAACCCCGTGTTATTTCATTATACCGGGTTTTGTCGTTGTGTACCATGCGTACCGTATAATTGGAATTTCTTTATTATCTGAATACAAATCTATCATCAACATCATCTTCTCATTCTTCTCCTTTTTCTTTATTCCCAACCGCCTCCTTCTCCTACTCTTACTCCTCCACCTCGTCTCATTCTTCTTCTTCTTCTTCTTCTTCTTCTTCTTCTTCTTCTTCTTCTTCTTCTTCTTCTTCTTCTTCTTCTTCTTCTCTCTCTCTCTTCTCTTCTCTTCTTCTCCCCCTCCCTCCTTGTCTTCTCTTTCATCCTCCTTCTTCTTCTTCTTCTTCTTTTCTTCTTCTTCTTCTTCTTCTTCTTCTTCTTCTTCTTCTTCTTCTTCTTCTTCTTCTTCTTCTTCTTCTTCTTCTTCTTCTTCTTCTTCTCCCCTCTTCCTTGTCCTCCTCCTCCTCTTTTTCTCTCCTTCTTCCTTTTTTTTCCTTCTTCTTCTCCGTCTTCTCCTGGACAAGTCTATTTCAAAGGGGACAAAGATTGTTAAAAAGTCGAATTATCAACTGATTAGTAAGACAAAATGCGATAGACAAGCTTTGCACCCCTATGACCTAACACAACGAAAAAATGCCCCCCAAAAAGGGAGAAAGATGGGTCTTCAAACTTTGGTGGCTGTCTCCTCTTCTCAATCATTGAATTGCAAATTGGGTTGATGTTTTGTGGTGGTACGTGAAAAGTGCTTATCATATTCCGATGAAATTTGAAACACAAATAGATTAAATGTACATAGACGTCTATATAAACTTATTTACGGCAAAATGGTTTTAGAAATATTTCACTCAAATGGCAAACATCTGTTTTTAACGGGTTTTTTTTATTAATTGCACTAGTATTGCACGAGTTTTACAGCTTGACATGATCTAAAATGACATATTTACCACTTGCGTGCCAAATTTCAGATATATTTATTGATAAAAAGCGTCATAATTAATTTTTAAAAATAGTACGAACTCGCCGTGTCCCAAATTATTTTGCCATGAATTAGCCCGACTTCGCGACCGAAACGAGGCCCAAGGATTTCCGTGCGATCGTCATTGCATGTGAGATACGGTGTTGCAACATCAGATTCCGATGCATAACAGTAAATTCAGATTTTCGAATAGTCCACGGGCCGTTTTCATGAACGCGGACAAGCGTTTAGTCTCTGACTATCTCTGACTTTAGTCAATGACTTGAAAAAATCGGATTTCACGTGTGCTGACTAAGCAAATCCGGGACTAAAATCACGGCACCACGAACTAAGTTTGGCAAAGTTTTAGTCATTTGCCGAGAAAGACTTCATGATTTAGATTGTTTAGATTGAGTGCACTTCGATTCGGAAAGAAAATACGTCTGTTACGAATGACAGAGGCAAAAAGTGTCCTGTTGCCATTGACAGTGGCTTTAATAAACTATAAGATCGTCGAAAGTAAACATTTTTGTGAATAAAAACTAAAAAAAAAACAACAACTGAATCTTTCGGCTCGGAGTTGATAGTGAACGACAGACTCCGAAATCGAAGGGTTTGCGTTAAAGAACAACCCCAAAAAAATGATTAGAAAGTGTAGTGGAGACAAAAGCTATTCTGTTGACATTGCAATTGACTGAAATAATATGATTAATCAGAACACACCTTCTCTTTTGAGTAATTATTATTATTATTATCATTATTATTATTATTATTATTATTATTATTATTATTATTATTATTATTATTATTATTATTATTATTATTATTATTATTATTATTATTACTTCTTATCCGTCTTGCAATTGTAAAGTTCACACGAGCGTTGGTTCATGGTTGTTGTTCGGTGACAGGAACAGAAAAATAAACAAACAGAAAACAACTTTTTAAAAAGTATCGAGTCAAAAATAGAACTATTAAAATGTTTATTCTACTAGTTTCGACAAATTATGCGATAACTAGCGTAATTTTCAAAGTTATATGCGCTATATATTGATTAGATAACCCAAGACTCGTACTATAGATTGTAGATTATAGCAATATATCACACTCAATGGGATAAGGGATATTTCTATGCTATGAATTTTTTTGTTTTGTTTTTGTTCGGCATCTTTTCATTCCTTTTCATTGATTTCATTATGCATGATCTCACGAGAAGCTCTAGATATCTATAGATAGTATGCAGATGACGTCACTCAGGCCTTTGTTATTGTTTTTGCCATCCGCGTTTGTGAGTTGTTCTCACTAAACTGTATTAACCAGACTATAAAAGTTCATGGTTACACAGAGTTTGTGTGTTGGTCCGTTATACTTCCGGATGGCAATGTTGTGAACTCCTTGGCCAAGCGCATTCTATCTATAAACCAACCTTGTCATTTGGTGACTTGAATGTTATATGTCATGAATAATTTGATGGTTATTTCAATAATTATAGTTTACCTCGCTCCATCTCGCAACCAGTGGTCGTTTCAATGATTATGATTTACCTCACTCAATCACATGACAACAGGTGATCATTTGAATAAAAATAATTTACCTCGCTTTATCCCATAGCAACAGATGGTCATTTCAATAACTAATTTACCAGACATCAATTCATGTTCATTGCAATAGTTATAACCTATGTTGCTGTCAACTTTTTTCCTCCTTGATTTTTCAGAGAGATATGCAAGCGTGAATGGTGCAGTTCCATACAGAAATATTCTGGTATTCCGGTTACCTCATAATCTAAATGACAACGAGAACAACGAGAAAATGAAAATCGATCTCAACATAGATCAGGACTACATGTTCATCCATTTAAAAGGCTCCATGCTCTTGGAATATTTTAATATGGATGAAATCATTATCGATGAAATACGATCAACTGCAGCTGCTAAAGCTAAAGCAAGGGCAGCGTTCAAAGAGAAAAACAACATTAACACAGAGAAAGACCGAACCTTAGTGATCAAACCAGTGATCAAAAAAATAACAAGGCAATCTTCAAAAATAAAAAGATCCGTGAAAAAATCTAAACATCCGAAAGCCCAAGTAGTTGACAGTGATTTTTGTCGCTTACATAAGTACGTGGTTGATTTGAAAGTCCACTTAGATATGAGATTTTTAGAAAAGCCAGAGAAAATTGACATCGGAATGTGCTCCGGAAAGTGTAATGCTATTCATCTTGGGAAAACTGACGAATATTCGACAGGTCGCTCAGTGTTACTCAACCTTATGTTTCAGCCACCAAACCGTAAGCTACGACCACGGTGCGTTCCCCATAATATGCAGTCGCTTACTTTGCTATCTTTCATTGGGATTCCAAAAAATAAGAACAGAATTTCCATAAATACTTTACATGCAGCCAAGATTGTATCATGTCGATGTGCTTAAGCAACCTTATCGAGTTTGCTGGTTAGTGTTGACTGTGTTAAACTTTTCAACAAGTTACAGTCGCCATACACAATGATCTGCTAAGAAAGTATATATACATTCGTAAATGTTTTATGTTCATTATAAAACGAAATTCCTGCTGTTTGTGTGTGTATGTATGTATTATGTGTGTGTGTGTGTGTGTGTGTGTGTGTGTGTGTGTGAGTGTGTATACATATGTTATGGACTTATACATAGAGTTGCTCCCCTTTGTTATTAGCTAATTGGCTCTGGTTACGGCTTAAATAGTTATTATTCATTAAGTCCATTGTTTAAGATATTATTTGTGCTTACAAATATCAGAGTGGCATGCCCTAGAGAAGGATGCACTTTTTTTCCCCTTACTTTCCATGTTTATTGAGTTATATTATTCTGTCCATCTACTTACAATGTTGTTGCGATATATATGTATACTCAATGTTGTTGCGATATATTTGTATATACTCTAAGTTACACTCAGTCATAAATTGTTCTCTCACAATTAATAACATAACGCTTCTGGGTTGAGTGATTCCACAATATTAATCTGGTGTCCTGTCAAACACACACACACACACACACACACACACACACACACATACACCTCCTTCAACGTCTCGGCACGATGAGCGACCGACCTTTTATACTGTAGAAATAGTCAGTAATGATACAATAAAGTAATAACAAAATCCGTGTATAGATTATTGTTAACGTTTAATAGTTGACAGAACTTGGATTGATTGTATGGATCAGAGGACGAACCGTACAAGACTAAGAAAACGGAAGTAAACATTGAATTGATACAATAGAAGTGCGTCGTAATGCTTAAAATGTAAGACAAATGTTCGTGCGAAGCACCGACATAACTGGTCGCCACACTACCCCTCCCCCAGCGGGGCGCAACAGTTGTTCAGCGGAATCTTGGTGGTAGCCGAGATTCTCGACCTGATCGAGTTGTTGTCTCCAGGCGTCCCGTGACAGGGGTCGAATTCACGCGTTTCAGTTGCGTGTCATCTGAATGAGGTAATGTCAATGGTTTTGGGTTGGCTGTTGTGTGGCTGATGTTAGTGTCTGAGTGTGAGAGGTGTGCAGTTTTTAGTCGATCGATGGAACTCTTTTCAGAGCGACCTTTCATGTCCAAAATGAAATATTTGTCCCTTTTGTCAATAATCCGATAAGGGCCGTCGTATGGACGCTGGAGCGGATGTCTGTGCGAGTCAATTCTCACATAAACGTAACCAGTAGATGCCAGGTTGGATGGCACATATGTGGACTGTTGGCCGTGAAACTTGGGGGGTGGTGGTTTCATGGAACGTATTGTGTTTTGTAGCCGCTGAACGAATTCTGACTTTGGTGTAGATGTTTCAGGACCAGTCGACGACAAAAACTCTCCTGGAAGACGAAGGGTTGAACCGTAGACTAAATCAGCGGGGGAACAGCCAGAGTCCTCTCGCCAGGATGTACGAATCCCCAGCAACACAATGGATATCTCCGAATACCAGTTTGTGCCTGTGGTCCGGGCTTTCAGTGCTGCCTTCAGTTGGCGATGGAATCGTTCAATCATCCCATTTGCTTGAGGGTGATATGCGGTTGTTCGGTTGACGTTGATGCCCAAACACCTGTTGCACTCTGTCCAAAGTGCCGATGTGAATTGTGCGCCACGGTCGGAAGTAATGTTTTCAGGAACACCAAATCGGGAAATCCAATGGTGTATCAAAGCTTGAGCACAGGTAGAAGCATGAGCATCTGGAAGAGGAATTGCCTCTGGCCACCTCGTGAAGCGATCGATGACTGTAAACAAGTAAGTCATACCTTGGCTGATGGGTAGTGGTCCAACGAGATCAACATGGAGGCTACTAAATCGATTCGTTGGTAGTGGCCGGTCGACAAGTGGTGCTCGGGTGTGCCTATGCACTTTGGAAGATTGACAATGATGACACTCTTTACACCATTTACGTATGTCTCTTTTCATCCCATGCCAAACGAAACGTTGACTGATGGCGCGTTGTGTGGGCCGTGCGCCGGCGTGGGAGAGACCGTGAATCTGGTCAAAAATTTGTCGACTCCATGACGTTGGAAGAATGGGGCGTGTTGCGCCTGTTGAAGTGTCACACAAGACTGTGGATGAACCAAATGGAATGTTCTCAAGTGTAAGACCTGTGGTAGATTTGCGATAAGACTCATTTCCTGTGAGGGAACCTGGTCATATGCAAGTTTAGTGAAATCAGTAATGGAACAGATGGCTGAGTCTGTGGGCGTCATAATATTAAAACGCGAGAAGGCATCAGCTACCACGTTAAATTGACCTGCGATATGCTGAATATCAGTGGTGAATTCGGCGATGTAAGACAAGTGTCTTGTTTGTCGAGGCGAGCGGTCAGTTTGACTGATGAGAGCGGAGACAAGTGGTTTGTGGTCTGTGAATAATGTAAATGCCCTACCTTCCAGGAAATGCCTGAAGTGTTTGACAGCGCTGTAAGCGGCGAGCAGTTCGCGGTCAAACGCACTGTATTTTTTTCTGTGGCTGAGAGCTTCCTAGAAAAGAAGGCAAGCGGGACCCAGTTATGACCTTGCTTTTGTTCAAGTTGTGCACCGACAGCTGAGTTGGAAGCGTCAACTGTAAGACTTGTTGGGGCATTTGGTAGGGGATGGTGAAGGAGAACAGCGTGTTTCAAAGCCTCCTTGGCCTTTTCAAACGCCGTATTGCAGTCATCAGACCACACGATGGATTGTCCTTTGCCACTTGCCTGAGAATGTAGTGGGGCAAGGAAGTCTGCCACGTGTGGGATAAATCTGTGGTAATAGTTTAGCAAGCCAAGGAATCGCTGAAGGCCGGCACGGTCAGTGGGAGGGGCAGTGTCACGTAGAGAGGCCACCCTGTCCGGGAGTGGAAGAATCCCTTCAGCAGTCACACGGTGGCCAAGAAAATCCAACTCGCTAACACCGAAAACGCATTTCGCCTTGTTGATCACAAGTCCGTTTGTAGAGAGGAGTTGAAAAAGTTCCCGTAAGTGTTCAATATGTTCTTTATGTGAATTACTGGCAACCAAAATGTCGTCAACATAGACGAAAGCGAAAGGTATGTCTCTCAAAATGCCATCCATGAGTCTTTGAAATGCTTGGGCAGCGTTCTTCAAGCCAAATGGCATCCGCACGAATTCCCACAACCCAAATGGCGTAATGATTGCTGTTTTTGGAATTGACGACTCTGCCATGGGAATTTGATGATAGCCCCTAATCAGGTCGATCTTGGAAAAGGTGTTGCATCCAGAAAGGCGGCTATTGAAGTCGTGAATATGAGGTAGAGGATACCGATCATCTTTGGTCACAACATTGAGGTGTCTGTAGTCACCGCAAGGCCTCAGTTGGCCATCCGATTTGGAAACTTCATGTAGAGGGGATGCCCATGCTGATTTAGAGCGACGGATGATTCCCATCTGCTCCATCTTGAAGAATTCAGCCTTTGCTGCAGTCAGTTTTTCTGGATTGAGACGGCGCGCTCGAGCGTGGACGGGTGGCCCATTGGTGATTATGTGATGCTCCACGCCGTGTGTGTTGCGAGATGAGTTAAACTGGGGAATGACAAGGTCTGGAAACTGTTGAAGGAGGTCAGAGTATGCAGTACTTGGGTGCACTGAGAGGCCGGCAAGGCTTATGGGTGAATTAGTATATTTAAGTGGAACAGAAATGTTGTCCATAGACAAGAGTCGTTTTCCTTTTAGATCAATTATCAGGGCGTTAGAAACAAAGAAATCCGCACCCAGGATGGGACGTGTCACATCTGCCAGGTAAAATTCGTGATTGAGGACTTGATTAGATTTTATTTCTAAAGTGATGGTGCGTTTACCCCAGGTTTTGATTGATGTTCCGTTTGCAGCAGAGAGTGTAATAGAAGGTGTTAATGTTCTGCGGTCTTGAGTTGAGGCGGGGTATACAGAAACATCAGCACCAGTATCGACCAAGAAAGATTGTCCCAAACGTCTATCATAAATGGAAAACGTGTTTGAATTTGGATTGCTGACCGATTCCACGTTCATCGGCCAGCCGAAGCGTTTCCCGAAGAAGGCAAGTTTTGTTTGTTTCCTTTGAGTTTGAGTAAACTGGAAAATTTACAACCATCTTGGCAGCGATGGGCGTCTGGTCCAAATCGTTGATGATAATAGCAAATATAGTTGGGCATGCTATGTTGAAGAGGCTGTCCACGTTGGCGGACTGTCTTAATTGCAGCAACAGTCTCCTCTGACTGTGGTCGTGTGGTTGTTACATCCTGCTGAGGGTAAGTCAGGAATGGTGATGAGGAAATATGTTGCACACCAGACATGCGTGTCTCCCAGATCCTGTCAGCTGCCTCAGCCAATTCTTCTGTGTCTGTAAGATTGTGCCCGGCTAAAATGCCTCGAATGTCCGGGGGAAGGTTCATGAGAAATAATGCACGTTTCAGAGTGACAGGGTCATCATTCAGTGCATTTATCTTGCGCAGTAGAGCAGTTGGGCGTTTGTCACCAAGACCATTAAGATTAAGGAGTTCTGTGTCTTTCTGGGTCTGGGATTTGCCGAAGGTCTTGATCAAGGCTTTTTTTAAGCTGCCATATTTATCAAGATGTGGTGGGTTTACTAGCAGTGACTGAATTTCTTCTGCAGTATTTATGTCAAGAGAACTGACAACATAGTCGTACCTTGTCTGATCCTGAGTAATTTTCTTGGTGTTGAACTGTGCCTCCACTCTTGCGAACCAAACCTCCGGTGATTTAGTCCAGAATTCCGGGAGCTTGATGGAGACAGAGTTGATTTGTTGTTCACGGAAGTTGGTGGAAGCAGTAAGAGCCTGTAGTTGGCCTGTCAAATTCGCGACTTGTTGTGAGAGATCTGGTTGAGCAATTTTACGTATCCGCGTCGGGGTCACCAATGTAGAAATAGTCAGTAATGATACAATAAAGTAATAACAAAATCCGTGTATAGATTATTGCTAACGTTTAATAGTTGATAGAACTTGGATTGATTGTATGGATCAGAGGACGAACCGTACAAGACTAAGAAAACGGAAGTAAACATTGAATACAATAGAAGTGCGTCGTAGTGCTTAAAATGTAAGACAAATGTTCGTGCGAAGCACCGACATAACTGGTCGCCACAATACATAGCCTATCAGCTTGAGCAAAGGTGTAACGAGCATTCATAACATCTGCCCGGCCCTATAGATAGTTCGAAGTTGACGTCACTCAGGTCTTTGTTATTGTTTTTTGCCATCCGCGTTTATGAGTAATTCTCACGAAACTGTATTAAACTGACTATAAACGTTCATGGTTAGACACTGTTTCGTGTGTTGGGCCGGTATACTTCCGGATGGCAATGTTGTGAGCTTCTTAGCCAAGAGCATACTATCTATACTATCTATATACTTCACTTATTGAGATCCTAGAAGTTGTAACGAGGGAAAACTTATTCAGTAACTGTCTTATTTCAAGTTTCTATTTTCACACCAGCGTAATCTTTTTTTTAACCTCAGGAATGAGAGTCATCCAATGTTTGTCGTTACTTTGCCAGTTTATTTTTTATCTTCTTCTTATATAAAGGTTATTATATAAAGATTATATATATATATATATATATATATATATATATATATATATATATATATATATATAATATATATATATAAAGGATCTTATATAAATGTTACAAAATGTTATTTTTAAAACTTAAAGGTAATGGAATTACTGGTAATATTTATAACTGGATTGCATCTTTTTTAACTGGCCGTAAACAACAGGGTGTCTGTACTTGGTCCTTTACTGTTCATTATATATATATATATATATATATATATATATATATATATATATATATATGTATATATATATATATGATTTGGCTGATACTATAAATTCTAAACACAAAATTTTTGCTGATGACACCAACATGTATGCACCAACATTAGATAAAGATATCTTACAAAATGATATAAATTCACTATACAATTGGTCTAAACATTAGCAGCTTTATTCCAATATTACTAAATGTAGAGTGCTGCACACTGGTAGTTCTAACCCTTTATTCTCCTGTAACACGGGTGACAATAATATGACTGTTATGCCAACTACATGCTCAGAAAGGGACTTGGGGATCATCTTTAATAATAAATTGTGTTTGATGAACATAGAGCAAACAAGCTTGTAGGAATTATATACAGAAGCTTTAGCTACCTTGATTTTAAAATGTTTGTCCAACTTTGTAAGTCTGTCATAAGACCTTGTCTAGAGTATGGAAATCGTATTTGGAGTCCCTTATTTACGCGACAGTCTGTTAACATTGATAACGTACAAAGACGTACAAAGACGTACAAAGACGTACAAAGACGCGCTAAAAGACGTTTACTTGACTTTCGACATCTATCCTATGTGGTCTAGTGGTATGACACTCGCTTTCCGATCGGAAGGTCCTGGGTTCGAGCCTCGCTCGACGCATAGTTGAGTCCTTGGAAAAGACTCTTTACTCACATTCTCTCACCGTACTCAGGTGTAAAATGAGTACCTGGCCGTTAACAGCGTTGTCTTTGTCCGAAAAATTGTAATATCGCCTAACAGGCGTCATGTCTCGTCCTACATGTTAAATGTTGCTGTTGACCAGGGACCCCTTGTAAAGCGCTTTGAGCACGTTAAGTGGATATTGCGCTATATAAAAGCTCAATTTTTTTTTTTTAAAAAAAGATTAAAGTATCTAAATTTGCCTTCACTAAAATATCGTAGAGTAAGAGGTGATCTTATTCATATATATAGACTCGTGCATGGTTCTTATATTATAGTTTATAATGATTTTAAAAAATTATTCTCATGTTACAAACGCGAGGGGAGATACGTTTAAGATATTTTTTGAAAGATGTAATTCGTCTATAAGGAAAAATAATCTAATTCAAAGGACTGTGGCAATTTGGAATAATCTAAAGTTTGAGACAAAAATTCTAATTCAATTAATAGTTTTAAGAATGCCATTGATAAAGATCTTACTAACATAATATTTGATTTTGACGAATAATGTAACATGACATTGGATATTATTGTCTTTTGTATAACAATTATGTGAAACTCTCGAATGTACAAGTCGGACATGCCAAATGCATGAAAGAGAGTAAATTATACTAAGAATATAAGGACATTGAATATGATCCTTATTTATGTATTAGAAGTTAATTCTCAATATTATCAATTAATTGACATTATATACTAATTATATAATTGATAAATTGTATCTATACATAAAACTTACACAGAGCATTTAAAGGTTTTTAGAACCTATTAGTTCTTAAACGATACGATACGATACGATACCTTATACATTATACATGGGCACGTGGATAATGACCTTAAAGTTATTGGCTTTTTTAAAAAAAGATACGATACTTATAAATAAATATGAATAAAAGTAAAAGCTATCAATAAAACAGAAAATGAATATATTATTGTATATAAAAATCCATAAACAAGTAAATAAAAAAAACCCAAAATAACTAACTAAATAAATAAATAAATATATAAAAATATAAAATCCTTGATTTAATATGACTTAATAACCCTGGCACACTAATAGATAGGGGAATTTAGATAGTAATCAACACTATCTACATAGTCGCTGTCTATAATTATGGGTCACTGCAGGGGCCATAATACTCATCATTTATGATAATTTCATTGACATAATGTGATAAAAATGATGATAAATAGTAATAATAATAATAATAATATTAATAATAATAATAATAATAATAATAATAATAATAATAATAATAATAATAATAATAATAATAATAATAATAACAATAATAATAATAATAAATGGTTTTATATAGTGCATTACCTTAATAATAAAACAAATAAAATTAGTAATAATAAGAGTACTAAAAAGATTATACCAGACCCATTAGCAAGAACAACAACAGCAATAATACCTAATAATAATGACAATAATAATAATAATAATAATAATAATAATAATAATAATAATAATAATAATAATAATAATAATAATAATAATAATAATAATAATAATAATAATGATCGTATAACTAAGAAGCTAAAGGCGCTAACTGAACCAAAAAAACTTTCATTTTTTGTCATTTCCATCTTCTGTTTTTACAATATTTCACCCATCGACTTCAATGCCATAACCTGCACTGTACTCTCCGACATTCTTACCTTGTCACCACTAGTTATTACACATTAAATTATTATTCTAATTCACGCGTTTCATCATGTTAATCAATCTCCCATCTACCTTTCCAGTTTCGATGATGTTTCCAAAGTCCACAGCTGAAGGCGTTTTTAGACTTCTGAAAATTCCCCGTCTTTTCTGGAGGAATGATTTGCAGCTGCATAAAAATACCAAATAAACTCAGATAAACTAATTCCTTTACCTTATTCAAAGATGATATTTCCTATAGCTTTCGTGCTGTTTCTTCTTCTTCTTCTTCTTCTTCTTCTTCTTCTTCTTCTTCTTCTTCTTCTTCTTCTTCTTCTTCTTCTTCTTCTTCTTCTTCTTCTTCTTCTTCTTCTTCTTCTTCTTCTTCTTCTTCTTCTTCTTCATCATTGTGTAGTAACCCCTTTAATGGAGAATCACTCTATATTTGACATCCACATGAGTACAATAAAAAAACAAAACAACAAAAAGACAGACAAAACGAAAAACAGATTACATTTTCATTTCCATTAACGTCACTAATCTGACAAAAAAAGCAAACAATTCTCTTTAAAATCTTGATTCTACAGCATCGTGTGGCAGGTTATTCCAGTCTTATTGCAGGGGGAAAGAATGGATGTTTGTGTGTCCCTGTTCTTGCAGATTATGGGAAAGACAAGTTATAAAAAATAATAAATAATAAAATAAAATTCCATTTATGCTTTTCCAAGTGGAAATTTGCCTTTTGTTTTTGTTTGTTTTTAAGGGTTTACGGCGCTTGCAACACATTTAGGTTATATCAGCGCCAGTAAAAAGGAAGAAAATGGGATAGTAAAAAATTAAAATTACAATTAAAGCACCGAAGAAAAAGTCAGACATAGGGGAACTGGGAACAAATAGGGATCAGATGTAGTTCCAAGAGCATACCCCAAGTAATTATTTTGATCACCCATAATCCATCCGGACACAAACAAAAATCCAACAAAAAGGGGAAAAACACTCAAATGCTTACATAATACATTCAAAATAAAAAAAATATAATAATAATAAAAAATAATAATAATAAAATAATAATAATAATAATAATAATAATAAAATAAAAATAATAATAATAATAATAATAAAATAATAAAAAATAATAATAATAATAAAATAATAATAATAATATAATACATAACAGAGAGATGTTTACCAGGAAAAAATATCATCTCCCAAAACAATAACAGCATTTTACTGTTTCCCACCATCTAACCCGGGCCCGGGGCCCGGACAAAACCAATAAATTTTTTCCAAAACAAAGACAGAAAGCATGTTGGAAAACAGATATAAGGGGATGAAACACAGGGTTAACCCCGCCCACTGGGAAATCAGGAACCCCACCCAGAAATTTGTCTTTCGGGTCTCTTCCAAGGGAAGACTGGAGTCTCCGTGCAACGCCTAAAAGTGAGCTAGGGCGAGGTGACTTGCTCAAGGCTACAAAGACTATGCCGC
>NC_088360.1:13536343-13544510 GCF_034508935.2 Berghia stephanieae | reverse complement strand
ACAAAAACCGGTCATGAAAGAAAACATAATAATAGTGATGAATTTTTCGTGAAACTTCCACGCATGCCAACATACGATGAACGCTCAGACTGTTTAGAATCCTTCTTACACCGATTCGAAGTTCAGGCTAAAGGTTATCGTTGGCCAGAAAGCAAATGGGCCACAGCCTTGATTAACTGCTTATCTGGAGAACCGCTAAAAGTTTTCTATACCTTAACAACTGAAGATGCAGATGACTATGGAAAAATTAAAGACGCTCTACTAAAAAGATTTAGATTAACGGAAGATGGTTACCAGGAAAGGTTTCACACTGCAAAACCGGAAAGTGGAGAAGACTTTAATACATTCGTGAACCGAATTACTCAATTTCTAAATCGGTGGCTTGAGTTGGCAAACGTAAAACAAGACGACTTTGCAGGCCTTTACTATCTCACGCTGAAGAATCGAATCTATCAAGCTTGCAACCCAGATTTAGTCGCATTCTTTAAAGAGAGAAAGCCAGAAAACTTGGACAAATTAAAAATCTACGCAGAAAACTTTAACAGCGCACATCCATTGACACCCCTTAGCAGAACATTGAAGGAACCATACTACGCTGCTGCTGCTCAGAGTCCAGGTACACCTAAAGTTCAGTACTCAAATAGAACGAGCCGATCAATCACTCGGAACACGCAAGTGAAACAGGATGACCATAGTAACAAACCATGGAACAAACAGTTCAATAGAGACCATAGCCGACCCTATCAAAACAAAACAAGAAATAGCACTGACAATAATACTGAGTATAAGAAAACCAACAAACCTATAATTAAATGTCAATATTGTGGAATGAAAGGCCACACAGCAGACAAATGTTACAAAATCGTGGGATATCCAAAAGAAACTGCAAATGCATCACTCCAAACAAGTGTAAACAATCAGACACGAGTAATATCAGGAGAAAATATAAATGTGTATTGCGTGAAAGGTATGTCACTTATAACACAAACTCACAAATCAGGATCGCTATTTTTTTGTGAAGGCAAAGCTAATGGAACTGATTGCAAAATATTGAGAGACACAGGATGCAGTACAGTAGGAATAAAAGCATCTTTGATCAATGACGAAGACAAAACTGGAAAAACGGTACAATGCATCACATTCAGTGGCACAGTCGAAACCTTTGAAACAGCTAACGTGTACATAGAAACCCCATACTATACAGGAATAGTGGAATGCTGTATACTTCCCAACCCCGTCGCTGATGTTATTGTTGGCAATATAAAAGGTCTTAAAGACAACCCAACAGATGTAAAAGAATGGTCATTAACCCAAGAAACAGCTTGTCTAGCAGAAACAAGAAAGATGACTAAGACAACAGAGAAGCCAATGACTATTTCTCTTGAACCACAACAATTTGACAGGAACACGTTCATTGAAGAACAGAAAAAGGACCCGACTTTAACATCATATTTCAATATCGCAAACAAAGGGACGAAATCAAAAGTTGAATACATCATTAAAAAAGATATTCTGTTCAGGTTACATAGGAAAAGAAACAAAATAGCTAAACAACTGGTCACGCCGAGTATTTACAGAAACAAAATCCTTGGAATAGCGCACGATTCAATAACTTCTGGACATCTTGGGAGCTCTTCCACATTGAAGAGAATATCCGAGAATTTCACATGGCCTGGAATTACTAAAGACGTCCGAGAATATGTGAAATCGTGTGACACATGCCAAAGAAGAGTCGCAAAAGGCAGAATACCGAGATTGCCATTAGGGACAACCCCAGTTATTGAAAATGTTTTTCAAAAAGTTGCAATCGACATTATAGGCCCTTTAACAAAATCAGATAGAAACCATACACACATACTAACACTAGTCGATTACGCAACCAGGTGGCCAGAAGCGATAGCATTGAAATCAACTACATCGGATCACATAGCTGAAGCATTGATGACAATTTTTACTAGAATAGGCATACCAAATGAGATACTGTCGGACAATGGACCCCAATTTACATCACATATGATGCATGAAACCATGAAACTCATGGGAATCCAACACTCATTCACAACCCCCTACCACCCCCAAGCAAATGGTCTTTGTGAAAGATTTAATGGCACTCTAAAGAATATGTTAAGAAAAGTGTCAGCAGAAAAACCAGATGATTGGGACAGATACTTACCAGCAATCCTATTTGCATATAGAGAAATACCCCAAGAATCTACAGGCTACTCCCCATTTGAGTTGATGTATGGACGATCACCTCGCGGCCCGATCAATATAGTAGCCGACATTTGTAAAGGGAATGAGGAGGACAATAACGAAATTATGTTTGCTTACGAATATGTAAGAAACCTTAAAGACAGAATAGAGGACACGTGTAAGCTAGCACAGGAATCCGTCACTAAAAAAGCAGAGAAATACAAGGAATACTCCGATCGCAAAAGCAAATCAAGAAAATTTGAGATTGGTGACAAAGTACTAATACTCTTACCCGATGACTCGAGTAAACTTTTAGCTACATATTTTTTTTATCGAAACTCTCTCAGTTTAGAATAGATAAAACCCTCTGCACATTATTTTATAGAGCAGTAATCGAAAGTGTTTTGTCATTTTGTATAACAGCTTGGGGAGGCAATTGCTTAGCAGTGGAAAGGAACAAAATAAATTCAAATATTAAAAAATCCATTAAACGCTATATAAATGATGTTGACGATGTAGATCTTTTATACGAGAAATTTTGTATAAATAAAATAACTAAAATATTAAATGACCAGTATCATCCACTAAGACCATCAATTATTATGTCAGAAAGAAGTGGTCGCCCTTTCTCTATTTCAACGAAAACAGAGAGAAACCGAAAATCTTTTCTGCCGTCCAGTATTAGGCTTTATAACAACAAGCAATAATCATTTTATATAATTATTTCTCATTTTTACTTTTTAAAAATATAAATATTAATTTATTAATTTATTTGTTTTGCAATCTTTTCAATTTTCAATTTATAGTGACAGTTTTAACTATTTTACAGTGTTGAAATTATTCATATTATTAAGCGCAGCTCTGGTTATAGAGCTGCTCCTTTTTTATATATATACATCCTATTTCCATTGTATTTTATCTTATGTGTAAATTATAACACGTCTGTACAAAAAATTTCCTTTTTGGGATGCAATAAAGTATTATTATTATTATTATTATTATTATTATTATTATTATTATTATTATTATTATTATTATTATTATTATTATTATTATTATTATTATTATTATTATTATTATTATTATTATTATTATTATTATTATTATTATATGGAAAGGACCATTCAAAATAACAGCAGTAAAATCTAATGTTAATTACGAGATTAAAATTAACAACACAACAAAGACATTCCATGCAAATATGCTAAAAAAGTATTTTGATAGAGACACAGTGTCGCAACCTATGTTTACTAATATCGAAGCTTCAAATGCAGGATTAATCATACCGTTGGTCATGGGACACAGACACCCGAGACAGAAAAACAAACAAAAATCGCACAATTGCAACCACCTAAGACAAAAAAAGAAGTACGCAAAGTACTTGGGCTCCTAAATTTTTACAGGAAATACATTTACAACTTCGCGCACATCGCGAACACCGCTAACAAATCTGACAAAGAATGGGTCACCGAACAAAATTGTTTGGACAGAAGCGTGTCAGGATAGCTTTAACCAATTAAAGGCATTACTCTGTTCAGAACCAATTCTTAAATTACCTGACATATCAAAAGAATTTGTTGTAAGAACTGACGCGTCTGATAAGGGCATAGCAGGTGTACTATTACAGGAGCATGAGGGAACTCTAATGCCTTGCTTATATGCAAGCAGAAAATTATTGGACAGAGAATCACGATACTCTGTAATAGAGCGTGAAGGACTGGCCATCGTCTTTGCTTTAAAGACATTCAGCAGATATCTACTGCTAAAAGAGTTTGTGGTCGAAACGGACCATAAACCACTCACGTACATAAGAAATAACAAAATGAATAATAGTAGAGTACTAAGGTGGAGTCTATTTTTGCAAAATTACACTTTCAGTATCTCTCACATACCAGGCTGTGAAAATATTCACGCCGACCTACTTTCTCGATTAGTGTAATGACGTGAGAAGGGTATAACTTAACCTCTCATGCATACTGTTAGTTACCTCGAAAATTATGCCAAATCAGAACGCACAATTTCGATAATTTTATTTGTAAACATGATGACCCAACTTAATGTAACATTGAGTATTGTTTGGATATATATACCATACCCATTCATGATTTGGGAAATCTTCTCTTTATCTATTATTGTTATGAATTTTCACTCATTTATGATTAATAATTGAAATGTCAATATTTCATTTACATTTTCATTCATTTCATTTAGTAAATTACCTTCATATCATCGACTTAAATCATGCTTCATTGCCATCACTATTGTTTATCACAATGATTTGTAATCACATTGCCATCATGTTGTTCATCACAATGATTTGTAATCACAATCTTTCATTGTTATTGTCACCCATTCATATACCTACGTTAATATAAACATTTCCATGTCTAGTTAATAAATAATTTAATTGTAGCACAAATCATAACAATGGATTAATGCTAGAGTATCATGATAGTAAATTTACTTCCGTTTGTAAAATCTATCTTTCCCATAATGGTTAAAGAGTATATTTTAAACGTGGGTGGGGGGTGTCACAGTAAAGATTGTTCACAATTATCTTATTAAATTTTATTTTATTAAGAACTGAATTCATCTCACTCCAGTTATATTTCGGTAGGCTTAGATAAACTTTACCTTCTAATATTAGATCGTCTTTCCTTTTATAGCCTTCCCTCGAATTAATTTCTAATTAGTGAATACTTTTCGTTCTACATTCTGTCATGTAGCCATTTATTATAAAAGCTGATAGGTCTAATATTCTACACTCACTTTCTCTCCACAATCTATGCCGGACGGCCAGTCGCTCTATTCCTATATATATACTGGACGATTTTTATCTTTTGGGACTTTGTAGATATTATATCTACACCATTAAGACGCCGGAGCTTTTAACTTTGGTTGTATAATCTTCAAGGATCAAACCCAAGCCCGCTGTCAAGGACTACACAATAACTTCTTACCAATTGTCTGGAAGTGAAATTTTACGAGTCCAATCCTGTTATCAGAGGAATAGATCATCCAAGCCCAGCAACTGCCTGGAAACGTAAACTTATGAACCTGACATATTATCATAAGTTTCGTAAAATATTCATATCTCTATTTGTAACTGCCACGATCACTGTTTATCTCTTTTAATTAAATTTCATCATTATTTTTATTTCATTGTAAACAAATCGTTAATTGTTTTTCATTTATAGTAACTAGTAAATTCTGGGGCCTCATTCTACATAGATCTTTATGCATAGTCGAGTAGCTCTTTACTCACTTGAGACCATGACAATATATATATATATATATATATATATATATATATATATATATATATATATATATATATATATATATATATATATATATATATATAATCAATTAATCATGAAATGCCAAGGTGATGGCATCAGAAAATGCCGTGGGGAAGAATTTTTCTTTCTTCAAATTTGGAGACAGTACCTTTCGTGCAGTAAGCAAGCCTTATCACACACATGTCTCTTGATCATCCAAGTATTTTTTGTGTGAATTCAAGTCTACAAAACACATTTTTGAAATTATCCTCTAATGTGACGCTGTTTTTCTTTTAATTGTTATTTACACGCCACAGATGATCAAACCCCGTAAAATATTATTTAAAAAATATCAACAGTTTATTGAGATAACGATTACTCGACAACTACATCCAACGTGTACTTTATCAAATAACATTTGCAATATCGGTTTGTGTAGAAAAATAACATGGTAGTCATTGCATGACATATTTACAAGTTGCCCGAATTATGAAATTAATAGATGTAACAGTATACGTTAGTTGGTTGTTACCTTTTAACAATGAGACGTACAGCGGAAGGAGACCATTGAGAATGACGCGATATACCCTCGGATCTCAAGTGTACACATACTCATGGAACTTCTAATTATTAATAATATAGTATATTTTTTGATGAACAACTCTTTATTTATTTATTCTTTCGCGTCTGTGTGGCAACTAAGATAACTCTTATTGGATGCAATATGATATGTCTGTGAAAAGTGATATTATTGTTCATTGTAGTTATTTATGCGGCTATCTATTTCAACAACGCGATGAAAAGTTTTATTTTGATACTGGTATCATTGTTTGGTAGGTTAGATTTCGTTTATTCATATACTCATTTATTTATTGCAATTTGTTTTTACAAAAGCAGTAGATAAAGAGTTAACGGACGAAATGCTTTTTTTTCATTTTTTTTTTTTCAATTTTAACATCAATATGATTATGTTCAAGGAAGGACACAATGCTCTTCTGTAACATATATGCCATTGGTATTTTGTCATTTTTATCACTATTTTATGATGTATGAACATTAAGTACATTTAAGATGAGAAAACCAGACTGGCACCTTTCTCTTTGTGAAATTCAGTTAAACTATCAGATAGTATTTATATCTGCAACATTCAAGCAGTTGGTGTATCTTATAAATACAAAATGCCAGTTTAGAATTTAAAGTGACTTTTCTTTTCTCAAAGCGAATGATACAATTACATGGAATGTTTATTCGGTCCCAAAATATGTCTGTTGTTTGATTATGTTCCTTTCTGGCACTCCCTGATAGAAAAGAATACTACTTATACGTATTAATTTCACGCCACTATTTTATAATTTCAAAATACGAGGGCGGGTTGATATATAAATACTGTTTGCCCATAAATCAAAACATATTTTAGGTACAATCATGAAACTCCACACGCATACACTCTCAATACCCCTTAATTCATGCGCAACAACTAATTCATGTGATGTCATTTGTGATCATAATAAGTGAGTGACGTCGCAACCTTACCAAGAAAACGCGGTTGGCGACACATAATGAACTTCTCGTCAAACGGCGCTCTGTTAGTTAATTTCTAACAGTAGAAGAATGCTGCGCAGTACACACCAATCGGTGAATGAAGGCAATATTACTGATGACTAGTGCGGGGCGGTCCTTGGCAAGCTTAAGGACCACGGTCCTACGGTCCCTGGGAAATGAAAACCGCAAGGACCGGTCCTAGGACCGGCAGTCCTTTTCGACATTGAACATTCCTGAGAGACTTGGAAGTTCGAACCGTTTTGACCTTTGGGACCATGGGATCGTTCATTCTTGAACCGTTAAAGACCGCTACACGATGAAAACCGTGGTCTACAGGAGTAAAACACACGGAGTAGTCACACTCATTTCAAATTGTAACCTAATTAGAGAAGAGGGGTGATGCCTTCTTTATTTGCTCACCGTACTTCATTGTTACTTCGATAATTTGATAAAATTTGAAATTTATCCCCATTAACGGAGATAATGGCATCGTCCAAGGCGTTGATCGAGTTGTTCGTGACGTTGATACACACACGCAACTCCTACCCCCCCTCCCCCCCCTCCGCCCCCCCCCCCCACACACACACATTAGAGGGCAGCGAGCATTGAAGAGTAAGAGAGAGACGTGAAGTTATAATAAGAGGAGGTGGATGCGGCGGTAATAAGTTAATAAGTAATAAGTGGGGTCCATGGTGACTTTTCGCCAGATCTAACAAACCCAGCTACCCATTCACTGCTGAGTAGACAGGGATTCAGAAAAAACTCGACTGCACCCGGGATCGATCTCTGGCCCTTTGCGTATAAAGAGAGTGCTCTATCAACTGAGCTATCGGGGTCCCCAAATATTCTATTACCTTTTTTTAAATACAGACGTAAAAACTGGGTTTTTTTGGAAGGAAGAAACTAATGAAACTCATATTATTTGATTAGTTAAAACACCAAACGAAATTTTAATATTATTGTATTATTTTAAATGACAACAATGCGATAGAAAGGAGTGGTGACAAGAGATGGACAAAAGAAAACAAAAAATCGGACTTGCTACTTGCTAGGTTCGACACACACACACACACACACACACACACACACACAAACACACACATCTTTAGTAGTCACATACATTTCAAACAATAACCCATTAGAAAGAGGGG
>NC_088360.1:13524801-13536243 GCF_034508935.2 Berghia stephanieae | reverse complement strand
CTGGGATCTGGAATCGAGAAGGTTGAGCGTCTGAATAAATATGGATCTCCTGTAATAGGAGAATATCAACGATATGGGCGGCCAGTAGCTCTGAAATAAGTTCTTTTTTATTTTTGCTATACTCTGTCTCTCGATATTGAGGAACAATATGTGAGTCAGGTTGCTAACCCTAGTATCGCATTTTCCACATGACAGTGTGTTGGGACGTTCACATATTTCTCGACCGTGCCGACGACCCTGGCGACATGAATGCGGTACTATTTGGCTAGGCGTCCGACCGCATCGCCATTGTTTCCTGAGTATAAAATCATGTGAACATAGTAGTGTGGAGCCCGTGATGGCCGACAAAGAGAACGAATAGGCCAGGTACTCATTTTACACCAGAGTACGCTAAGAGAACGTGAGTAAATAGTCTATTTTCAAGGATTTAATTATGCGCCGCTCAGAGCGGGTCTCGAACTCTGGACCTTCCCATCTGAAGGTGAGAATCATCCACTGGACCACATAGCCGCACAAGAGGCCTTATTAGATCATGTGTGCAGTCTGTCCACCCAGCAGTGATTAGGATTGTTAGATCTAGCGGAATTACTTTGTCATAGACTTACATCCTATGAAAAGAGTAACAAGTAATTGTTCCATTTGTTACAAAACTAGGATAATCTCTGATTCAACAGCTGTTAAGTCTTTGAAACTGCCAATGTTCATATAATAAAATGTGCGACACTATCAAATAGAGAATATTAAATTCTTCTTTAATTAAGGATTCTTTTAGCCAGCAGTGCAAGAAAGTAAACTGAGTTATTTTTACAATCATCAATAAATGCTTTGGAAACCCTTTGTATCCATTGTTCATTGTTAATTCAATATGACAGATTTACTATTTTTATATACGTCACGAATTCAGACCGTCGTTCAACCTGCAACACTCAATCCTCCCCCACTCAATAGACAGAGGGATTTTATTTATCTGGCGCAAACCTCAAAGAAGATAGTTGAACGATAATCTGCCTCATAGGATACATTGGTGACCAACAACGAAGGTCCAAAACCTGTCATAAGGCCCATTTAGACGTTCAGTTAATTCATCCGCGACCGGGCTCTCAGTTTTTATGAGTTGTCACTTCGCCTACAGTTTCCGGATATCCGTCCGTCCGTGGATGAATTAACTAGACGTCTAAATGGGTCATAAGGCTGTAAACTGAGTTTATTCATTTTCCCTTTCATGAAATTCATGGTTAGACTGTAAACTGATATAAATAACAATGTGAAATTGAATGTAAGCTTCAATTTGATTACAAAAACAGATCAAATGAACGTTTCGGGTTTCCCGTTCATCAACAAAACAAGAATGAAACACTACATCTGTAGTCATTCCGACACAATACTATTTTTAGACGATAGATCACAAATGGATAAATCGTAATATAATTGTTTAAGGTTACATGTAGTTTGTCTGATGGTATGTTTCATATTTCTCTTGTTATGAGTAAATTATACAAATATGTAGCGTCGATGACACACAAACTGAAAACGAACGGAGACGAAAATGAATGCCCTCCGTGGGGTACACAGATTACACAGGACCAGGGCGGGAAGAGTGATTGCTGACTGGATAGATTGTCACATAGCATTGTAGTGGTAGGCCATCAGAAGCTCGATTTCATCCAGGGATGCTTATTGAAAATTCACAGCTACCCTATCAAAGGCCATTCCCAGATCAGTCATCCCGAACCCGCTGGGTTGGATTGTGGAGTTGTGCGTTAATGCCTAAGTCAAGAACTAAACTCCCCGGTAAGAGATTATTGATCACTGACCCCATCATTGACCACGCATAGTATCACTTGGCTTCTCTACAAGATGGGGTGGGTACCTTATAGGATACCAACTTGAAGCGTCACTAATATGTAAAACATTTGAGCGATATAATATGGATCTCCGGCTCCATGGGCATGATGGCTCAAAAGAAGGATTACAATATACAGGGTGTCCATAAAGTCATTCCCTGATTTCAAAGATTTATTACCTAAAACCATTATATATATATATATATATATATATATATATATATATATATATATATATATATATATATATTTTATATATATAAACATATATATATATATATATATAAATATATAAATATAAATATATATATAAACATATATATATATATATATATATATATATATATATATATATGTTTATATATATATATATGGTTTTCACCATCTTCTAAGCAAAAGTCATACATCTATGCCTATACGTCATCGACCTTTCATTACATTGCCAACGTCAGCAAAATGAATCAAAAGACTTCATTTTTCTCTCTTTCTATTTCGAAAGTACAACAGAGCGTTAATATTCTCTTTGTGTAAAGCGACTGTTTGAAACAAAATCGCCATAAGTAGCTCAACAACGTTTTATTGCCCAGTTTAGCAGACCATGAAAACAATTTAAAACAATCAAACAAATAAACAAATGGGTATTCTAAATTATCTGAGACAGAGGCTAACATGATATGGTTTTCACCATCTTCTAAGCAAAAGTCATACATCTATGCCTATACGTCATCGACCTTTCATTACATTGCCAAAGTCAGCAAAATGAATCAAAAGACTTCATTTTTCTCTCTTTCTATTTCGAAAGTACAACAGAGCGTTAATATTCTCTTTGTGTAAAGCGACTGTTTGAAACAAAATCGCCATAAGTAGCTCAACAACGTTTTATTGCCCAGTTTAGCAGACCATGAAAACAATTTAAAACAATCAAACAAATAAACAAATGGGTATTCTAAATTATCTGAGACAGAGGCTAACATGATGTGGTCCATGGTCTGTCTGGGGTGACCGCATGGGCATTCAGTGCCCGGTGAGATTTCCATTTAAAGAGATTGGTGACGGTGTTTCCCACCTTTGCTCTAGCTCTGTTCAACGCCACCCAGTCTTTTCTCTTGAGGTCTGTGCCTGCTGGGAGCTTTTCTGTTGGGGGCTGGGGGGCATCGTTTGCTGTCTTGTCCCATTCTACCCATTTGTCCAGGCGGAAGAATGCTGAATGGTCTGGGTGAAGGCTCTCTATTGTGAGGAAGCTTTTCCTTGATTTGAGCCTGCTTTTGGGGCAATTGTGGTCATAAAGGGGTGTCTCTGGTCCATTTCCTGTTTGTATTTTTGTATTTGGGCATGGGTTTCCCTCCGGATGTGTGGTGGGGCTATTCCTGCTGCACGGTAGACCAGTGGTAATGGTGTTGCTCTCAGCTGGCCCGTTACGATCCGGCAGGCGTTGTTGAGCTCGGGGTCTAGCTTGGAGGCATGGCATGATCGGGCCCATACAGCTGAGCAGTACTCCGCAGTTGAGAAGCTGAGGGCCAATGCTGTGGTCCTTAGAGTTTTAGGGTCAGTTCCCCAGTTCATGTTTGCCAGCTTTTCAAGGAGGGCATTTCGCGTGGACACTTTTGCCTTGGTCTTCCTCACGTGTTCTCTGAAGGACAGAGTCCGATCAAGCGTCACTCCGAGGTACACTGGGTGGTAGTTGTACTCTAATGTCTGGCCATTCCACTTGATGTTAAGTTTTTTGTGGGCTTGGTGGTTGTTGAGGTGAAATGCACACACTTGTGTTTTCCCTGGGTTGGCGTTCAGCGAGTTTTTAGTGTAGTACTTTGTAAGGGTGTCTAGGGCATTTGTCAGTCTGCTCTCGATTGGTTGGAAGGACACATCCTGTGTTGCGAGGCATAGGTCATCAGCATATATGAATCGGCGGATTTTTGGGAACTCAGGCTGATCATTTGTATATATGTTGAAAAGTGTTGGAGCCAGCACTGATCCTTGAGGAAGACCATTCTTCTGGGTGCGCCACCTGCTCTTCCGGCCATCCATTTCAACAAAGAAGCGCCTGTTTTCGAGAAGTGACTGGATGATATTTACAATTTTCTTATTGCTTTACATTTTGTTTACTTATTCTAAAGAAAAAGAATAAGTAAACAAAATGTAAAGCATTTATGAGTTCATTAAATTGGCTGTAACGTTTTTCTATTATAGATGTTATCAAACAGGTAAAGAATTTAAGGACACCTTGTATTTTAAGTGGATTAAGTATAAGCGTAAAAAGGGTGTAATCCATCATGTCGATATTACAGTGTGAGGTCGCGTGTCCTCCACGGTCCACTGCCGTCCACTATATCATAATAACCCCTTTGGTGATATAAGGGACTCGTCCCAACTCACCTGAAACGCTGATCAGGAAAACAATGCTCCATTACCATTATGACAAAAAATCAATTCTACACTTCATCGGCTTGTTTGGATACATTATTTCATTAAAAGCCCTAGAGCTATGAGAGAACCGAAGCTCGACCGCACTATTTCTATTACACAATGATAAAACTCATTTAAACATTTTGGTCAGAAAAATGTTTACTTTATAATACTAGTATATTAATTTATTCAAAATGGTCCCGGCTTGTCAAACATTCCTTTATATCCGAGACGACTTTGAAGTCTCAAGTTTAAGAATGTTTGACAAGTTGTAGATCAATCTAATCGATTCATACATGAGGTACAGATTCCTGGCCAAATTTTTAAAAAGCCATTTTGTTAGAGTACGATAGAATATTGCCGTAAACCCACAAGCACTTTGTTTTCCCAATTTGGCCAGAGAATGTACATTTCCCGTTTTATTGATATATTTAGATGGCATACAGCATGTCAACAAGCCTCAAAAGCCTGGTCTTCCGGCACATGTCACCGTTTTTAGTTTTTAGCCCATCTTCTAAATCCGATTTTATGCCGCAGTAAATTTGACTCTTAAATTCAGTCAGTAGCATTCATTGTTAAAATTTCACCTAAAATAAATGCTGCTACTAAGAAAAGTAAATTTGTTTAACAGAGCATATTATAGCATATATTAGAAGGGTTGATCATGCCTTTAAATGGCCTTTGAAAAAAAAAATTTATATACATGAAATGAAGTGAGTAGAAAGTGCCAGAAGACAAGAGAGAATAAAAACTTCGCGGCGGCGATGGGGGCTAGACCTTACTGGTACGACAACTCCGCCTAGCGGGGAGATCGTGACTCGACCGTATGAGCTATCCACGACGTATTGTACTGCGTTAGACCTTAATATTATCTAAAGGGCCTTTGATTTATAAAGATATTTACTTTAAAAATTATGTCTTTTTCTTTTTTTTTTAAACCCATATTATATGATACATACGCCACTTGTCAAATTGATTGACAGTTAAGGGACTCTTTCCCATTTTTAAATTTTAGATCTTGTTTTTACACCAATAGATTTACAACCAGTCAAGATCTAAGATATAAAAAAAGAAATTACCTTGGCTGACAATGGTTGGGGGAACTTACTCGAATTAATTATTTTCACGTTCAAGCCAGGAAAACACATCCATTTTTTTTCTGGTGCACACACTTGCATAACTAGGAAAATGTGCAAGACATTGCAAAAAGCTGCAGATTATGCTGATGCAATACAACTCAATGATTTCTTGCTGGTTTTATAGTGTGTGTATGTATGGAGGGGGGGGGGGGGGGTTCGATGAAAAAAAAAAACAAACAACCAAACAAAAACACGCCAGTTTACTTAAAGCCAGTTGTATTTTATTTTCATAAGGGTGGTTTCAAATCGGCAATTGCAGAGTTAAGTGTTTTGGGTTTGTTTTGTTTTTTGTTTTTGTTTTTTGGGGTTTTTTTTGTTTTGTTTTGTTTTGTTTTGTTTGTGTGTTTGTTGTTTGGGGTTTTTTTTAATGTTTGTTGGGTTTTTTTTCTTTCTTTTCTTTGTTTTCTTCCGTTTTCATTATCAAAACCAGTTTAAATGAACATGAAATGGACTTTTTAAAAATATTCTTATATATAGATAAATAGAACATTACATCAGCGTAAGATTTAGCAACAGAATTGGGAAAATAGTGTTAGAAAACAAATTTTTTGCTAAAGATACCATGTGGCTAAGGATGGATTTCCACCACTCAACGTATTCAATTTATTTTAATAGATGAGAGACATCAATTAAAGACAAACCACATGCAGGTCGGCAAGTGCATAATGTAGATATTCCAACCCTACCTTACAGCTTATTCAAAACTTCTTGTCAATTTCTCCTCTTTTTTTTTTTTTTTTTTTTTGTCTTTTTTTTTGGTAAAAAAAATACTGACATGCAATTGTAAAGTGATCACAAATTTGAAACGCTCTCAATTGATTCAATAGACGAACTCTGAGGATAATAGAAAATGGCCTTTAGAGTCGTAACTCGTATTTTGCTCTGTCTCGCGCAAACTCAAAGGCCTATGCACTGTCGAAAACAGTAATATTTTCTTTATCCGATACTTGAATAAAGGGTTTGAATTATATTGATTCTTTCCTTCTTAATGTTTAATAATCCAATACCTTCCAGTTCATAGTTTGAATTATGCGAACCGTTGTCATTGGTTTCCGTCTTGTGTCATATCTTTGCACTCACCGCCAATTCTATATATGAATTTTCAGGCTGTTTCTCCTAGCAATTTCTTAGGCCAACAATTTGGCAATTTGATGTTTATTCTATAATCCATGATATGTTCAGCAATATTCTTTTAATTGATTTATTTTATCCGTATTTGTATTAAATTGTTTATTTTCAATTTAGTCAAACATTCTAATTTACAAAAGGGGTGGGGGGGGGGGGGCTTGATAGCTCAGATTATAGGGCTTCGGTTTCACACACAATGGGACCAATTTCGATTGCCGGTGCAATTGAGATTTTTTTTTCTGACCCCCCCCCCCACACACACACACACACATACACACACACACACACACACACACACACACACACAAAGATACACAGACCTGACCGTCTAGCTGTGATTGGATAGCTGGTACTGTTAGATCTGACTGAGAGTACTTTGCATTAAGACGGTCTCACCAAAATGGAAGTAAGCAATTACTGCTGTTCGTTTACTGCTACAGACACGGTGGTAAATTCATGTTCCTTGGGCTCCATGTCTCTGGAGTACTCCTTTTTAAAATATTCTTTTTACAGAAGCAAAAGATTGAAGCTGAATTATATCTAGGTCTTTCTTATTTTTAGTTGTCTGCGTTTTTTGTTGTTGTTGTTTTTTGTTTTGTTTTTTTGTTTTTTGTTTTTTTTTTTTGGTCTTACCATATTTAGCCTCTTTACCTGCTGATCACCTCAGAAATCCTAATCAGTAACTTACGTTTGTCTACGCTGTCTAGATTCCCATAGGCAAAAGTAGGTTGAATTGAAAACTGATAATTTTTTGGTTTTATAGACTCTTTTCATTCAGAAGGAATTTTGAGTTGGCTAATTAGAGCTCTTATTTGCTCTTTGATATTGTTTCTGTTCTGTTTTGTTATTGTTTTTTTTTTTAAATTTTTTTTTATTTGTTTTGTTTTGTTATTTTTCATTTCTATCTCTAGGATACAATTTGATAGGATTGTTACCGCAATTTATGTATAGTGGTTCATCTGTTCTAACATTTCTTCATTCATCAACTGCTCTCTATTCAAAGTGATGACTATAAGGCTCAATGCTATATTATAGTAAGGTTTTTATTTTCTCATTTCCTCATTCAGGATTTTTGCAGGTGGTTTTAGGTCCTGCTGTGATTTTCCCAAATCTACTTCATATATTGCAAATGTTAACGTCTGCAGAGGGCTATACAGATTTTAGTTTTCACGTTTTAAAACTGGATCCAATTAAAGTTTATGCCAAGAAACACAAACTAGCATAAAGCAAAAAAAAAAAAAAAAAAACAAGTAAAGAGAAGAAATTTAATAAATTAATACATCTCGCGTAAATATTTCTTGGGGAGGGGGGGGGGGGGGTACACCAGTGGCACAATGGCTAGATACTAATTTTCCCACATTAAGTAACAAAATTCGTGATTGTCTGTGTTGTTCAGTTTGTTTTTATTCGAAGACTTTGTGAATGCCTCCGGCCGAGAGAGAAGGAAGGAGAAGAGAGAGAGAGAGAGAGAGAGAGAGAGAGAGAGAGAGTGAGAGAGAGAGAGAGAGAGAGAGAGAGAGAGAGAGATTACATCGAAGATGTAGCAGGTTTGATAGTAAATAATAAACAACACAATATCAATCTTTTCGCAAGGGGAGATGTCTTTGGCCAATGTCGAGAAAGGACTGAAATCGATAATACAGCGTGGACTGCAATTATGTAAATTGATCAATAGATAGTTCGAAGATGACGTCACTCAGGCCTTTGTTATTGTTTTTGCCACCGCATTTGTGAGTTGTTCTCACTAAACTGTATTAACCTGACTATAAACGTTCATGGTTACACAGAGTTTGTGTGTTAGTCCGTTATACTTCCGGATGGCAATGTTGTGAACTCCTTGGCCAAGCGCATTCTATCTATAGAAGTTTTGTTTGTTTGATTTTTTTTTTTTCATTTTCGTATTTGGTTGTTTTTGTTTTTGTTTTTTTTTTTTTTGGTCTGTTTTGCTTGTTTTCTGGGGGGGGGGGGTATTTGTTTTTTTTTTTTTTTTTTTTTTTTTTTAGTTTGTTGCTTTTTTTTTTTTTTTTTTTTTTTGGTTAGTTTTTGGGTTTTTTGGGGGTTTTTTGCTCAAGGCGGAGGGGAGCTAAATCTTGAAAGCGTGCTCAAACTCGGGTCATCTGGATGATATTGCATGTCATTGACTCAGCCCATTCCTTTTTTTTTAATGCAGTGAGCCGTTGTTTATTACTCAAGAATAGCCTCCCATAACGATAATAAAGGCAACCACTCACCCGTTCTGATATAACGACTCATCAATAATTCATCCTTGAGCAGTCAGACCACCTGAATTGAAAAAGGAATAAGAATTACGGGGGTTATCGTTCACTTCATTACATTAATCGTTTTATCACCATGGTGTCGTCAGTTATTATAGTGAGCGCTATGCATAACATTATTTTCATTACATCATCCAAGTTAACATTTCATATTCGATCGGGAAGCTCTTCCATTTCACTGAATGGTTTGTTTAACTAACATATTATATAGAATGCAATTCCGGAAGTGCTCACCAATTATTTGAGTCAAAACAATGACAAATCGTTCAAATAGAAGTCTTTCGTGGTCATTTGGCCCATGGAGCCGGAGTTTATCTTGGTTTCTGAATCGTGAAACGGAAAATAGAAATTCCTCGCTATCCTTTGGATAGGACGCTATTCTATTGCAAAGTGTGTTTGTTTTCCCCGCAAGAAATGAAGTGAGTCGGAAAGTGCCAGAAGACAATAGAGAATAAAAATTTCGCGGCATAGGGGGCTCGAACCCACGACCTTACTGGTACGACAACTCCGATTGGCCGGGGAGAGCGTAGCACTACTATCGGAGCTGTCCACCACTCAAAAAAAAAAATGGTATCAAACTCTGTGTTTTTCTTAGGTTTGTGTTGAGAATGGCTATTAAGCTTAAATGCTGGCTAACAAACTTCGCGACGTGTGAGTGTTGAACCCATAACCTCAAGAAGTCGAGTCGGGGAGAGCGGTTCAAGATAGACACTGCTTACCTTAGTTTTAGTAACTCATTATCATAGCCCAAAACAGTCCATTTATCCTTTGACAAGGATTAGTAAGCTAATTCTCATTCTTTGGGTTCTCATTTCAGTATTAAAAAGAAGAGCTTGTATTCGTCATAATTTGTTTAATGTAAATAATCAGTTGATCAAGAGGAACATAACATACTTTTCCATCATTGACTTTCAAATAAAGTTGTTTTCATAGATTCATCTCAGTCTGTTTCATTGGATTTTTACATATTTAAAGCGGTTCTCATTCATTGACTGTATTCACAGGATGATTCTTTACTCTTCAAAAATGAATATTCTATGTCCTATCTCTGTGCCATCATTTTGTAGTAGTATGTCTCGGCGCAAGTAATACATACCCACTAACGTATTAAGTCGTCAGGTAGCGGTTAGTCCACGTACAAAAGAACCATGCATGGCAATCATAAATAATGGCTCTGTGCTTCAACATCATAAACAAAACCATTATTACACCTGCGATAACGGCAATCACTAATTCTATGTCATAATGTATTGGCTGACAAATAAACGTTCAAAAACGACAGTAATCACTTTACATCCTATTCCAATCACTGTGGTTCAATACGCTACATTTATTTTCCCAGCAGTCAACACGGTAATGCCCTTACTTGATGTTATTGGATCGGATGGACATTGTTTGAAATTCTTTCAATGTTTCCACCAACCACTGGCGTTTCCTCGTTAAACCCAAACCGATAAACCCGGGGTAGAGATTTTATGGGTAGCAGTACAACTTTGATCTTTAATCTAGAAAGGTAAATGTAGGTAGGGCATTAGAAATGGTTTTGATTAATTGTGACCTAATTTTAGATCACACCAAATTGCATATGTCTATTTGCTTACATGACAGAAATGCCAGTATGACCCATGATTACCAGATTACTGTTAAGAATAAATCCTTATAATAGTGGTTAAAAATATGCACTGCATCCTTTTCTTTTTATTGTTTATTGATGGCGTGCATGTTTACAATTTCTACATTCCCAAACGAGTGCAACTAACTCACATTATTATATAACTTAATGACCGAGTGGTTAAGGCATTGCACTGTGATCCGGATGAGCCGGGTTCGAGCCCCACTCCAGGCACTTTCGTTTTTTTCCTTGAGCAAGATTATTAACCACCAATTTGCTCACTTTGACAACATGGGTGATTCCTGTTGACATCAGACATCTTGTTTGACGAATTATCTATATTCCTTCGTAGAATGCCTAGGCGACGATATCTTATGATATCGTGGCGCAAAAGGCATAATTTTTTTTTTCATGACTTTTTGTCTGGAAGAGATAAGTACCGATCGTTTGAAAAACAAGTTGAGTGACGTTAAGTGCATACCGTCTGAAATAAATTACAACATAGCAAATCGGATGGCCATCTTGAGAGAAAGCAAAACCAGCTATCAACATTGAGAAGAATCATTGTTATATGAGAACGACCTGTATTAGTCCCGTGGCTGAGAACGCCGCCGTTTACGCCTAATCGTGTCACACTAAAATGTTATGACGATCTACCTATCAAGGGGGCAGTTGCAGCTTTTATTGGTTTTGCACTACAATATTACGATGGTAACCATCGAAATCATCGCTGTTATTGTGCACAGTCGCGAACCTACGCAGTAGCCGCGTCACAATGCAACATTCAACTAGATGCCCTGCGTTTCAGGTTCTTTGCCAGAGCGTGTACATGTGGAACATGTAGAAAATCCCCACTAATGAAGCGTGGCCTTCATTTTCAGGTTCCATACCCTAGTCTGTTTGCGGCCACCAAAGGCCTCCTCGAGCTGGAATAGAACAATGACAACTTCTTTCCCAGTTTCTATAAGACTGTCCCCGCCCCAAAGAGGGACCGAATGGTTTTCCAAATCGGCTTCCATTTCTTTTGTGAAACCCGTCCT
>NC_088360.1:13477685-13524701 GCF_034508935.2 Berghia stephanieae | reverse complement strand
GGGGGGGGGGGGGGGGGGGTCACATAACGCACCAAAATTCTTCAAATGTATGATCTGCCTCACGCAGCAGAGCTCTTCTTGCTTTTACAAAATATGCGATTTTCTGTAACTTCCTGCAACAGAACTTTCTCACTTCCTATTTCCCGCAAAAAGAATCAATTCCACAGATCTTAAAGATAGCTGAAATGATTTTTTTTTTAACCGTCCTGTATCAATGCTTGGCCTTGTTTTAATTTCATAAATTGATTATAACAATCTGTAACCAATGAAACGTATCTAATACGTATACCATGATTGAAAATTTTGGAATTCTATTACGACGTTTTGTTTGTTTTACAGGGTTTTACTGCGCGTGCGACACATCTTGGTTGTTGATATCAACACCACTAATAAACAACAACAACAACAACAACAACAACAACAACAACAACAACAACAACAACAAAGGGAGAAATGGGATAATAAAAAATTCCAGATTTACAATTAAAATCGCACAAGGTAAAGTGCGACAAAGGAGACTGGTTCAAGTAGATTCCACGACTTCCACGAGCATATTATATTATCAGTGACGGCTCGTAAAAAGAGGGTGTTGATACTTATCAATGTAGCTACTTTGAGATCATCTAAAAGTCTCGTCTAGACAAAACGCAGGATCTAACGAAGAGGAATGCACTCAAACTCAAATCTTTACAAAACATTACAAAATTTATTCAAAACAACAAACTATAATACATAGTACACTAAAGAGATAATTTACAAGAAAAATAAACATCTCTCAAAACTAATACTATACACTATACATTATAAATTAATTTTGACCCCCCCCCCCCCCCCCCCCCCCCCCCCCCCCCCCCGCTACTTTCAGCTAAGGTCTCGGGCCAGGAAAAATAAAACAAAAACAGAAACAAACCCCAAGTACTATAATCTGACTCCAATTAAAAAACAAACGAACAGAAAATACATGGGGAAATAATGGAATGCTGGGGTTAGAAATAACAACAAAAGTGACGTCCTCGCTCTACGCGTGAGGTATGAAAAAAACCCCCAAAAGCAACAACAACAACAACAACAACAACAACAACAACAACAACAACAAAACAACTCACAAAACGGCAGGTGCTTGAGTCCTGTGTAGCTAACATAGAATTAAACGAATGAGAATACGTACGAAGCCTAAAAAGTGTCCACCAATGAAAGCATTCAGCGCCATTTTGTTGTTGGCTGAGAATGTAGTAATTACCATTCATTCGGTATCTATGTCAACATAACGACACAAGAAAAACAACAAACAATATCAAAATCCACAATAAAATGTTTCAGAACTGTTGCGTATATTTATGGCACAACGAAGCTGTCAAAAAATGAAGTTAGAGAATGTGTGTAATCATGTATTATAATAACCTGTAATGTGTTTTCCAACCACCACATCATCTACTACTACAACCACCACCACAATATCATCACTAACACTACTACTACAACCACCAGCCCCACATCATTATCACTACCACTACTACTACACCACCACCAGCACATCATCATCACTACCACTACTACAATCACCACAACCACATCGTCATCACTACCACTACTACTGCAACCACCACCACCATATCATCATCATTACCACTATTACCACAACCACCACCACCACTACTACTACAACCACCACCACATCACTACCTCAACTGCTACAACCACCACCACAATAGCATCACTACCACTACTACTACAACCACCACAACCACATCGTCATCACGACCACTACTACTACAACCACCACCATATCATTACCATTACCACTACTACTACAACCACCACTACCACCATATCATTACCATTACCACTACTACTACAACCACCACAACCACGTCGTCATCGCTACCACTACTACTGCAACCACCACTACCACCATATCATCACCATTACAACTACTACTACAACCACCACAACCACATAATTATCACTACCACTACTACTACAACCACCACCACATTATCATCACTACCACTACTACTACTGCAACCACCACCACCATATCATCATCATTGAAATATTATTTTTTTTTTATTGAGCTTTATATAGTGCAATATCTACTAAATGTGCTCAAAGCGCTTTACAAAGGGTCCCTGGTCAACATTTAACATGTAGGACGGGACATGACGCCTGTTAGGCGATATTACAATTTTTCGGACAAAGACAACTCTGTTAACGGCCAGGTACTCATTTTACACCTGAGTACGGTGAGAGAATGTGAGTAAAGAGCCTTTTCCAAGGACTCAACTATGCGCCGAGCGCGAGGCTCGAACCCAGGACCTTCAGATCCGGAAGCGAGTGTCATACTACTAGACCACATAGCCGCATCATTACCACTACTACTACAAACACCACCACCACATCATCATCACGACCACTACTACTACAACCACCACCACCACCATATCATTACCATTACCACTACTACAACAACCACCACCACATCATCATCACTACCACTACTACTACAACTACAATCATCTCCACCACCACATCATCATCACTATTACTACTACAACTACAACCACCACCAACACCACTTCACCTCACTAACACTCAGTACTACAATCACTACCATTAGGTTTTGGAGCTTTACTTCATTTGAAA
Organism: Berghia stephanieae; assembly: GCF_034508935.2. Lineage (NCBI taxonomy): Eukaryota > Metazoa > Mollusca > Gastropoda > Nudibranchia > Aeolidiidae > Berghia > Berghia stephanieae. The sequence continues at coordinate 13,522,058 of NC_088360.1, read as the reverse complement.
TAAGGAAACTTCGGAATTGTATTTGGCATTGTGTTTATATATCATAATATAATTCTAATCAGTTATCTATTTAGAACTAGATACTATACAATATGTATGCCAAATACCACCCCAATTCCCCTTTCTTGTGTGCGGGAATTCCTCTTTCGGCATTGAAATTGAGTGTGAGAGAGTCATCACTACACACATAAACAACAGAAACAATTTAAAAACAAGACTATGACACGCAACCACTCACACACGAGGCTATACTATTTATCCTTTTCTCTATATAGAAAAGGACAAGACAAACAATAGCTTGACTCTCGCTACACTTCGCATTGATGTTTGTCGTCTCACGAGTTCAACTCTCGGTCGACCTGTCAATATTCCTTTTTGCCTCGGACGTAATCATTAATAGAATGTTGTGTGGTTTTGACCGTGAAGAAAACCTTAAGAAGTCACATTTATATCATTTTAGAGAGATCGTTTTAAATAATTTTAAGTTAAACGAGCGAGCAGCAACTTGTTTTCATGAACGGCCGATCAGCGCTTGTTTACTATAGTAACGCGATTCCCAGCCAACATCAAAATGGCGGATATTTTTCTCATCGAGGCCGCTGGTTGGTTAGCCAATAAGAGCACCGTACGGTTTCCATTGGGTAAATTCCTTGGTAGCTAAATCTTGAATGACGTTAATGGCTAATGTTTATAACACATTGGTCTCCCCCAAGTTATATTTTCACACCATGCAATACGTTTCAGTAAATACAAATGTGACCTTTCTCCCCAATACGGTACAAGACATTACTAAAAAAATTGACTCTGGAGTCTAATAAATTATAAAATATTACTTGATGAGATGAACCCATTGAGAAGGATGAATGGAGCCTATCAAAGTGTTTTAAAGTCTAAAATAGTGTAATTCCAAACATTCTCACTTAAATCTAATTTATTAGCATCTATGCGCGGCTTTGTGGTCTTGTGGTATGACACTCACCTTCGGACCGGAAGATCCTGGGTTCGAGCGGCGCATAGTTGAGTCCTTGGAAAAGGCTTCTTACTCACATTCTTTCACCTGGCCGTTAACAGCTTTGTCTGTCGGAAAAATGTAATATCGCCTGGCGGCCGTCATATCCTATCCTACATGTTAAGTATTGCTGATGGCTGGGGACACTTTGCAAAGCGCTTTGAGCACGTTTAGTGGATATTGCCCTATTTAAAAGCTCAATTATTTAATTTTGCCATTCGACATAATACCGATTCGCGGCGAAGGGTCACAAAATGAAGAGCTAATTCCTACTTTCAGACAATAAATAATTTAAGCTCTATTTTATTGCTATCTATTTACAGAAACTGCGTTGGTAGCAAAATTGAGAAATTATATTACTACACGATTCTCCTTTATTTACGTCAGCAGTTAGCATGGTTACCAAAGTTCAGAGGATTCATCCTTTGAATTCTTCCTTATAAGCTGCGAATGTTCAACCTTTCTTCAGACTCACGACACATTTTATTTTTCGCTGCTTTCCTTCCAGCAGCGATTTTTCATCATGAATTTAGTTTCGCCCATTTTTCAACTCGTATTTAGCACCCTCCTTATAGGTGAGTGAATTCTTCTTCTTCTTCTTCTTCTTCTTCTTCTTCTTCTTCTTCTTCTTCTTCTTCTTCTTCTTATATTATTATTATTATTATTATTATTATTATTATTATTATTATATATTATTATTATTATTTATTATTATTATTATTATTATTATTATTATTATTATTATTATTATTATTATTATTATTTTATTATTATACTTTATTATTATTATTATTATTATTATTATTATTATCATCATCATCATCTTTATACTATTATTATTATTATTATTATTATTTATTATTATTATATTATTATTATTATATATTATATTATTATTATTTATTATTATTATTATATATCACAATATACTTCATGCATGTAAACTCGGGGCTGACCAGTGCCATATTTAAACTTTATAAGGTCCTTTTGAAATAAAGTGTGTTTGAAATAGCGCAAGACTAGGTAAAGAGAAAATACAAGGGAAAAAAAACAAACAAACTATCCCATAAATTCAGCCAGCCAGTCTGATTTGATGGATAACTTTTGCTCTTGTATTTTTCTATCTGATTTTGTCTGGCGCTGTTTCAAACACAATTTTTCAAATCTTTTAAAAAGCAACACCATCAATATATTTTATTATTTAGAACTCGTAATTATTATTCTTCGCGTTCGTTCAGATAGTAAGTCTACTCTACTTTCCACGGATATGCTGCTGCCCTCTGGAGATCCCCCAGGCTCCCGTGGAGCTTAGTCTTCGGGTTAGTTGGGGCAGTCGGTGGCCAGTATTTTCTCCTAAGGGCAGAGAGGGTTGGGCAATTCTGTAGGATGCGTTCACCTGTCAAACTTCCTATTCCAGAGGGGGGCTGACTTGTAGCTCTCACCTTCAATTTGGTGTGGAGAGGTAGTGGTTTAATCTATTATGACCAGTTCGCATCCTAAAGATTATCACCTGCTCTTTTCTGGTCAACTGATAAAACGTATCATTTCTATTGTAGTTCGGATGCCGCTCACTGGAACAAGTTAAGAACATAGTTCTTATGATGCTCTATTTTTTGTAGCAATCTGGTTCCTTCCTTAGCAAGTGCATCTATCTGCAACTACACTACCTCTAGTGCTGCTGTGAGATGGTATCCATTGAAGGACGACATGATGAGACCTACATAATAGATCTAGGGATGCGACAAGATCTTCGATTTCTCTCTATTTGAACTCAGAGGTCTGTAGCTTCTTAAGAACCGAGAGGGCGTCAGTCAGGATTACTATTTTATATGTTGTGTTTGGATTATTTGCAAGATACGTTGCAGCTTCTCTTAATTCCGCCCCAACTTCATGTCACAGGGGCAGAGTGTAGTCCTGTTTGACGAATAATCTCAAAAAGATTTCACATCAGGGTGAATATGTGCTTAAAATTGACTTAATCTTGTTTCTTGCAAATCTTAACTCACTCATCCCTAGCCCTCTACATACATGCTGACCACTTTCACAAGAATTTTTTGTTACTTTTCAAAATTGAAACAAATAATTACACACTTAGATACTCAATCTGAAGAAAAAATGACATGCACATAGATTTATTCAGATACGATTGTCATGTAAAAAAACAAAACAACAAAACAAAACCAAAAAACAAAAAAAGAAAAAACAAAAACAAAACAACAACAAACAAACAAACAATAGTTTTAATGGCATGCATATATTTTGTCTCAAGAAAATGTAAACAAAGATGGGGTAAGAGTAAGAGTAACCAGGGCCATAATATACCGAGATAGTCGGTGTTAAGATTGAGTGAGTGAAATTTCCAAATTCTTATAATTTTGACTTTTTTTTACCCAATTTCCTCTATCTAGTTCATCCCCACATAATATCAGAGTGACGCAGTGGCTCACATATTGACATCATCCTCTTTATCTTATTTATTGTCATTAGATTTGGCATTGCAAGACCGTGTTTCAAGAGATGTTGAACACGCAGACGCTCGAATCGGGATCAACGATCCGGCATTGACGACTAATTCTGACCCTCAACCCAGCACACCAGGTACCCAAAAAACTGTGTCCGATGACCAGCATTGGGAGGACCTACATGGCCAAGATCAATTCAACTGGCTCCAGTCGCAAGAATACAAGGATGTGAATGATATGTTTGCCAACAGTGACAACTATTTCGACGTCAACTACGTGTTGAACAATGTCGGTAAGAACAACATTCTACTTCAAAGAATTATTTCAAATCACCAACACAAAAGCAGGAAAAAGAAAAGCTTGTCAAAAACAAAAGAGCATAAAATCCACAAACGTAAAAAGTTACACAAAAGGAGAAGATCTAAACATCATTCTAAAACACACACGGAATTGCCAAAACAGAAAAGACATTCACAAAATGCGTCACTTCATCATTCCCCAAATCACAAGCATCAAGACAAGGTAAACCTTAAAGCAATGGATAAGATGATCATGGCTCTGACGTTATATAAGCTGACCAGTGGTGGCGGTGATGAGAGCAGTCGTAAAAACATCAACAATATCAACACCAGCAAAAGTAAGAACATCATCAACAACAAGAAAAACAGCAACAGCATCAACAACAACATCAACAAAAACGGCGAAGGGCACGAGGTTGGCATCAAAGGAAACACGAATAATGTTCTCAAAGATAATCATGACATACACCAGAAACACGGTGTTGAGAAACGTAATAGATTGCATGACAAAGCAAAGGGCATCTTTTCAAATTCCTTAGAGCTAGATACGGCCGAATACATCAATGCAATAATGGACATGTTCGAGACCTCAATAAATTTATTACTTTTAAAATCTGGTGACTTCGTTATTGATTCTTTTCCTGATGGGTCAGACACAAATGGTATGTGGATAGACACTCCGCCAATTCATCATGAAAGGATCACCCATCAATCAAACAAGCACACGAGAAAAAGAAGATCTGCAGCGTTATATGACAGCGGTAAAAACCATTTTGAAAACATGGGGAATTCTGAGGATGAGCAAGTAGTAACGAAATCCAAAAACGAAAGTTTACGCTTTTTGAAAAATACATTAAAGAGATTAGAGCGCATTTGGTCAAAAGAGCCACAAGAAAGTGACAGAATGCAGATGAAACCAAATAAAACACGAGGAAAGTCTAGCAATGCAATCGGCGGAATTTCAAAAAGAACAGCGTACAATATTGTAGGCCGTGGTGCTGAAACTGAAAAGGGAAAATTTGAACTAAATTTCGTTCCTATTAAAGACAAACTTATAGGTAATACTCTCCGTGAAAACGTCACCAAAATCTTTGTAAAGGAAAGAGAAACAACAACTTTAACTACAGGCATTGACACAAGTGTTACTAGTCCGGTAGCGAGACATACAAAGTTTGAAATGCATGAAAAATCTATCAAAAAGCACGTGTCATTGTCAGAACAACACAATGATACCAGAAAGGATAGTGACAATACACGACAGGGGATGAACAACTCAACACTTAAATTTAAATATAAAGTTTCAAACGAATCAATCACAGAAAGGCCAAAATCTATCAATCCCATACTTTTAAACGGTTCAGTCAATTCGGGCTCTCGGATTGAATACATGGGGAGCAAGAAATGTGGGCGATTACAACAATTTTTAACCACGTTGAAGGATTTCTGGAAGTTAGCCACAAACTCTGAGAGCGGTGGTGATATAGACAGCTTGAATTATGACGCACTTAAAGCCGTGATGGCACACATCTCTAAGGGAATGAATGCAAACGTTCTGGAAAATGTGGAAAACGGACTGACAGGATGCATAGGATTACAAAGTAAATCTGCTTTACAAACGGTAGCAAGAATAAACGCAGTCTTCATGGGGAAAGAAAATTCTCGGCCTGTGCCGATTCAGAACGACTTAAAAAATAAAATTCCGTATCCGGAAGAATTCAAATCAAAGCAAGTAAAATTGAGGAATCGGAAACCATTTTCAAATCAGAGAGAATTGTCAAGATTTTCTACACTTCAAAACATCGTCAATTATAATTTCATGGGGCAAAAAACACAGGAAATATTTCGAAATAAGTTTGAATCGGTTTCTCCATTTTCTCAACAGCAAAACTATATAGAGATGTACTACCCAGCAGGACGATATTGCTCACAGATATTTAACTATTATTTAACCTCGGCAGACCTTCACAAACCACAAGAGATGCCCAATCAAAATCAAAGAGGAAATGACCATGATCAATGTCTTAATATGTGCCAGTTTGCGGCCCAGATGATCGCCAGCCGTCCTTCCCTATAGTTGAAAACATTTGCATCAAAAGACTCGTCTCAAATTTAGGAAACTGTCATTGCAATGAACTACAGATCAAAGATGATCGGCCTCAAACGAATACACAAACTGGAGGGCAGGCAGCGGAAGCTGTTCAGTACAATGATGACCCGGGCGCACAAATTAACATGCACATTGCAAAATCCAGGGAAGAACTCTTTGGCAGAGGAAAGCCAATATTTTCGCAGCCTCTAAAGAGTTTAACTGGCTATTTTAGTTCAAAAATGTCCACGAATAACAAACCGGTATTGGCTCCACAAGAAAAGGAAACCCCCGACGTCATTATATCCCAGTGGGATGAATTCAAAAGACGGAACGCCATACACATTGAAGACACCAAACGGCGTAAGTAAAACGCGTGGTTATTTTTCGGGCAACCTACAGATTGAAAAGAACAATCAAAACGCGCTGCAACTTCAACCCAGTTTTGCAGGTAATGTTGGACATAATTTGCAAAATTTGCAAAATTCGAAACTCCCTTTGTATATTCCCACAAACGCAAGCCCAATCAAATCAGCAGCTCCTCCAAAGACCGCGCTAGGAAAACAACGAACTTCTTATCCTCCGTCGAGGCTACCATTTCCGGCTGTAAGAGATAATATACAGACGCCGCGGATTGACTCCAGTGCTTCTATAACCAGAAAAGGGAAAATATTGGAACCATTGTATCAATTCTATAACCCTCTTGTTATTTTACTGACACCCCCTAGAAAATAACGATGAAGCTGCCGTGTCAATCTATCAGCTACAATTTTTGCTTCTTTATCGTCTGTTTACTTGAGACAGCTTAGTGGAGCATGCGGCTTTCTCTGGTTATAATATAATGTCATTGGGAAAATAAGATGATCGATTAGAAAGATAGATTGTTAAAAAAGGGTAACAGAAGCCAGTTAAGATATAAATATAATATAAAAAGGAAGCATTTACTCACTCATTGTGCATTAAAAAAATTTGAGCTTTATAGTGTGCATTAAAACAATGCAAAACAAACGATGCCTTCTTCATGGAACCACTCACAGACATACATACACACACACACACACACACACACCCACACACACACACACACACACACACACACACACACTCAGAAATAAAATGAAAAAAAAAGAAGAAGAGAGAAACGAAAGAAATTCAATGCTGATAATAATAACAAAAACAGGAACATTTCTTCGATGTGAACAATACGATTTTGACTAAAAATTACTTCTGTAAATTAAAAGTCAGCTTAAACTAACCAGATAGTACGGCTATGTGGTCTAGTGGTATGACACTCGCTTTCGGATCGGAAGGGTTCGAGCCTCGCATAGTCGAGTCCTCGGAGAAGGCTCTTTACTCACATTCTCTCATCGTGTAAAATGAGAACCTACCTGGCGTTGTCTCTGTCCCAAAAAAAAAAATGTATTATCGCCTGACAGTTGTTATGTTCCGTCTAAATGGTAAATGTTGCTGTTTGCCAGGGACCCCTTGTAAAGCACATTGAGCACATTTAGTGGATATTGCCTATATAAAAGCTCATTTTTTAAAAATATGACTCATAACATAAGAAATAAGAATAAATAAAGAAGAATAATAATTAAAAAACAAAACAAAAACGCGGAAACCCGTGAACCCGCCGACAAAAATGCTACAAAACTTTAGTCAGACCAATAGTAGAATATGGTAGTTGTGTATAGGACAACTAAACTAAAACATCCATCAACAAAATTGATCAAGCTTAGAACAGAGCGTGCCGATTTGTACGTGGCAATTACAACAGAAACACCAGCGTCCCAAAGATGATGGCAGAAAAAAACAAACTGGGCCTTTTCAGTGGACAGTATGACAAAATAAAAATAAATTGAAAACGTTATTTAATGGTCATAGTGGGCAAATTATAACCCCGACAAAAAATAATTCCGAAAGAATTGTCGAAAGGAGGAAAATCTCATCATCCCCCATTCAAAAGTAAATGACTTGGTTGGACGAAAACAAGAATATAGATCGTTCCCATTGTTTTGTTTTTGTTTTTAAGGAATTTACGGCGCTTGCAACACATTAAGGTCATATCAGCGCCAGTAAAAAGGAAGAAAATTAGTTAGTAAAAAGTTCTAGAATTACAATTAACGCACCCAAGAAAAGGTAAGACAAAGGGGAATTGGTTCAAATAGGAAACATATGTAGATTCCAAGAGCACACTATGAAAGTACTTAGTTTGAGATCACCTGAAAGTCTCATCCAGACACAAGCATAGGTCCCCACTAAGAGGAATATACTCAAATGTTTACAAATCATATGTTAAAAATGAAAAGAATAACATTAGATAACAGAGAGATGATTTACAAGGAAAAAAATATAACCTCCCAAAACTATAATCTATACATTCGACTGTTTCCCTCCCAGCCAAAGACTCCGGTCAAGGTCAGGACAAAACCAAGCAATCTCACTCCAAGACAAAGACAGAAAGCAATTGGAAAATAGATAAAGGAGGATAGAAGACACATTAAGTCCCTCCCTGCCCACTATGGGAGGTAGGAACCCCACCCAGAGATCGCTCCCATTGAATTTACAAGTTAAATATCTTTTTAATTCAGAAAAGTGAGTGGAGCAGGCACTTATGTCGATAATAACAAGAAATGAAGTGCGTAGGAAAGTGCCAAAAAGGAACAGAGAATAAAAACTTCGCGGCGGCGATGGGGGCGACCTTACTGGTACGACAACGGCTGGCCGGGGAGATCGTGACTATACCGTATGAGCTATCCACGAGCCGTGAACACCGCCTGGCCGGGGAGATTATGACTCTACCGTTCGAGCTATCCAAGACTCCACATCTCCCCGGCCAGGCGGAGTTGTCGTACTAGTAAGGTCGGGGGTTCGAGCCCCCATCGCCGCCGCGAAGTTTTTATTCTCTTTTGTCTTCTGACACTTTCCTACTCACTTCATTTCCAGTTAAATATCGTACTCTGGAAAAACATTTAACTTAAAAATTTGGCCAGAAAACTCGTCCTTCAAATATCGATCGATTCAAATGACCCTCATCTTGGCGAAAACTTTCAAACATGGGACTTCCGAGAAGTTGCAATCCTGCAGAAAAATCTAGACTTTTCCATAACTTCTCGAGAGATCACCATTGAAATGAGATATCGTGAGAGTAAACCCGGGAAATTGTTTAATCTGGGTCGTGTTTGAGTTTCGGAATAAATTATGTGAACTTTATTCCTAATTTTAACTGTTGTGAAAAGTACGGAGAATCAATTTTATGTATTTTCGTTCTGAGAGTAATAATAAGCAACGTAAAGTTATCAAGTAGAGATAAATTTTAAAACAATAAAAATACTTGTACAGAGAGATCATACAATTTTCACCCCCCCCCCCTCCCCTCCCCCCCCCCCCCCCCCCCCCCCCCCCAGTTCAAACAAGAATTATATATTTTTCTTTCAATAATATGATCCCATCGTGCAAATTTTAATCTTCTTTTATGCTAAATTTAGTGCATATAAATATCTGTAAAATTAGCTGGTGGCGTGTTTTAGTTCGGACAATGTCTGGAATTTCTCACCACACTGAAAATAAAGACCATCATCAGTTTATGAAAATCTCATTTTGTTGCTTTATTTCCTGAGTTTTTTTCTTCTTCTTGTTTTCATTTATTACTATTATTGCAACAGCATGTGTCAGTGATATGGGTAAAAAAAAAAAGAAAAAAAGGTAAGACAAAGGGAGGGATTTAAACAGAATAAAAACTAAAGGCGCTACTGATTCACCATCTCAACGTGCTTCTCAAGATTTCATTTAATCCTTTACCATGCAAGATAAGCATGATTTTTGTACTAGCATTAATAACATCCGTCAATGCCCATATTAGGTACTCATTCATACTCGGGCCGAATGGTGTCGGGTGTAGACAGTGCCTTACCCAAGGATACAGCGCGGGGGTAGGGGTTTTGCAATCATTGTCACCCATCCTGGTACTTACTGACCGCTACTGGCTATTACATCGCTTGGATTTAGTTACAAGATGATGTTTTTTTGTTTTGTTTTTAAGGGTTTGTAACACATTTAGGTTATATCAGCGCCAGTAAAAAGGGAGAGTATGGGATAGTAAAAAGTTCTATAATTACAATTAACGCACGCAAGAAAAGGTAAGACAATGGGGAATGGTACAAATAAGGAATTGGTGTAGATTCCAAGAGGATACCATCAATGTACTTAGCTTGAGATCACCTAAGAGTCTCATCCAGACATGAGCACAGGTCCCTACGAAGAGGAATACACTCAAATGCTTACATTATAAATTCAAAACAACAAATATGTACAATAATACATAACAGAGAGATGATTTACAAGGAAAAAAAATATCATATCACAAAACTATAACTATACATTTGACTGTTTCCCTCTCAGCCAGGGTATCCGGCCAGGCCAGGACAAAACCATGTAATCTCATTCCAAGACAAAGCCAGAAAGCAAGTTGGAAAACAAATATAGGGGGACATAAGACGACTATGGATGGGAGGAAAGGAACCCCACCCAGTGTTACAAAATGAGATTCTTCGCTTGTTTTTGTTGGGGTTTTACAACGTTTGCGACACAATTAGATCATTTCAGTGCCAGAAAAAAGGGAGGAGACAGAGGATAAATTGTGAATCTGAAGGTACTTTGTTTTTGGTTTTAAGCATTTTACGGCGTTTGCAACACATTTAGACCATAATCTAGGTCATATCAGCGCCAGTAAAAATGAAGAAAATTGGATAGTAAAAACATTCTAGATGTACAATTAAAAGGACTGGAAGAAAAAGTAAGACAAGGTGGAATGGTTTAAATAAGGAACAGATATAGATTCCAAGAGCACACTATCAGTGTATTCAGTTTGAGATCACATTAATGTCTTACCCAGACACCAGCACAAGATCCCACTAAGAGTACACTCAAATATTTGCAAATCATATTATTTAAAAATGACAGTACATAACAGAGATGATTTACAAGGAAAAAATATCATCTTCCAAAACTATATCTATACATTCGACTGTTTCCCTCCCAGCCAAGGACTCCGGCCAGGGTCAGGACAAAACTAAGTAATCTCATTCCAAGACAAAGACAGAAATCAAATGGAAAACATATATAGGTGTATATAAGACACAGTAAATACCTCCCTGCCCACTATAGGAGGTCGGGAACCCCACCCAGGAATCTGAAGTTAAAGACACCAACGAAAAAGCACGACAATGGGGACTTGTTCAAATAGAGAACAGAAGATTCCACTAGCAATCCACCAAAAAGCTTATTTTTACAGTACCAAAATGCCCCATTCAGGTACAAGCAAAGTATCCCGCTATGATTCACTGAAATGTTTTCAAAATGCAATTGATGAAAAAGAAAACAGAGAGACGATTTACAAAGAAAAATAACATCATCTCTCAAAAAAAAATTAAAAAAATTGAAAAGCTGCTTTACATTTGACTGTGTCCCTCCCAGCTAAGGATCCTCCCCAGAATCAGGAAAATAATGGAGAAATCTCAATCCAGAAGAAAGTCAGACAGCACCATGGAAAGGGAAAACACAATATTAATATAGGGGAAGGAAAACACAGTACGCGACTTCTCTGCCCACCATGGGAGAGTCAGAAGACCCCACTAAGAAGATGAGATTTCTTACTGCTGATTCAAACTCACACCTCATGCGATATCCCCGTATTTTTGGGCTGTTTGTGTATCACCCCGTTTACGAAACCTTTTCAACAACCAACAGTACGAAGACCTGCCAGCTTGAAAATGTTAAAAAATCGTAATTTTTGAGGTATAAAAATTGTAGTCGCTATAGTTAACTTTTAAAAGGTCAACATTTTACCCTCATAATGATTAAATAACACTTCAAAATCCTTAAAATTATGTAGTCTGACATCAACTTTCATTTTCAATAAGTTTTAATGGCATTGAGATGCTCATGAAGCTAGGAAATTCCAAGATAAAATGTCGTAAATATACGCATTTTTCGTACTAGAATGCAGGTCTAAGTATGTAAACGCAGATGGGAATTTTCTTTAAAATAGGATTTTTCACTCGAGGCGATGGGGCAGCATGGCTCAGCAGTATGGTCTTTGCTTTGTATCCAAAAGGTAATTAGTTTGATCACCCGTTGTACTGTGTGGCCTTGAGCAATCCATCTCGTCCTAGTTCCATTTGCGGCACTGCACTGCGGCTGATGTCTGGGTTATTCCAGTATTCCCTTGGAATAGACCCTAAAGACAGACAAATTTCCCCATTTGATGAAAAAAGGGAATGTTATCTTTATATGCCTATATGCTGGTCTGACATCCAAATGCAATATGGGCCTCATTTAACATTGTTGCACTGGACATTATTTTGTGTAATTTTTTGAGATTTTCATTATAACAATGAGCTCATGATGTATTGGGTTATCAGACCTGCAAATAAGTGCACGTTGCCTTAAGGCTTAAGGAAAATTAGTTTATTTCATCCCAGCTAAAGTGATGAGATTTACTGTTATAATATTATAATAGATGCGAGAGTAAAATACAAACTATGACGCTATTTCAATACGAAGCAGAAATCAGAGCCATTCGAAACATTACAAGAAATACAAAAAAAAAAAAATAAAAAAATATCGGATCGGAAGGTCCTGGGTTCGAGCCTCGTGCTCGGCGCATAGTTGAGTCCTTTGAAAAGACTCTTTTCTCACATTCTCTCACCGTACTCAGGTGTAAAATGAGTACCTGGCCGTTAACAGTGTTGTCTTTGTCCGAAAAATTGTAATATCGCCTGACCTACATGTTAAATGTTGCTGTTGACCAGGGAACTGTTGTAAAGCGCTTTGAACACATTAAGTGGATAATGCGCTATATAAAGCTCAATTTATTTTAATATGAATCAATTAAAAATCCTCTCTTGCGGTTATACCAAAGCTGTTAAAAATCGTAATATGTTGTTTCAAAACTTGTGTCGTGTTTTAAAAATTTCACTTCAAATACACATTACAAAGATGTTGTCGACGGTCAATTTTTAAATAAAATATTTCACTGGATAGACTTTAAAAAGTGAAAGTAATACATTCGAATACAGTTTCCTTGAACTTGAACTCATTCGAATATCCCAAATTTTTTCCTTATTATTTTTAGTTGTCATTCCATTCCTTACTTGAACTAATTTCACCTAGCCAATGTAAAAAAGGATTTGATTAATTCAAGGTTTTATTTTAATGCACCCTGTTATTTCGACCACCGAAGATTTACCGTTACATTGACAGTTACGTTTGTGTACAATATGATACACATGCATACACACAGGCACTCACACACTCCATTGTCATTTCGCATAATTGACACCTCTCTTACTTATTCTTATCACTTCGCCATTCATTCTAATTTCAATGCCACATGCCATGATTTGCTACTAGTTGGCTACGTCATTAAATGAATGATGTGATACAGGAACCTTCTCCCAATAAAGTAAATAATAATTATAAATTTCCCTTTAATAGTCCTCATGCGGAAATTTGTCTTAGGGTTTATTCAATGGGAATACTGGAATAACTCCGGTGTCAGCCGCAGCACAGCGCTGCAAATTGAGCTAGGGAGGTGGCTTGTTGATGGCCACATGCCATGGTGTATATTCGAACTAGGTATCTTTTGGGTACGAAGCAAAGACCATACTGGTGAGGCACAAGCGTCAAGTACAAAGACTTTTGAAAAAAAATAATTAAAATTTAGCCTTATATAGCGCAATATCCACAAAATGTGCTCAAAGCGCTTTACAAGGGGACCCTGGTCAACAGCAACATTTAACATGTAGGACGAGACATGCGCCTGTTTGGCGATATTACAATTTTTCGGACAAAGGCACCGCTGCTAACGGCCAGGTAGGTACTCATTTTACACATGAGTACAGTGAGAGAATGTGAGTAAAGAGCCTTTTCCAAGGACTCAACTATGTGCCGCGCGCGAGGTTCGAACCCAGGACCTTCCGATCCAAAAGCGAGTGTCATACCAATAGACCACATCCGCACAAAGACATCATGCTGAAAGTAATCGCATCAAATAGTTCTTCCTTCACTCCTTCAGAGCTGCAAGGCTGGTGTAGCGGGAGTAATTGCTTGCTACCCCTTGGATAGGACACAGGTTTATTGTAAAGAACTTTCCACCAGATCTAACAAATACAGATTCCCCATCATTCCTGGGTGGACAGTGGGGTCAAAAAAGAATCTCTACTTTGCCCTTAGCCTGTAAAGCGAATACCTAATAATTGAGCTAGAGGGACCAACTTCACATCAAAGACCCGTTTAAATATCTTTAAATATTTGAAATGAAAAAAAAAAAATTTAATGAATAGCAGTCCTTCAGAGGCATGAAGCCCAAGGAGCCAGGGTTTATCCCGGTTTCTATGGCATGAAACAGACAATAACAATTGCTTGCTACCCTTTGAATAGGAAGGTAGTCTATCACAAAGTACTTTCATGAGATCTGACAGACTTAGCTACCCAATCACAACCCCTCCGACTATCACTATCCCTCCCCCCCCCCCCTTTCTACCACTTACATTACATCAGAAAAAGGGGCAAGTTGGAACAATGCAATGGTTTATTCCTCTGTTCCCCTCTCCTCTGCCTCCATCTATTCTAACCCCACCACTCTCAGCCACTACCACTACTAAATGCTCTTCAAAACCTAGTAATAGTAAAGCACCGTCCCAATCAGGGACGGCTGGTAATAATGGGCAGGGTGGGCAAATACCAGCCTGTTTTTTTCAAGTTATATGCTGTATTACCAGGTCCGAAATAATCAAATTTAAATTAGATAATTTCAAAAGTTACTACTTAAACTTGATACTTCGTACTGAAATCAATTTGTGTGTATTTTTGATAGATTGCGAATCACCATGCACCCCGTAATGCATAATCCAGGAAATGCTCCTGTTCTTTTTATCACCCCCCCCCCCCCCCCACCCCAACCACTCCACACCACTCCGCCCACATCGTCATCTCATCGTCACGTCGCCTGACGGTGAACTAACTCCGATTTTTGCTGTCTGGCCTCTCTAGTACTTGGTCGGGCGAATTCGAATGAGCCCACCTTATTAACCAGTTAAAACTAAATAGAGATTTTGGCAAACGAACTTTTTCTTATTTATTGCCTTACTTGTGCTGGTGGTACCATTAATGTAATGACTTTGGAAGGTTCCAGTATTGAATTAAATGTATTAATTTACTAATATATCAATTTATTATTCATTTATGTTGTTTTTATATATTTGTTTATCCATTTAAATTATTTCTTTTTTTTTCTCGTTTTCTTTAGTGTTTCTCAAAACTCATTTATTTAAATTGTTTACTTATTCGTTCTTTTTATTTTTATTTTTGTTTTTAAACTAATTAATTTGTTAGTTTTTTTTCAAATTCTTTAAGTTATTACCGCTGTATTTTTAAAAGAAAATTTTTGCCAGACTAAATATTTTTTCAAAACAATGTAATTTTCTATTTTATTCCCTTTAATAAAACAAAACACTTTTATTCGAAAGTCACGACTAAATAAATATATAAAAAACAACCACTATTTTGATTTTCTCATCTCAACAACTGAATTAGTATAATATATGAGATGTACTCTTCTGAGAAAGGAGTGAGTTGAATTCTAAGTAAGGAAATAAATACGTTTAAGGCAAGGGTGGGCAGATTCCGTACTTGCCCGTCCTGAATCTAATACATAGGCTACATAAGATAGTTCGCGATGAAGAGGCGGGAAGCAAGGGTTGGTTGGGGAAGGAGCAAGGATAACAGTGTAGTGTCGTTATTGTGATAGTCTAACGAATGCATGCATGAGGAGAGATTGGTGACATTATTTTGTCTTTATTGTAATATCGTATGGTAATCATCATTGTCGACGACATCGTCGTTGTCACCATCACCCAATGATGAAAATGCGCCTTATAAATGTCATGTATTATTATCATTATCATCATCATCATCATTATGCGTCTATATATATATATATATATATATATATATATATATATATATATATATATTATATATATATATACAGAGCTGCCAACCTACTGCAAAAAATGCGGAATTGTACGCATTTTCAGTGATTGTACACTTGTACACATTTCCCCCAAGATTGTACCCATTTTCAGTGTGCAGAGTCACTTCAGTTTTCTTTAGTTGTAATTCATATTATTACTAGCCTATTGAGAAACCTTGGTGACCAAGTAGATATTCATATATTTTTTGACCAATTATGATCTTCATGTTGGGAGGTAGAATTCTGAAAGGATTGGATTATAGTCTTGGGAACATCATTGTTGCTGCAATTGAGCTTGTGTGGTGTGACTTTATGTAATTATACCTTCCTCTTACTTTCACAATGGTCATTTTCCGTCTATTTCAGGATTGTACCCATTTTTATGAAATCTCCCCCATTTTGAGATCCCATTGTACACATTCTCATCAGATGGGGTTGACAGCTCTGTATATATATATATATATATGTGTGTGTGTGTGTGTGTGAGTGTGTGTGTGTGTGTGTGAGTGTGTGTGTGTAATTGGATGCGTGTGAACTTTTGTTCGTATGTCCGAAACTGCAGTATGTAATTATTTTTTTTTTAATGATGGTCAATGTGAAGCGCTTCGAAGCTTCGGCACAAGCGCTTCAAAAATGTACATTTATTATTATTATTATTATTATCATTATCATCATCATCATCATCATCATCATCATCATCATCATCATCATCATCATCATCATCATTGAGAATAACAACAACATTAACTACAAGTACTAGAATCGCAATAAAAACAATATCAACATCATCATATAATTTCCGTCATCGTCTCCACAACTATCATTCTAACCAACAGCACCACCAAAACCACTACCATAATTACATCCTCCCTCACCGCCTCCTCCTCCTCCTCCTCCTCCTCCTCCTCCTCCTCCACCACCACCACCACCTCTACCACTATTCCAACCACTACCACCACCGGTACAATAATTCTAACCCCCACCATATCTACCACCAACACCATCACAACCACTCCTTTGATTTACAAGTTGTTTTTGCAAGTTAAGTTGAGAAAGAGAATGATAACAATTATCACTAAAAAGATCATTTATTTTACAAGCACTATTCCTCGTCACCTTGACATCTCTAACCTCCCAAAACCGCCGGGCGAAGGTAGCTATTATCGTCTTTTATCATAACCAAAACATAGATACTCAACTGCCTTTGTTTTAAATGTTTGATGTTTGGCATTTTAATGACTGCAGTAGTATCTCAGTTGTGTTTCTTACGGTGTCTCCTACACAACACCAAGCGATTAAATTTCCCCACTTTAACCTATCAACCATTGAGTTCGAATTTACTCAAACTTGACGTCATGTTACGTTTTATCGTTTTCACCAAAAATGATGCAATTTGAGCTCTGAATGAAACTCGAGTCATATCGCTGTTTTTGCGTCTCGATTAAAACTTTAAAGTTACTACTACTGAAAACCAGTAATGTAACAGAATATTAATCACGCCGTTGAGGGTTAAAATATCTCTTTAATTTCTCGAGTGAACAAAATGGACTTGTATTGTCAAGGTGTTGTATTATGTCTTGTCACTTTATTTTTAGTTGTATCCTCTTTCGTGATTCATTTTTGATTGCTTTTGGAATAATTAAAAGCTACGGGTATTGCCATTTCATTGTGAATGTGATTATTTGTGGTTGAAATATTTAAGGGGAATTATGAATGAAATTGACAACATCTTTCTTCGGAATTCGTCTACTTTTTCATTCAATGAAAAGTTGGAGATAAAACGTCTTGGACCACACCAGCCTCGTGATTTGATCATTGTTAAAGATAAAAGAAAGTTTAAAACATCTTGGTTTGAAAAATTTAAATGGCTTACTGTAAGCGTTGCAAAAAAGAAATTGTTTTTGTTTTTACTGTGTTCTCTTTAAAGGAAAATCTTGCTGGTCAACAACAGGATTTGATGATTTGAAACACTTGTCTGAAAGCTTATCAAAACATAATACCTGTGCAACACATATATCAAATGCTGTGAAATTCAAATTTTTAGGAAGTACAGACATCGGTCGGCAGATTAGTTAAAGCTATAGTCTTTCTATCCAAAAACACAATGAAGATGTGAAGAAAAATCGATACATATTGTCCAAAATCATTGATTGCCTTAAGCATTGCGCGATTCACGAACTCCCTCTTAGAGGCCACGATGAGAGCCAAAGTTCTTTGAACAAAGGTATTTTCATTGACACTATTCATCTGCTTGCAAGTTCAGATAACATTCTCTCACAACATCTATCCAAGCGACAGTTAACAAATACACATCAAAAATAATTCAAAGTGAGCTTTTAGACTCTGTACTCTACGTCTACAATGAGGATTTAAAGAAAGATTTAGAAAATGCCCGATTTGTTGTTGTTCAGGCAGATGAAACAACTGACGTTTCCAATCAGTCTCAATTTGTAATTATTTTAAGATATTGCAAAGATGGCGAAATATATGAGCGATTTTTAAATTTTGTTCCTGTTACAGATAGGTCAGCAGAGGGTCTCTCTATTGTCATTAAGTCACAATTAGATCAATTTGATTTAAAACACAAACTGATTGCTCAATCGTATGATGGCGCGAATGTGATGAGTGGTAAAAATACAGGAGTGCACGTTCGGATGAAACATTGGTTTCCATACGCACATTTCGTTCATTGCTACGCGCATCAATTAAATCTAATATTGAGACAAGCGTGCTCAGCAGTTCAAGCGATTAGAATATTTTTTGCCCAATTGGATGGCTTTTCAGCATTCTTTTCAATTTCCCCAAAACGCGCCGATCTTTTAAGATCAATCACTTCTAGTCGGCTTCCCAGACCAGCACAAACTAGATGGAATTTTCAGAGCAGGTGCCTTTCTAGTGTTCAAGATTTAAAAGAAGAGTTACTTGAATGTTTTAGGAAAATTCAGACTGAAGACGGTTGGGACGCTATATCGGTGCGCGAAGCTGTTGGACTCGAACGAATCCTGAATACTGAGGAATTCAATTTTTATTTGACCCTCTTTAATAGGATTTTTAGCCATGCTAACATTTTATTTGCATACCTGCAAAACAGAACAATAACCGGACCAGATATAATTCAGAGCGTTGAAGATTTCAAATCTAATATTTCAAAAATAAGATCAGATGTTGACAGTCTCTTTAATGAAATTGTTTGCTCAACCGATAATCAGTCAAAAAGAAGACCTCAAAGCAATTTAACCGCTCATGCAAAAGAGGCTTGTGATATTGTAGTTACTCAAATAGAGGAAAGATTTTCTCAATATGAACAAATATCCTTATTTTCACTTGTGAACCCTATGAAATTTTTGACTTACGTGGAATCAAAACCTTTAGAGAAAATAAAACTTGTCTGCCAGTATTACCCGTTTTTAGACAAAAAGAGATTAGAAAACGAACTTGGAACCGTGTATTCCAACAATATATTTCAACTGCTAGAAAGCTCGCAACAGCTTTTAAAGGAAATAATTGAACTAGACCTCGAGGATGATCTGCCAATGGTGTCAACGTTGTTAAATATTACGTTAACAACACCAGTCTCCACCGCAGAAAGTGAACGGCTATTTAGTACTTTAAAGCGGATCAAAACATGTGTGCGGAATACCATGGGACAAGAGCGCTTGAATGCGCTCACTGTGATGTCCGTGCATAAACAATGGTTGTCCAAAATTGAACTTAACGACATGATCATCAATCATTTTGCATCATCAAAGACTCGACGAATGGATTTAATCTATAAATAGGTTGGTACATAAACATGAACTATAATTTATTTTTAAATGTCGTTAATTACATTAGTTATTTGCGTATATATATATATTATATATATATATATATATATATATATATATATATATATATATATATATATATATATATATATATATATATATATATGACCGAATCATCTTTGCCCGACCACTATAAATAGGCTAGAACCGCCACTGGTCCCAATGATAAGAAAAGACATCATCAGGCTTCACATAAAAGCTCATTACCCAATCAGTTTTCATCAGGCACAGTTACTCAATCAGTCAGTTGTCACATGTCATTCGCTTTATTAGGCATAGGTCTATCAACATATTGATCAGTCAGTCACTTGCCTCCCACTAGCCTTTTGTTGAGTCGTCATGGTATGTTACACAAAGTACATGGTTGTTAAAAGTCACCCAATGACTACTACTCCCCCACCCTCATCCCATCTCCATTCCCTGACGCCTGGGTTATTCCATTCTTCCCTTGGAATAGACCCTGAGACACATTTCTCCTATGGGATGAATAAAGGGAATTTTATTATTTTATATGAGGCCATTGTGGGCCTGTACGTAAGTTGACTACACTTCCTGATTTAGATTTTATTGCAGGTTTTATTACATGCAAAATTTTCCTTCTACCATTTTTAGGTCGTCTCTGATGCAATTTTATAAGTTACAAACGTGGTTCCTAAGTGGCCTGGTTCAGTGCATGATGCAAATTTGGGCTATTCTTTGCATTTAAGAATCCACATTGCAGGGCTTTGGATGGTGTGATCCTTGGAGACAGTCGTTATATGTTAAGAAATTGGCTAATGACCCCAATACCTCCAAAATAGAGGAGAAGAGGCATTTAACACCGCCCATCGTATCACAAAATGCACAATTGAAAGGTAAGTTTTACCAGTAAAATAATCCCACCCTCCAGGAACAATAACATTTTGATAGTTTTTGAAATTTAATATTTCAGGTTTATTTTTATATCCACTTTAACAATACAATTTGCAAATGATCAATGAAAATTTTAAAAAATTAACCAAAAAAATAGTTGTAATCATACTGTCATTGTCATGCTATTATAAACATTAAATTTTTTTTTGAAGAACTCAGATTAACCATTATAATTCTTTCCCTTCTAATTCTAATTAAATGACTGAGAAAAAAAAAAATAAAGAGAGAGAGAGAGAGAGAGAGAGAGAGAGAGAGAGAGAGAGAGAGAGAGAGAGAGAGAGAGAGAGAGAGAGAGAGAGAGGTCCATTTAATTTTAATTGATTTTAAGTGTACATGTACATGCAATTATTGTCATTTCAACAGAGTAATTGGAGTGGTTAAAAGAAGATGGAATTGTCTCCATGACGAGCTCAGAACGACGCCTGACAGAGCCTGCAAGGTTATTTATGTGTGTTTTAGGCTCCACAACTTTGCTGTTGATGCTGGCCTACCCATGGAAGAAAACAACCGTAATGATGATGATGACAGCAATCATAACTTTTCTCCTATTGGGACTCAGGAAGGAGCATCTGAACAGAACGTCTTGCTGCTGGCAAGGCAGCCAGGCTGACTTTGATTAATAGAGCTTTTAGAAATATCGTTGAACCTCTCTAATCAAGAAATAAATTTAATCATTAATGTAGTACATCAATACAAGTATACTGTGTGCAGTATTCTTTTTGTGATGAGCTACATAAATGTCACACTGTTTTAATTATTGTTCCAGCTCGTCATATGGAAACAAATTTCTATATCATATAACTACAAGTCGCCTATCAGGCATCTAGTACTCTTTGACTATCCCATTTTACTCCTTTTTACTGGAGCTGATGTGTTGCAAGTGCTGTAAAACCCTTAAAAACAAAAACAAACCTGTTTTGCAGGAAGTATTAAAGTGCATTCACTGTAATTTTTTATGGAATGGGTCTGATATTAATAGGAAAACTGAACAAGAATTCTCATGCCTGAGTCGGTTATCAAACAGAAAACAAAGGGGCATTAAAATTTTCTTTTTTTTAAGGTCATCAAAATCCTGAGTTGAGCAATCAAATTTTAACTGCCCTATTGTCATAAGATAATTACATATTGTAAGACCAGGATAGTCCCAAGTCACATTTGTGATAAGGGTCTTAAATCGCCATGCCACTGTACAAGTTTGTGACAATAGGCCAAAATAACAATCTGTATTTATTCCAGAGGATTTGTTCTACCAATAACATAAGGAACAATGGAGTGATTGTAGTAAAAAAAAAGGCCTTAAACACTGCATGCATGCGATTTTAAGTAAATTTTAACAAAAACATATCAGCTCTATCAAAAGTACAGATTGAGATAAATAGGTACAGGACTAAAACCCCTCTAAATAACAATTAGAAAATCTCAAGAACCATTCATAAGACAGGTTTTAACTGCGATTTTCTAAGATATTATGACTACACTACGGACAAATGTATTGCAACATGTCTCCATGGATTGCTTTAAACCATTTTTAAAATTGACTCAAAATACATCTGATTGAATTAATATTCAGATTCAAGACATTAGAAACCAATTGGGTCATGGATAAAAACTAAATGATGACGTCATTTGTGAACGCTCCCAGGTGTGATTTTCAAACATGAATTAATTTCCTATATCTGTCATCTGCATTTTTTGCGGCCGCAAATTTCCCAAAATTGGCAAATCGTGGCAAATTTTGGGAAAATTGGCAAATCACGTGGCAAATTTTGGGGAAAAAAAGGAAGCAAAAACAAAATAACGAAAAAAAAAGTGCGAAACTTGAGAAATGTTGCAGCTTTGCCTGGGCCCAAATCAAGGGAAGCTACTCTCTACGGATAATGATCTCATGCTCGCAGTGTGTCTGCAAACACTGCAATTCCCAATTTTTGTGATATTCCTCAGCGTGAGTTCACGAGGTATATTGAGAAACTGGGGCCCAGTGCTGTGAGAGTCTGATACTGGAATTATAGATCTGACCCTATTTTGGAAGTCTGTGGCAGATTATGTTCTAGCTCTCGCTGCATTGGCGTCCCGGTATGCCTTCTCAACATGCTCGTCAGCTGATGCTGAGCGAAGTTTTTCTCTTTACAATATTGTCTTGTCTTCCAGAAGGCGTAGACTCACAGAAAACAACATCAAAGGACTAGTTTTCCTTTACTACAATAAGTAGTAAAAGAAAACTAGGCCTTTGATGAGTCTAACTGAAAGTGTACGTTTGTGTGTGTGTGTGTGTGTGTGTGTGTGATTGTCTGAAAGTTTGGGCGCATAATTCGCTTTACATTGTGTAAATTAATAAATGTAGCCTCCTTAAATGTAATAAATTGTCTTTTATATATATTTTTTTTCTGTATCGCGTGTTAATTTTTACTGAAACGCTTAGTTCTCCTCGGCAAATTTTGATCTTTTTGGCAAATTTCTTGGCAAATTTTGGGGGGTTTTTGGGCAAGTTTTGGCAAATTTTAGGTCCCAATTTGGCAAAAAATGCAGATGACAGCTATAATATCAAAACATATAAAAAGAATAATTTAATTATATGTAGTGTCATAATTAATATGCCTCATCTTAAATTTCATGTATTCAATTTTTATGGTATTTTGTTCAACAATGGAGTTGTTTTTTTTTTTTATAATGGAGTTGTTTTTCAAAATTTCTGACTGTAGCCATTGATCCACTAATGGATTGTCAGTGATCTGTCATCTCCTCTTGGGGCCAGCTTGCCGTAATCTTTGGCTGATGCCATATGAGGCATTCCACTCCTCTGGTGTATGGGGAAGAGTTTCTGTTGTCTCCTCTTGAAAGTGATTTTACAAATCATCTACTACAACTACTGACTCCACCACAGAGCAATCAACAAAACTGATTTCATTCATCTCATTCATATCCATCTGTCTGGCTAGTGTTGAAGCTGTGGAGGAAAAATAATCTTTAGAACATCTTTTTCACTGCATTGAAACAAAACATGTTTATATCTGTGAATTATGAAACTGGCCACATTATGAAATCAAGTGGTGCTGAAATCAAAAACGTCATTTCATTTTGAAACTTCTCTGATACCACATTGTCTTCAGGTCAAAGCCAGAATTTGGAATGATAAAAACTTTTGAACAATGTTATCTCCTTAAGCAACATGAAATGCTGGCCATTTAATTAAGATGATTTTAGAACTACATCCCACTTTTTAAACAAATCCTTATAAACTGTTCAGCAGTGCTTAAAAGTGTTAATATAAATATATTTGAGAAGACGGTGGACTCAGCAACAGTATGCATTTTTGTTTTATTTCCTTGTAAATCATCTTTTTGTTTGAGTATTTTTCTCTAAGGGGGAACCAGTATTTTTTTTTTTAACATATAAATATGTGATAAGTAAGCATTTGAGTGTGTTCCTCTTAGTGGGGACCTGTGCTTGTGCCTGAACGACACTTTTAGGTGACTTTAAACTAAGTACACCGATGGCATGCTCTTGGAATCTACATCCATTCCATATAAGAACCATTCCCTTTTTGTTTTACTTATTAGTGCTTTGAATTGTTAATCTAGAATTGCTTGACTATCCATTTGCATCCTTTTTACTGGTGCTGAAATGACCTAAATATGTCGCAAGCAATTAAAAACAGAAGAGGATTTATAATTCTAGAACATTTTGCTACCCCATTTTCTTCCTCAGTGATGATACTCACAAAAAGTCAAAAAGGAGGAAAAGTCTCGGAAAAACGGAACACCTAGAACATTCTTGCACCACAGGAAAGTAGGCAGGATGACTTCTTTTGAGTACAATTTTAAAACGCCCGGAGTCCAGTAAAAGGAGGAAATTTTATATATATATATATTTTTTTTTTTTTAAAAGGAGGTATTTTTTAAAGATTTATTATACTGTCCCCGTGGAATTATGCCATTTATTGGGCGAAATTATGCCAATATTATACAAAAAAAAAAAAGGTAAATTATGCCATAAAATCGACATTATGCAATAAATTATGCCAAAAATCCGACATTTATGCATGTTCTTGCGTGCTTTTGTAACCCCCAAAACCTAATTTTCACAATAAATATGTATTCTTATAGGTTTAAAAGCTACATTAAGTTGTTTCGTTTCATTAAAAACAACTAAAAAGCAGAAATATATACCAGACTACTTGACAATGTAGAAAGAAGTAGGTACACAATTTTAAAGAACATTGATTTTAAACCCTTAGCCTGCTACACCAACCTCTGTGGCAGAGTAGCGTGTTAAGAATGGGTTAATTAAAAAATGTCACCTAAAATAGCTAACGTTTACATGGTCAAAAGATAAGGGGAAAAAAAACAAAACAAACCAAGATACACATGAATGGCAATGATAAATAAAAAGAAACGAAATTCCAACAACAATATTTAATTTTTTACTGTAGTAATAATAACAATAGTTGTAATAGTAGTAGTGGTAGAGGTAATGGTAGGAGTAGAAGTGGTTGTAGCAGTGGTATGAGTCGTTGTAGAAGTGGTTGTAGTAGTAATAGAAATAGAAGTAGTAGTAATAATAATAATAAATGGCATTTATATAGCGCTTTACCCCGTTGTCACAGGCTCTAAGCGCTTTACAGTGATATAAAACAAAACATATTACAGTGAGACAAGTGTGAAGGAAACGTGATACGAATTCAATTTAACAACAACAAAATATGAAAATAATATTGCAACATTATGACGTAAAAAGATAAAACTTTAAGCGGAATTTGAACGTTGTCAACGAATCCGAGCATCTCACGTGTGACGGGAGAGAGTTCCAAAAATGGGGGGCCGAAAATTGAAAAGACTGTTCACCTATTTTACGCAATGGCTTAGGTTTGACAAGGATTGATTGGTCATTGCTTGACCTCAAGTTTCTATTGGGGACATATATGTTTAGAAGGTCTTTAATATAGGAGGGACTGTTCGTGCTTAGGGATTTGTAGACAACAGTACAAATCTTATAGGCAACTCTTTTTTCAACAGGAAGCCAATGTAACTCACGGAGAAGAAGAGTTGCTGACGGGTATTTTTTGTTATTGCGTACAATGAGCCTGGCTGCGTTATTTTGAGCAACCTGAAGTTTGCTAATTTTGTCTTTAGTTAAATTCGCCCAAAGGGAGTTACAATAGTCCAATTTAGATAAAACCAAGGAATTAATTAAAAGTTCTGTTATATGCTTCGGTATTAAATTACGAATTTTGCTTATTTTTTTCATTTCTATGTACATAGATTGTATGGTGTTATTCACGTGGCTTGTCATGGAAAGATCTTTATCAATGATGACGCCAAGGTTTTTTGCTTTATTTGAAAATTCTATTGTGCTATTTCCGAGAGTAATTAGTGATTTATTTGCCTGTTTAAGGATACTCGGTCTTCCACACATTAAAATCTCAGTTTTACTATCATTTAATTTTAACTTATTGTGGTACATCCAAGATTTAATCTCATTAAAACAGCTCGTAATTCGTTGTATTAAGAACTGTAAATTACTAAGGGGTGCTGAATCATATATTTGCGTATCATCTGCATAAAAATGATAACTCAGATTGAATCTGGATATCACACTAGAAAGGGGCTGCATATATACAGTAAAAAGGACAGGGCCAAGAACAGAGCCTTGTGGCACTCCAAAATTTAGTAAAACTTGTTCTGACTGAACACCATTCACCACGACAGTCTGCCATCGATCCTGTAAATATGATGTAAACCATTTAAGGGCAATTCCTTTTATGCCGAACGTATTTTCTAGTCTTCTTAACAAAATGTCATGGTCAATGGTGTCAAAGGCAGCTGAAAGATCTAAAAGGCATAATACATTGATATTGTTAGCATCAGCATTACATAACAAGTCATTAAAGATTTTAAGAAGCGCCGTTTCAGTACTGTGTTGATGTTTGTAGGCTGACTGAAAGGGTTGTTCCAAACTGTTGTTCTTAAGATGAGATGTTAATTGTGTAAGAACTACCTTCTCCAAAAGTTTTGACAAAAAAGGTAAATTTGATACAGGACGATAATTGTTTAATATATTGTGGTCCAGTGATGGTTTCTTCAGAAGTGGTTTGACGAGGGCACTTTTAAAGCACGATGGAACTTCGCCAGTCAGTATGGATGTATTTATGATTGATGTAATGGATGGTAATAATGTATCGATGGAGCTGGCCAAAAGCTGTGCTGGTAGGGGATCAAGGTCGCAGGATTTAATGGGGGCTTTTTTTATCAACTCGTTTATGAAACTAGGTGAAACTGGTTGGAACTTGTCTAAAGGGGTACCACAGAATGTATTTGTATCTATAAATGGTTCATGCCGATCTAGTTCTGAACGAATGTTATGGATTTTGTCTTTAAAAAAGTTGACAAATGTGTCTGGCAAGTCTCTTTGATTGGTTGTAGATGGTAATGAAGTGCATCTTTCACGTCCAAGTAGATCATTGCAGATGTTAAATAATTGTTTACAAGATTTAGAAGTTTCAAATTTTGAAAGAAAATACGTGGTCTTTGCCTTTTTTATTGTTGTCTTCCAGGCACGAAATGCGCTCTTGAATATTTCACGATGAATCATGAGGCCTGATGTTTTCAGCAGTCTTTCTGCTCTCCGACACTTCGTTTTAGCTTCTTTAACGTCCACGTATACCACGGAGCATACTTGCGGTTGGTGACGGTCCTTGTTTGGAATGGCGCATGTTTGTCAAGCGTTTCAATGAGACAACTATTCCACTGGTATGGAGAAATAATTGAATTTTTACTAAGTTTTGTTTCTAAATCGCCTCTGAAATTGTCCAAATTAATGCCTTTAATGTTTCTGGTTGATGTGGGGTGGTGGTTTCTTGGCATGGTTTTGAAACGTCAAGATTGAAAGAAATGAGGGAGTGGTCCGAAAATGGGAGATAATCGGCGGTGGCGTTGGTTTTTTGGAACTCTGAATTTTCTACAATTACCCAATCTAAAATATGACCAGCAGAGTGGGTTGGCGTTGTTACGATCTGGCACATGTTGTTCTCTGATAAATAGTATAGTAGTAGTAGTTAGTAGTAGTAGTAGTAGTAGTAGTGTATAGTAGTAGTAGTAGTAGTAGTAGTAGTAGTATAGTAGTAGTAGTAGTAGTAGTAGTAGTAGTAGTAGTAGTAGTAGTAGTAGTAGTAGTAGTAGTAGTAGTAGTAGTAGTAGTAGTAGTATAGTAGTAAGTAGTAGTAGTAGTAGTTAGTAGTAGTAGTATAGTAGTAGTAATAGTAGTAGTAATAGTAGTAGTATAGTAGTAGTAGTAGTATAGTAATAGTAGTAGTAGTAGATAGTAGTAGTAGATAGTAGTAGTAGTAGTAGTAGTAGTAGTTGTAGTAGTAATAGTAATAGTAGTAGTAGTAGTAGTAGTGGTAGTAGTAGTTGTAGTAGTAGTAGTAGTAGTAGTAGTAGTAGTAGTAGTAGTAGTAGTAGTAGTAGTAGTAGTAGTAGTAGTAGAAGTAGTAGTAGTAGTAATAGTGGTGTAGTAGTTGTCGTAGTAGTAATAGTGGTGTAGTAGTTGTAGTAGTAGTAATAGTAGTAGTTGTAGTAATGTAGTAGTAGTAGTAGTAGGAGGAGGAGGAGGAGGAGGAGCAGTAATAGTAGTAGTCGTTATTGTTGTAGTGGGAATAGTAGTAGTAGGAGGAGGAGTAGTAGTAGTTGTAGTGGGAATTATTTAGCTTTTTGATGACGGATGCGGAGTTGGATGCGGAAGGTCAAAGGATGCGGCCGCATCGGATGCCGATGCGGTCGCATTTTCCTGGAGGGTCAGATTATATAAAAGAAAAGTAAAAGGAGGAAATGAAGGAAATATCCGCGGATCGAGGATCTGAGGAGGAAAACCGAGGAAATGAAAGAAAAACGCGGATTTCCGCGGATCCGCGGAAAAGTATCATCACTGCTTCCTTTTTACTGGCACTGATATGACCTTAACGTGTTGCAAGCGCCGTAAAACTATTAAAAACAAGCAAATAAAGAATGTTGATTAAACAAAATCACACAACCACACTTATGTTATACTTCGTGGTCCCACTGTCACTTCAATGTCCCCCATTTTGACCAACTTGTTAGCCGTGATAGTCCTTTCAGTACTGTTGTCAATGTTAAATACACTGTTAGTGTTAGTGGCTATGTGGTCTTGTGGTATGACACTCGCTTTCGGATCGGAAGGTCCTGGCCCTGAGCCTCGCTCGGCGCATAGTTGAGTCCTTGGAAAAGACTCTTTACTCATATTCTCTCACAGTACTCAGGTGTAAAATGAGTACCTGGCCGTTAACAATGTTGTCTCTGTCCGAAAAATTGTAATATCGCCTAACAGACGTCATGTCCCGTTCTAAATGTTGCTGTTGGTCAGGGACCCCTTGTAAAGCGCTTTGAGCACGTTTAGTGTTTATTGCTATATATAAAAGCTCATTTAAAAATTTTTTTCTTTAGTCTTTCGGGTGAAATTCTATTAATAATTTACAGTCAGATATGTCAATAATATTTCTGGCTGGACTGGGATTCGGAACCAAACTCTCAGTGCCCATTACTGTAAAGAAAATTGTTGATAAATTTGAATTAAATGAAGGATAGAATTCACAAGTTGCACTTCAAATCCAGATTACCCATTACAAACATAATAAAGAGGAACACAGTGGTGTTTTTTTTAAAAAGGTGAATTGTTATGAAATTATAATGATTTTAATTCTATTTATATCAATTTTAATATGATAAGATATCAATTGATTTTTAATGTAAAATTTGCATCATATAATTACCGGTCTCTGGCTCTTTTTTTTTTTTTTAACCATGAAATGCATCCAAGTGTAATCTTATCTTCTGATCTTGAGACCCCTGAATCCCAGAAATAACAAATCTGCTGGGAATTGAACCCATGACACTTTGATTCATATGCAAGCATGATAACTCGCTGTGCCATTGGCTTGCCTTAAATAAAACACTAAATGAAACAAAATAAATCTTTACAGGACCCACTTTGACGATTTGTGATAAAAAATACATGGCAATCCCTTATGACACAAAAGCTCTTGCTCCATCACTTATTTCAAATTTGAAATATTCATATAATTTTGTCAGCTACTTCAGGATTGATGGTGTAAAGTAAATTTCAAGATTTTAACTACCATTGAATTATTAAATGTGAATAATCTTGTTTTGATACTCGACTTCAGTCT
Organism: Berghia stephanieae; assembly: GCF_034508935.2. Taxonomy (NCBI): domain Eukaryota; kingdom Metazoa; phylum Mollusca; class Gastropoda; order Nudibranchia; family Aeolidiidae; genus Berghia; species Berghia stephanieae. The sequence goes on along the minus strand of NC_088360.1, from coordinate 13,492,228 downwards.
TCATTTATTGTTTTAATGTTTTTAAAATTGATAAAAAATCAAGAGGAAACGTGTCCCACAGGCAGTTGTTAGATATGCAATAGAGGTGATATACTTTTGAGACTTAACTACCAAAAGAGGATAGTTATATTAGAGAAAAATATTGTTCAATGAATCCGTGCATAGGCAATTGTAAGGATGAGTCAATATTAGACGATCACAAAAGATGCATGCAAACATAGTACAAATTACTTGTTTAAAATATTGTAAGGTACTATCTTTATTCATGTCAGGCAGCCCCAGAGACCAGCGATCACATCGTCCTCCACTGTCCAGTCACTAAACTTGAAGGTGGCTATGAAACCGTCCTTAGTGCGGAGGAAGACTTTAGAAGCTGAGTTGATGAAATAAATTTGGAGGTGTAGCCATATGCTACTACTACTACTACTTTATTCATGGAATGCCTAGATGACAGCCTTTTACATTTGTATACAGAACAATGTATGGAACTATTATAATTGCAGAAATTTACCTTGAATACCATCAACAATGTTACTACACTCGCCAATAATGACGAGTACCGGTACTTGTTCAGTAAAGATTAAAGAGGGTCCTGGTTTCCCCCTCCAGTCTGCTTTACAGAATCAACATGACTTTGGACTATTCTTTTCGTGTCCTTGAATTTGTTTTTAGCTCCATCACTGAACGGTTTTTGAGAATTCCGCATTGATTCTCATTCTGATCTTTTCCCAGACCTGAAAATGAAAAAGGAGAAAAAAATATGTAAATCAACGATTATGTATTGTTGAGGACATTCATTTTGCACTGGAATCAGTTCTATTGATTGCTTTTTGTTGCCATAAAATCTTTATTTATTATTTTCGTTGTAGCAAACTTGTATAATCAGTCTGTATCCTTTAATTATTTGCATAAAAAATGTCATGCTTTTGAGTGTAGATTATTATCAATCATACCTCTTAAAATGGCATTTTATCATTAAATATTTGTAGCGTCTGACTGGAGAGGGTGAAGATTTATTTCTTGCTTATCAAATGTACAAGGGTAGGTCGCCCTAAACCTGTATGCTTTTCTATACCTCAAGTTCCAACAGCTCTAACTCTAACTGCAGATTGGTTAAACTAATCTCTCCACTGTTTGAGAAACTCAATTATTTGACATCTTTTGTTAGTTTGATGTAAATACATATGAGGTATTATCAGTTAACCTTGCTTAAAAACCGAAAATAGATACCAAACCCCCTCACCCCAAATGTTTATGCTCATGCCCCGTAAACGACTTGCCCTAAACCAGAACAGTATGAAATTAGTCTCCTAATTTTTCAAAATTTCATAATTTTTTTAATATGATAATGTTGTGGTAGAATTTCATTTATTATTAGTTTTTAAAAATATTTTCTAAAAGACAAAAAAAAATAATTGAGCATATATAAAGAGCATTATCCTAACATTTACGTTTGTTGCGGTTATAACTTTAGACGCGTCAGCGATATTCTGTTATTTTTTTGCACTGAAAAAAAAAAAGAAGAATATAGCTTAATAGGAAAAAATGTGACCAAAGCACAGCATCCCAATGGATAATCAAATATAATTCAGAAACAGCTTCAGATACAACTTTGAAATTTTTACATGTGGTAAATCAACATCTCTGTAATACATTGCAAACAGAAAATGAATTATTTATTGAGAAAGAAAAGTATAGTTTAGAGCGGAGACAGCTGAAATCAAGGAAAAATAGATCACGACATACAAATGAATGACCTATTGGAATTTTGGAAAAGTCAATAATAAAATATTTATTCACATGAAGATAGACCAAATACACCACTGAATCGGCGTCATTTAGTTGTTCACTTTGAACTTTTCAAAATGAAAATAGACATCATAAAAGCAAAGATATGGACTGACAAATGTTTGAGGTGGTGTATTAGCCTACAGATGCCCAGTGTCAGTGACCGTGCTGTAGCCTATTTTTATTTCATTTCATGATAGACCAAATACACCACTGAATCGGCGTCATTTAGTTGTTCACTTTGAACTTTTCAAAATGAAAATAGACCTCTTAAAAGCAAAGATATGGACTGACAAATGTTTGAGGTGGTGTATTAGTCTCCAGTCCTACAGATGCCCAGTGTCAGTGACCGTGCTATAGCCTATTTTTATTGCATTTCATTAGTGACAAAGAAAAAAAATGTACTTCTCTTTTTTTCGCACTGTCACGGAGTGCTGCAATCTCGACATAATTGTATTTTCCAGGAGGGCTGCAGTTTCAGGGTTTGAAAAGTTATAGTTTTTCTCTTGTTGAGCTCCATTTTCGTCAATGAATTTCAAAAGGAAATAGAATCTAAACAAAACGAAAGGGGATGTGGCGCTGATTAAATCTTTTGCGTCAGAAGAACCCAAACAGCAGCACAAAACAACCGATAGAGTCAAGGGCTAGGTCAGGACTTGCCACGCCCATTTCTAGGCTAAAGCCCAGCTAGTCCGAGACTAAATAATGCTCATTGAATCCGATTTTTTTAAGACACTTACTAAGCTTGGGCTAAAGACTAGCTAGTCATTTACTAGACTAGTAAATTACTAAAGTTAGTCCGCGTTCATTAGAACGGGCCCAGCAATGGTTTATTGCAGGATGGTGCGACTCCAACACATTGCAAAAAAAATTCCTTGACCTGGGCCTGATTTTATGAATTCGGACTAGCGCTTAGTCTCTGATTTAGTCAAGGATTTGAAAAAATCGTATTTTATGTGAGCTGACCAAGCAAGTCCCAGACTAAAATCACGGCACCTTCTGACTAAGTTTGGCCAATTTTTAGTCATTTGCCGAACATCAAGTTTAGTCTGAAATTAGTTTCTAGGATAGGACTGTAAGATAAATGCAAATTGTCGAAAGAACATATTTTTGTGAGTTAAAACTAAAAAGAAAAAACCCGAATCTAATCGGCTTGCGAGTTGCGAGTGAACGGAGACTCGAAGTCGAAGGGGTCGCTTCAAAGAACCAAGATAACTATTGGAAAGTATAGAGGAGATAAAAGTTATTCCGCTGGCATTGTAACTGACTGAAATAATATGATTCACCAGAACACACCGTCTGTTTTGTTTGTTTTCGTTTTGGTTCAATTTGTTAGAGTTTCAATGAATCACTGACCTAATTATTATTAATAATTGACAGTCGACCATGGATATCATTGTTGTCTGATGAGTCGACAGTCAAAATCATGTGATTTGATAAATCATTGAAAAAATAAGTTCAAATATGAAACGGAACGAATTATATCTATATACTGGACATGTAGCTAATTTCCTCTTTGGAAATCTTTTTCTTTATGAAGGCTGGTATCTTACCTGCCATCGTGAATTGGTGAGCGTGATTTTACCAGCACAAAATAACCGACTTAGTCGACCTCCTTACAACGCCCACTTCTAGGCAAGAGCCTAGCTTGTCAGAGACTAGAAAACGTTCATAAAATTCGATTTTTTAGTCACTTGCTTCGATAAGGCTTAAGACTAGTAAGTCATTTACTAGACTAAAGAACTAAATCTAACCCGTCAGTTATCGTATCACTAGTCTAATAAACGTTTCAATATTGTTTTTTGTTTGTGTTTTTTTTCTTGTCCCTGTCACCGCTCGATAACCATGAACCAACGCTCGATTATAAGACGGATAAGACTTAATAATTAATAATCACCTCTTCTTTTTTAATGAATAAAGTAGATAAATGGAGAGGCCTCCCAAAAGCTCCTAGTGCTAAGGGAAACAACTCAAACATTCCCTCAACTAACCCTAAGAAAAAATAAAACCTAGTACCTTTAATTATTAACCCTAATAGGAAAAACAAACACCCTAGCACCTTTACTAAGACTTATGACTAACCCTAAAAGATAAAAATCCCCGATCTCGAGCTAACCTTAATAGAAAAACCCCCAGGACTGCTTTGCACTACCTTTCAATACTTCACAAATCGAGGGTCAAATTAGGAAATCTAAACTTTCACAAATCTATCAAGGTTTGTTCTAGGTCTAGAGTTTTTAAAATGCTTCTATATGAAAACAAATTGAATAAATAAACGCCTCACAAAAGATCCACGGTGAAAATACAAATTGAAAGAAATGCTAGCAATAGGAGCTTTCGGAAGGCCTCCCGATAAATGGATGTGTCATTGAGTTACTTATTTTTTAAATTCCTTTTTAAAAATTCAAGTTGTGTACGACATGTTGCGTACAACTCGCTTTGCATCCGCTGTAATTATTTTACAGACGCGACTGAGACCAATGAACAATGAAAGACAAAGACGGGTCTGGGAATATATCAACGGTGATTATACACAGACGCTATTTGAAACTCCACTCTTTTTTACATTTATAAACGTTCGAGAATGCGAAAACTTTAGAGCGATGTACATAGAAATATAAAAAGATAAAGGTAAAGAATAAACAATATCAATAAAATAATAATTTTAAAAATCCCAAACAACAATCAGTCGAGGAATAGTACCTTACTTTATAATATACATAATATGCGTCGTTATTCATTTGATGGGGTGGCCGAATGGGTAAAACGTTTGTCTCAGAAGGCTTGAAATTGGCGCTGTAGATTCGATTTCCGTCTGTGCTACTTGTTTTAATTAATTTTTTAGCCCTCTTTCTACAGAATGTTGCAAATGATAAATTCCCCACTCTTTTCTTCTTATAAACCTTTTTGCTGAATACCTTACTCAGAAACAAAACAAATAATCAGATGCAAAAAAGTACAGACTGAAGTTTGAGGGAGACAAAGACTGTTTGGAAAGAGTGCAAAGGAGAGCAACAAAACTTATCACACACCTGAAAGACAAAACCTACTGTGAGAGATTGAAAGAATTAAATCTCCCGACCTTAGATTACAGGAGAAGAAGGGGAGATATGATCCAAACATATAAAATAGTAAAGGGAATAGATAGGGTAGAGGCAGGATTCCTTAAACCAAACAAGAACATTCAGACACGAGGAAACAGCAAGAAACTGAAAAAAGAACGTTTTAAAACAAATGAAAGAAGGAACTTTTTTTTCATCTAGAATTGTAAATAACTGGAATAAACTGCAAGAAACCACAGTATCAGCACAAAATTTGAATAAATTCAAAGCAGAGTTGGAGATTAGCAACACCCTAGGAAACAAGTTCAATTATAAAAATTGGTCCAATCATTAATAGATGAGGAGGAGCGAAGGAGACTACACCAAGTCTAAAAGCTCTATACAGAGGTATCCAGGTATCCAGGATTAAATAAATAAATAAATGAATAAATAAATAAATAAATAAAATTAAATAAAGCTCGCTCATTCAGTTATCGATTAATGATCGGAGAAAATAAAAATATTTTTTTAAAAATTAATGCTTAGAAACAAAGTAATCAAGTCAAAAAAGGAGAAAAAAAAACAAGGGAGAGGATTCGAATCAGTGTAGCAAAACGAGAAAAAAATTAAGTCTTACCGACTTGGCTCTACAGTCCACAAAGACTTCTACGTAAGTTAAGGCTATAAAGTTCGAGAGAAATTTTTCAACCGATTTCAAGCAGCAATTTTGCTTCATTCATTTGATTGTTTTTTGTTTTTTTAAAAATGTTTTTTGTTTTGTTTTGTTTTCTCTCTTATCCATGTATGTGATTTATGTTGTTTTCTTTTTCAAGTGTAATTATAAAATCAACCACGGTTTTAAGTTATCAATATAATATTTTCATTATATTGATAACTTACTATCGTGGTTGACAGCCAGATCAGTACATCGGCAAGACCAAACCGCTAAGTTTACATCATAATGAATAATAAATAAATAAATGAATAGATAAATAAATAAATAAAAATACCCCCCCCCCCAACCCGTAATCCCGGCCTTTTTTTATTTATTGTTATAATAGATTATATTTAATATGAGGAAGAGCAATAGTTTTTTTAAATGTTATTTTTCTCTGATCATTCGATCACTTTCTAAATGAGCTAGATTGATTGATTTATCTATTTATTTATTTAAATGTATTTATTAACTTAATTAGTTTTTACTTTTTTTGTTGCCTCTGATTATTTCTTCTGTTCTGAGTGAGATATTTATTTCCTGCTTCTGAGAGAGATTTTGATAGTATATATTTTTTTTTAATTAACAATTAAAAAGACCGGGGTGGGGACCGATATTACAATTTTCAATGTTTTATAGAAAGCAAATGGGAGAGAGAGAGAGAGAGAGAGAGAGAGAGAGAGAGAGAGAGAGAGAGAGAGAGAGAGAGAGAGAGAGCATTAAATTGATAAAAGGGGGTGGTGCATTTATCATTTGCAACATTCTGTAGAAAGAATGAAGTTAAAAACAAACAAACAAAACAAAACAAAAGCAAAAAAAAAAAAAACAAAAAAAAATGCATAATAGAAAAAATAAACAGTGGTACAGTCGGGAATCGAATCCGCAGCGCCGACTTCAAGCCTATGAGATAGACGCCTTAACCATTTGGTCACGCTATCCACATGGATGACGATATATATCATGTATACTTAGTAAGCTACTATCCCTCAATTGATTTGTTGTTTGGGTATTTTCTAAAACACTTTTGTTGATATTTTATTTACCTTACTGATTTCTTTCCATATTTTTATGGGCATTACTAATGTTTTCGTATTCTTAAAAAAAAGCGTTTGAGTACAATCACCGTTGAGAATACACAGTATGTCTGGGCATTTTCAACACGTCTGTATATAATCACAGTGGAAGCAAAGCGAGTTGTATGCGACATGCCCTACAAAACTTGAAGAAGAAAAAAAGGAATTAAAAAAATAAATTAATCAATGACACATCCATTTGTCTACATAATTCATTTTTAATATAAGCTGGTTATTCAAAATTATTACGTCTTTCCGTCTTATAATTGGACAGTTAACACGAACGTTGGTTCATGGTTATCTGTCGGTGACAAGGACAATAAAGTAAAAACAAAAAAACATTTAATAAATGATAGAGTCAAAAATGGAACGATTGAGATATTTATTTGACTAGTTTCGACAAATTATGCAATAACGTGCGTAATTTTCAAAGTTATATGCGCTGTATATTGATTAAATAACCGGGACTTGTATTAAGATTATAGTAGTATATATATCACACTCAATGGGGTAAGGGATGTTTGTATGCTACAGTAAATGGTACAGAGTGTATATAAGGGCTAAATACAGGGAATATTCCGATTGGTTAATGCTTATCAACGCGCGAAGGGTGAATTGTCAACAGAGCGGTTGTATAACATCTTGATAAGATGCCGGGATTCCATCCCATTAAATTCTTCTGTGTCCCTCAGCAGCTAGTTCCAACATAGGCTCTCTCTCTCTCTCTCTCTCTCTCTCTCTCTCTCTCTCTCTCTCTCTCTCTCTCTCTCTCTCTCTCTCTCTCTCTCTCTACCTGGTTTGGAATTGAACACAGATTGGCGCATGACAACCTAGCATGAGGGTCATTCCTGGATTTAACAATGTTTGAAATCAAACAAACCACAGGTCACTACGAACCATTACAACATATTAAGTCCATTGGAGTAAAGTGACTCGGATTCTCGGGGATCAATTACTTCTAGGTACCCATCGTTATCTAGTCGTGGTTGCTCAGAAGAGGATAGGCCGTCAGAAAAAAATCTTTGGCTGTGAGGAAAATTTGGCTGATGACCGTAATGTTGTGGTGAATGGTGGCGTGTGGATTGGTGTTGTTGCAACTGCTGCTGTGCAATGATTTTGTCCAGGTATAAATGAGCTTGCCCCGATGTTGAACTGTCGTTACTCGAGTAGCTTTCCATCTGAAGTAGTTGTTGAGGTCGGTTTGGATGTTGTCCTGATATAACTGGGAGGTATCTCTGACTCTCTTGCCCGCGGATGGAAGTGCTTGGTGCGTAAGCCTCGTCATAGTAGTCGGAAACTCTCAGCTCCTTTCGGGAGAAGAGGAAAAGTTAAATGCATTCTGCTGTAAATTATTTATACCCCCCCCCCCCCACCACAAACACACTACACATACAAAAAATCAATGAAGAGAGGAAGTCTGCTTAAAGTGAATTTGCTTTAAAAATCCCGACATCGTTGTCGAAAGACATTGGGACAACAAAATAGGGACTGAGGGGGGGGGGGGGGGGGGGGGGCAGGATTCATAAGGTGCATAATATATGATTTTATTATAATTTTTTTCCATTTCCATACAAAAAATATAATCACTTGCATAATATAGAGTGACAACTCAGACAATGATTTTTGTACCACCGACTCTCGTACTGATACAGAGAAACATACTCAATAAGAAGGTCAACAGGCCCGCCATCGCATTATCAACTCTAATTTGTCATCCTAACCTGTGGCTGGAGCAATCTGAAGGAAACATAGTCTTTTCATATTATAACCCAGGTTAGAACAGACTATATATAGATGGTACGGGGATAAAAACTGAAGTCTCAATACAGCTTACCGCACCACGTTTGCGCAAAGCTCGTATGTAGACTTCTTCAGATATTTGAAAATCGAGACTTCAGAGGTTTGATCGGCCGACCATCGATATAATATGTTCAATGAACATGATGATAAGTCGATCAACTCAAACTTTATGAATCAAGTGTGAATGAAATTTGAACTCAGTTTCTATTGTTTAAATAGACAATGCATGTTTCGACTTAGTAAGAGAACTCAACAGAGCTTTATATTTGGGCACGGAAATATATTTTCTGCATTTAATATCTAGTATATTTTGCTCACTTATTGCAAGATTCTTTTTCAATGTTAAGAGCGTAAAATGGTTGATTTAATTGTAAACAATTGTTTGTATTTTTTTTAATGAGAGGAACGACTAACTGATATTGATTGAATGTAAGTACCCACACCTCATTGTCATACCCGCTAACCGGAAGATTGACACACAACCCACGTGCAAAAAAAAAATGATGACACCTTTTTCGATAAGATTTGAGAAACAAATCTGATTTTTCGATAAAGTCATCACGATGTCTGATCAATCTCATAATACACGCAAACTATCTTCATGTCAATTGTAAACACCGTGCAAAATTCGGAGCCATAGTGTTTTGAGACGATGGGTCACATATGCTCTTAATCATCACAGAGATGACGATTTAGATAATAACTATGATAACTTGGATTTCAACGCTCTAAGGGTACATGATTTAACCTATATATTTGAAGAGTAATTATGATCCATTTTACACGTCAACTTGAACGAGGGAAATCATGTGATCAATCCTCTCAATACGGTATTATGTTGTGAACCTTATCTTAATTTATAAAGTGAACAACAAAAGTAATGCCCCCATTAAAGAGAGTTAGACTGTAAGCTTAAAGAAGTTACTTTTGATTTTTTTTTTTTAAATGTTCATCTAGTTCTTTACGACACAATACCAAATCGACTCGGTTAGTCTCATTTTCTAAAGCATGGCAGCCATATTTGATAAACTAAAGAGTGTGTCACGCCATCTGTTGGGATCCTGGCGATGTGTATATAATACAGGTCTGATGACCGAACGCAACTATGGGTTTGAGTTAACATTGCTGTAATGGGCATTATTTTACGTTGGTTTGAGAGTATTTCCATTACAACAATGATCCCATAACAATTTGGATTATCAGACCTGAATCCAAGTACATGTTTTTATGATACTCAAATGGTATAAACATTAATGCTATGCGTTTAACCAAAATGCTCAACATCCGCCAGCGTACCGACACACAAAACTATGTGTAACCCTGAACTTTTATAGTCTAATTGATAGAATTTAGTGAGAACTCAAAAAAAATGGCTGGCTAAAAACAATAACAAAGAGCTGTGTGACGTCAATTTCGTTCTATCTCTAATGGATTATCAGTCCAAACCTTTTTGATATTCAAATTATTATCGGAGCCCTATTTAAGTAAAGTCAACAGAATAAATTGTCTTATAGGTCTTACCTGTGGGTTTGAAACAACAGTGGTGCTTTGCTCTCGGCTAATGTTATCTATTAGCTTCACGCGTTTACGCCTTGAGAAGAGAAGGTTAGAGATAAACAAACATAACAAAAACCTATGAGTATGAAAAACTACTTCAAAACAGAAACAAATGTTTTTATCTTTATAGCTATAATAGTAATTAATAATAATAATAATAATAATAATAATAATAATAATATTAAATAATAATAATAATAATAATAATAATAATAATAATAATAATAATAATAATAATAATAATAATAATAATGATAACAATAATAATAATAATAATAATAATAATAATAATAATAATAATATTAATGATGGTGATGATGATGATTGTCACAGTAAAGGTTGTTCACAATTATCTTATTAAATTTTATTTTATTAAGAACTGAATTCATCTCACTCCAGTTATATTTCGGTAGGCTTAGATAAACTTTACCTTCTAATATTAGATCGTCTTTCCTTTTATAGCCTTCCCTCGAATTAATTTCTAATTAGTGAATACTTTTCGTTCTTCATTCTGTCACGTAGCCACTTATTATAAAAGCTGATAGGTCTAACATTCGACACTCACTTCTCTCCACAATCTATGCCGGACGGCCAGTCGCTCTATTCCTTATATATATATACTGGAAGATTTTTATCTTTTGGGACTTTGTAGATATTATATCTACACCATTAAGACGCCGGAGCTTTTAACTTTGATTGTATAATCTTCAAGGATCAAACCCGAGCCCGCTGTCAAAGAATTACACAATAACCCCTTACCAATTGCCTGGAAGTGGAATTTTACGAGCCCGAGCCTGTTATCAGACGAATATATCATCCAAGCCTGTCAACTGCCTGGAAACGTAAACTTACGAACCTGACATATTATCATAAGTTACGTAATATATTCACATCTCTATTTGTAACTGCCACGATCACTGTTTATCTCTTTTAATTAAATTTCATCATTATTTTTATTTCATTGTAAACAAATCGTTAATTGTTTTTCATTTATAGTAACTAGTAAATTCTGGGGCCTCATTCTACATATATCTTTATGCATAGTCGAGTAGCTCTTTACTCACTTGAGACCATGACAATGATGATGATGATAATGATGATGATGATGATGATGATGATGATGATGACGATGATAATAAATAATAATAATAATAATAATAATAATAATAAATAATAATTATTATTATTATTATTATTATTATTATTATTATTATTATTATTAATATTATTTTATTTAAAATTTTGTTATTATTATTATTATTATTATTATTATTATTATTATTATTATATTATTATTATTATTATTATTATTATTTTATTAAAATATCATCATCATTTCCAATCTCATCTTTATTATTATCATCATCATCATCATCATCATCATCATCATCATCATTATCAACATCATCATCATCATCATCATCATCATCATCATCATCATCTTCTTCATCATCATCATTTCCAATCTCATCATTATTATTATCATCATGATCATCCCCATCATCATCATGATCATCATCATGATCATCATCAATCATCATCATCATCATTTCCAATCTCATCATTATTATTATCATCATCATCATCATCATCATCATCATCATCATCATCATCATCATCATCATCATCATCACTATCATTCTCTTCCGAAGGCTATTTAGTTTTAAAGAAAAATTACATTGAGTCGTAAACACGGCCCTCATAAAAATTTATGATTCTAAATTATTGTATTACAAATCAACCAACCGACAGCATTTGGCACAGACGATAACAAGGGTGAGTATAATGATGACAAATCCGACCACCCCGGGAAGGACAACGTAGAGCAAAACCTTTGTTGTCAATTTGTCTGGAAATTAAGTAAAATTGAAAAGTCAACAACATTAATGTCATGCGTTTATCTAAAATAGTCACAACAACAAAACTTTTTGATATTCAAATTACTATCTGAGCCCTATTTAAGTAAAGCCAACAGAAAATATGATTTTTTTGTAACACGCCAAGCAGGCAGCCATGTGTTTATTGTCTTGCAATATTTTTTGGATTTAATACACAATTCCTGTGTGCTGAAAACTGATTTTTTGACTGGTGTGATTGTGACAGTCTTGTTATTCAATGGATGAATTTTATATGAATATCTAACAAGAACTTTGTGAAATATTATTGTTTTAAACTAGATTCAATAATAAATGACGGATCACCGTCAACAACAAGCCATTGTGACAGCATAGCTGGCAGTGACAATCGCTCTCGCGGTCATGTTTTCTCGTAAACAAGCACTGGCACCAATTATGTTTTATAGATAGCCGAAATGGAAAAAGTAAACAAAGGCCGATCAATACTCACATCGGTCACAGACCGTACACAAAACAACCCGAGCGCTTGCAGTCTGTGTTAACAATTAACCAGTAGATTTTTGACCAATCAAAATATTGAATTTGTGACGCACCTTCACGTGTGCTCGGACAAACATAGTGGTTGTTTATAAACAATAACGTGATAATAAAGGAGGAGGGATAGCAACTTGGATAAGATCAGACCTTGTGGCCCGATGAAGAAAAGATCCGGAGGACAATGCGTTAGAAAACATCACCTACGATTGACACAAAATGGCTAATTCTGGCTTTTTACAGACCACCGCAATGTCACCAATTTTTTTTCATAGACCATGCAAGAATATTGATCGAAAAAGGAACTGAACTATATGACAATATTATTGTGATTGGTGCCCTTAACTTCGATATGAACTGTGACAACAAGTCTAAAGAACTGGAAGAAACGTGTGACATTTTTGCATGAAAAATTTATTGAATACAAGCACATGTTTCAAAAATGTAAACAGCCCATCAATTGTTGATGTTATATCTTAACAAATCAACCAAAAATGTGTGACAATCTTGTAAATTTTAGTACCGGGGTGAGTGATTTATCAAAACAGCAATTTGGGTAAAATTTTAATGTTCTAATTGAAACACAAAATTAGATATGAACAAAATTCTGATGTCAATTACCTCTACGAGGATCTGTTGAATGGCATACTTTTAGTTGCAAACGAGCATGCGCTGATTAAATAAAAATATCATACGTTTAAAATTATGCCTCACTTGAATAGAGAGCTCAAAAATGCTATATATTTTTTTTTAATGGCTTACAATAAATATTTAAAAGAGAAAACTTAAATCAGCTGGAAAATTTTTTTAAACATCAGAAATGAGGTAGCAAATCTAAAAAAAATAGAATCTATTCGTAAATGTTTTCTTGATGGATGTGTTAGAGGGCAAAAAAAAAAAATTAATTAATAATACAATAAAACCTTTCCTCTGAAAACACCAAAGATCCGGCGCCCAAAAACTCATTCTTACAATGGGTGATAACATTGTAAATGATACACAGGAAGTGTGTTCAACATTCAACATTGGAAGAAATGTTTTTAACGACAAAACCCATCCTAACATAATGACAATTAAAGATAACTACTCAATTACCGTTATTTGACTTCAAAGCAACTGACCAAGAAACAATCCTAAAAATAGTCACTGGTCTATATGACAAAAAAGCAATAGGTGAAGATAAAATGTCAGTAAAACTTCTAACAGTCAGTGCACACGTAGTAACCAAATATCTATGTAATTCAATAAATGAATCAATCAGAACAATTTTTTCCCCAGACAAGCTAAAATTAGCACACAAACGGATCTTCTTGACATAAAAAATTGAAGTCAGTCACCTCTTTGATATATATTGTCTTTAGCCAGCCATTTTATTGAGTAGTTCTCACTTCATTCTGTCAATCAGACTATAAACTTTTAAGGTTACACACAGTTTTGTGTGTGTGGGTGTTTTTTTTCCGACTGGCGAAATGTTATGAACGTTTTGGACTGCCGCATAGCATCAATATAAACGCGTCGCTTAAGGATCATTTAAGACAAAAGTGGTTAAAGCAATTCAGGAAACGAAAGCTTTAACGGCGATTTTCGAAGACACTTTGAGCCATGAACTGAGCACCATTTTATTTTCACAATACCGACGTAGGCATGGCAAGCTGTTTCCATTTCAAGACTGACAACATGAGATTTCACAACCCTATCAAATCTGGTCCCAAATCTACAACAGCAACAAAACAAATTTGAAAAAAATTAATAAATAAAATAATCAACAAAACAAAATATAAAATTTATATATATATATATATATATATATATATATATATATATATTATATATATATATATACATTAGTTATCTTCTATTTGTCTAGCATTGTATTAATTTGACATGAGAAATTCAAATTTTATGCTCTTTACAAATAATATTGACCCTATGCACACTCTTTTAACTCACCACTGTTTTCGATGGGATGTGTTGTGAATTCAATGTGCGCATATCCCAGCAATTCTGTATGTTCGACGTCATCTATTGATACAATCACTCTGGAAAGTTGAATTAAACAGTTTGTAAATACTTAAAACCCTACATAATGGTATTTAAGAGCAATGTGTATATATATAAATATATATATATATGGTGTGTATTATTTTTGTTTTGTTATCATGGGGAGTCCTCTAATTAC
>NC_088360.1:13420185-13475185 GCF_034508935.2 Berghia stephanieae | reverse complement strand
TATTATTATTATTATTATTATTATTATTATTATTATGATATCTGCGGCTATGTGGTCTTGTGGTATGACACTCGCTTTCGGATCGGAAGGTCCTGGGTTCGAGCCTAGCTCGGCGCATAGTTGAGTCCTTGGAATATACTCTTTACTCACATTCTCTCACCGTACTCAGGTGTAAAATGAGTACCTGGCCGTCAACAGCTTTGTCTCTGTCGGAATATTTGTAATATCGCCTAACAGGCGTCATGTCTTGTTCTACATGTCACGTGCTGCTGTTGGTCAGGGACCCTTTGTAAAGCGCTCTGAGCACATTTAGTGGATATTGCGCTATATGAAAGCTCTAACTCTAGTTAGTTAGTTATTATTATTATTACTATTATTATTATTATTATTATTATTATTATTATTATTATTATTATTATTATTATTATTATTGTTATTATTATTATTATCATGATTATTATTATTATTATTATTATTATTATTATTATTATTATTATTATTATTATTATTATTATTATCATTATTATTGTCATCATCATCTCCATCATTTTTATCTCATTGGATAAACGTACAAATACCAATATCATCGTAAAATCATCAACATCCCCGTCTTTATTAGAGAATATATTAATTATGTCGTCATCACTGTCATTGCCATAGAAGCTGAGTAAAAATCGTCAAACACACCACCAATACCACAACGAACCATTACCACCACTATCGTCATCTGTATCAGTATCATTATCATCACCATCGTCATCATCATCATCATCATCATCATCATCACCATCATCAAAACCAACAACAAAAACATCAACATCATAATAATCATCTTTATCACCATCATCATCATCATCATCATCATTATCATCATCATCATAACGATCACAACAGTTTTACCATGACCAACTTGACCATAGTTAAATTCACCACCATCAATATTTTTTAATCATCATCTGATCGCTTTATCATTAAATTTAACAACCTCTTTCCCAAGCCCAGTGATAGTTTACAATTTAAATACGTAACACAAATACACATGACGGTGACTACTTGACAGAATCAAGTCAGTCAGCTCAAAAAATAATACGTGAACAATATTCGTCTATCTATAACAAAATACAAGCCCATCAACCGACTGACACCTGGGGTAAAAACAATCACTCTCACCATTCATTCGCCAAACTAAAACAACAGATGAGTCAGTCAGGTTCATCAAGTGTACGTCACCATTGTTCAGAAGAGGCAAATCTTTTGCCCAATTACCATTCACTAAAGGAGAGAAAAGAAATTAAAAAAATAAGTATAGTTATGAACTATTCTGAGGGGGGGGGGGGGGGGGGGGGGGTAGGAGGAGGAGAGGCGAGATGGCTGAGTCGTTAAGGCTTTGCACTGTGACCCGGAAAGTCAGGTTTGAGTCCCGCTTTAAGCTCTTTTGGTTTTTGGGAGCGTTTTTTGTTGTTTTTTTTTTCTCCCTTGGAATAGATTATTAACTCCCGGTTTACTCAATTCGTACAACATGATGATTTCCAATGACATCAGCCTTTTTTTTTTTGATGGATTATCTATATTGCTGCATGAAATGCCTGGGTGACTGAATAGAATATCCATTTCATGTGCAAGTTGCCTATCATGCGTCCTTTTTCTGTTAGAAATATTGTATAATCCATCACTGCCAATAGAAGAACCCATTTAAAGCGGGATTGAGAGGGACTGTGTGAATTACTTCGCCCAAGGACTCAACGCCCAGAGTTTGAAGTCAAAATTTCATAGTCGTCCTAATTTTTCGAACTAGCATGAAGGTATGTAAACCTATTCTTTAAACCGCCATATATGCTCTGATTCAAAACAGGGTTGGTATATCCGGGTTTTATTGTTTTGTAAATTATTGCGTCTGTTGTTGAGTTCTGCGCAATACAGAAAGTAGGCTCTATGCAGTTGAAATGAGACGCCATGAAACTCAAAAAGAGAACCAATGAGAAAAACTTAAGACGAACATCAAGACTGATAAGAGGAAATAGAGAATTGTAAAAATTTAATGGTGATTCTGAATTTCTATCAGGTCGGGATGAACCAAAAAATAAAATGTGAATGTCAAGATAAAATGATTGGAAAAACAAAATTTTCGCTTTTTATAACCAAAGAAATTACAATCATTCTCCCCACTAAAACATCCAAAGTAAGCCTTTGCTTGATCTGTTGCTTTAAAGTCAAATTCTGAAAATAGACTATTAATTATTAACTTTCAACAGTACGTCTAGGTTTGTGTGTGTGTATGTGTGTGTGTGTGTGTGAGTGTTTGTGTTTGTGTATGTGTGTGTGTGTGTGTGTGTGTGTGTGTGTTGGTTAAGACTGTATTAGTGACAGAACTGTTCATCATTTTTCTATCCGGATAAAATTAATATTTTTCTAATTTGAAAATGCACGGAACGGGAATTTATATATGTATTATGGAGTTATGGGTAGCACTGTCAGGCTATAACAATGAGGTGGAAAGGTACAAGGGCGGGCTGATATATAAATACCGTTTTGTTATAACCTTTTCGTTTTTCAACAGCACATGCAAACATAATACATGAAAAGAAAGCTTAAAATCACAGCTACGTATCGTACCTACAATTTATTTTTCCACACAATCGCCATCACGATTAACACAGAGCAGCCAACGTTAAACTGGTTGGCGCATGTCGTCAGCAAAGAATCACGTTGATTTTGCTCGGCACCATCGACGAAAATCGGCCACTACCTCCAAATTACTGTTTTAACTGTTTCTTTTCAAATTCTTTTTGAACTGGGGGAACCAGAAATAGTCTGATGGGGCAAGATCCGAACTATATGCAGGGCGCTCCAGGGTCGGAAGTTCGAACCGAATGATCTGACTTGGGTTGATCTGTCTACTAGTGTGTTGTCGCGCATTGGCGTGCTGCAATATCGAATCTGTACCACCCCGAAACCGTGCGAGTCTATTTTTGAGGGCTCGTAGAGTTAAAACATTGTTCAGAGTTCACTTTTTGCCCTTGTTTAAGAAATTCCGTGTGAACTATGCCTTTCATGTCCCAGACAATGGTAAACAATACCTTTCTCGCAGAGACAATGACTTTGAATTTCCTTGGGCTTGACTTGGAGAAGGTTTATGCCTGTACTCCATTGACTGCACTGTGGTTTCCGGGTCGAAGTGATGAACCCAGAGACTTTTCTGTAACCCAAGAGAGATGTCACGATACGGTTTACTCGTTCTATTGAAATCCCAACATCATCAGTGATATATTTTTGTGTTGCCCTTCGATTCCCCCTAATCAACTGCTTTTTATTACACGTATCGGATGCAGAAAGTGGCCGACCTGGCCGCTTGCGATCAAACACTTTTATCTCTGTTAGGACATCTCCTTTGATAATTCTAACCAACTTTTGAACTGCGTCATCAGTAGTATTGCCTTCATTCATCGATTGATGTGTGCTGCGCAGCA
Organism: Berghia stephanieae; assembly: GCF_034508935.2. Taxonomy (NCBI): domain Eukaryota; kingdom Metazoa; phylum Mollusca; class Gastropoda; order Nudibranchia; family Aeolidiidae; genus Berghia; species Berghia stephanieae. The sequence goes on along the minus strand of NC_088360.1, from coordinate 13,471,718 downwards.
TTCTTCTACTGTTAGAAATTAACTAACAGAGCGCCGTTTGACGAGAAGTTCATTATGTGTCGCCAACCGCGTTTTCTTGGTAAGGTTGCGACGTCACTCACTTATTATGATCACAAATGACATCACATGAATTAGTTGTTGCGCATGAGTTAAGGGGCATTGAGAGTGTATGGGTGTGGAGTTTCATGATTGTACCTAAAATATGTTTTGATTTATGGGCAAACAGTATTTATATATCAACCCGCCCTCGTATTTTGAAATTATAAAATAGTGGCGTGAAATGAATACGTATAAGTAGTATTCTTTTCTATCAGGGAGTGCCAGAAAGGAACATAATCAAACAACAGACATATTTTGGGACCGAATAAACATTCCATGTAATTGTATCATTCGCTTTGAGAAAAGAAAAGTCACTTTAAATTCTAAACTGGCATTTGGTATTTATAAGATAGACTAACTGCTTGAATGTTGCAGATATAAATACTATCTGATAGTTTAACTGAATTTCACAAAGAGAAAGGTGCCAGTCTGGTTTTCTCATCTTAAATTTACTTAATATTCATACATCATAAAATAGTGATAAAAATGACAAAATACCAATGGCATATATGTTACAGAAGAGCATTGTGTCCTTCCTTGAACATAATCATATTTATGTTAAAATTGAAAAAAAAAATGGAAAAAAAGCATTTCGTCCGTTAACTCTTTATCTACTGCTTTGGTAAAAACAAATTGCAATAAATAAATGAGTATATGAATAAACGAAATCTAACCTACCAAACAATGATACCAGTATCAAAATAAAACTTTTCATCACGTTGTTGAAATAGATAGCCGCATAAATAACTACAATGAACAATAATATCACTTTTCACAGACATATCATATTGCATCCAATAAGAGTTATCTTAGTTGCCACACAGACGCGAAAGAATAAATAAATAAAGAGTTGTTCATCAAAAAATATACTATATTATTAATAATTAGAAGTTCCATGAGTATGTGTACACTTGAGATCCGAGGGTATATCGCGTCATTGTCAATGGTCTCCTTCCGCTGTACGTCTCAGTGTTAAAAGGTAACAACCAACCAACTGTATACTGTTACATCTATTCATTTCATAATTCGGGCAACTTGTAATTGGATTCAGTAGTCTGATGTCACGCGCCTGGCAACGGCGGCCATCTTGGTTCTAAACAAAGAAAATCTTTACTTTTTATTCTTCATGCTGGCGAGAACTTTTCATTCCCATTTCATATGCCTTGTGATCCGAATGTGTAAAAGTCAAAACATGATCAAATTGATGGGGTTTTTTTTCCTCTGGATACGCTTTTAAGCTCGCCGGAGAAATATTTCATACGGCGTCCGCCATTGTTCCGATAGTTTAGAGCCAGTGTTACTAAGTTACCATACGTCATTAGGAAGGAAGTGACGGTACGACTATTGAATCCTATTATGTCATGCAATGACTACCATGTTATTTTTCTACACAAACCGATATTGCAAATGTTATTTGATAAAGTACACGTTGGATATAGTTGTCGAGTAATCGTTATCTCAATAAACTGTTGATATTTTTTAAATAAAATTTTACGGGGTTTGATCATCTATGGCGTGTAAATAACAATTAAGAGAAAAACAGCGTCACATTAGAGGATGATTTCAAAAATGTGTTTTGTAGACTTGAATTCACACAAAAAATACTTGGATGATCAAGAGACATGTGTGTAATAAGGCTTGCTTACTGCACGAAAGGTACTGTCTCCAAATTTGAAGAAAGAAAAATTCTTCCCCACGGCATTGTCTGATGCCGTCACCTTGGCATTTCATGATTAATTGATTATATATATATATAATATATATATGTTGTTACATATATATATATGTAATTCATCAACTAACAACCTTTAATTTATTTAAAGGAACATCAACGACAAGTTTTCCACGTGTTTTATATAAAGTGAACAAAAAAGTGAGCAGAGATTACAATTTATAGCTAGCTACAGATCAAAAATTATATGAACATGTTACATTTTAACAATTGTACAATATAAATGTACATTCTGAAGTAAAATGAATATTTTAAAAAATTATGTAGATAGAGATTTTATATTTTTGTAAAATATGTTTTAAAAAATCCAATTTTCTCCACTTACACAATTCGACGCAAGTTTTGACCGACATTCTCTAGTTTATCTCTAAAATATATCGACAACCAGTGCTTATTGCATCGCTTTCTTGATATTTTTTAGAAGTTTGATTAACGATCCGTGCATATATGTTGTAAACTTTACAAGAGTTGACATATGGTTGGTCTCTAGTCATAACAATAGAGCTACATTTTTCTCTTGTATCCATAGAGAAATATTGTTGGAATAATTAATATTAGCTTAATAATCTCCACAACCCGACGGATTATGCAATAGAAATATAATGTGACAAGGTTTATGCAAAGGTAACACAGGCTGTTACTACATTACAACAATGTAAATAATAGTTGTACAGCTAACCATAAATAAAAGTCCAGAACAGGACACAATACTCCAAAAGAAATTTTTAAATTGAAACAAAATACAAAAAAAAAAAAAAACAACATAACAAACAAACAAACAGCATTTATCCTCGAAAAAAAAAATGCGTGTGATTTAAGACGTTTTGTTTTAAGTTCCAAAACGGCTGTATTAATTATATTTTGTCAAGTTTGTCTTCCGCCCAACCCCGTCTCAACTACCATATATATATAAGGAGCGGTTCACAACCAGAGTTGTGCTTTATATATGAATAATTTCAACACTGTAAAATGGTTATACAGGTTCAGACCCCACTATACCTCTGTTTTGTCGACTACAAAAAAAGCTTTTGATAGAGTACGCCACGAAGAAATACTAAAACAACTGCACTCCATTGGCGCTGATGAGAAAGACCTCAGACTCATGCAAACATTATACTACACCCAGCAGGCATCTATCAAAATCGGAAACTCTACAGGAAATTCCATTCCTATTAAGAAAGGAGTCCGTCAAGGGTGTGTTGCCTCACCAGATCTGTTTAATCTATACCAAGAAACAATCATGAGGGGCATAAATAATATGGAGGGAATAAAAGTAGGAGGTCACAACATAAATAATATAAGATACGCAGACGATACGGTACTCATTGCAACATCAGAAATCCAACTTCAAAAGATTGTTGACAAAGTGGTAGTAGATAGTGAAGCCAAGGGAATGGAAGTGAATATCACCAAAACAGAATGCATGGTAATACAGAAAAACCCCGAAAACAACAACACCTGCAATATAACGATTCACGGCGAGCAGCTTACCAACGTAGAAAGTTTTAAATACCTAGGTTCAATAGTGACAACAGATGGAAGATGTAACCGAGACATACGAGCAAGAATAACTCAAGCCAAACAGGCCTTCATGGACCTGGGAAACATTTTGAAAAACAAACAGATGTCGTTCGGGATTAGATTCCGAGTCTTGAAGTGCTACGTGTGGCCAATCTTGTTCTACGGATGCGAAAGCTGGACTACAAATGCAGAAACACAAAAGAACATTGAAGCTTTTGAAATGTGGTGCTTGAGAAGGATGCAGAGAATATCGTATACCGCACACAAAACGAACGAAGAAGTGCTAAAACAAACATACCAACAAAGGAAACTAATGCCCTTAATAGTGGATCGACAACTATCCTTTTTCGGACACATAGTAAGGAAAGATAAGAATGAATACCTGGCAAGTTGTGGAAAAATACCTGGTAAACGCGCCCGGGGGAGACAAAGAAAAACACTCATAGACCAACTGAAGGGCTTCACCAACCTAACAATCCAAGAGCTGTTTGAAAAAGCAAGAGACAGGGAGGAATGGAGAGAGATAATTCATGCAGTATCCAAAGCCTGGACCAGGCATGGAACCTAGAAGAAGAAAATGGTTAAAATTGTCACTGTAAATTGAAAGTTGAAGAGATTACAAAACAAATAAATAAATTAATTTTACATTATTTAGAGGTAAAAAAAAAAGCAAAAATAATTATATAACTAGACGGCAGAAAAGATTTTCGGTGTCTCTGTTTTAGTTTAAATAGAGAAAGAGCGACCTGACAAAATAACTGATGGTCTTGGTGGATGATGCTGGTCATTTAAAATTTTAGTTATTTTACTTATACAAAATTTCTCATATAAAAAGTCCATATTGTCAACATCATTTATATCGCATTTAATGGATTTTTAATACTTGAATTTATTTTGTTCGTTTCCACTGCTAAGTCATTGCCTCTCCAAGTTGTTATACAAAATGACAAGACACTTTCAATTACTGCTTTATAAAATAATGTGCAGAGGGTTTTATCTATTCTAAACTGAAAAAAATTTTTTTTTTTAGATAAGTACTGCACATTTTATGTTTAACTATTTTCAAGTGTTCATCCTACTTGAACCTGTCATCAATCGTTACACTAAAGTATTTGTAGTGAGGAACTCGCTGGACGAATTGGGCCTTTAATTTTAACGGTTCTATTGGTTCGTTCATTCTCTTAAATTCAATCACTAGCTCATTTGTCTTGCTTATGTTAAGCTCTGGGTGGTGGGCATCACACCAAGACTCAAATCTATAATTTATGGCCAATGAGCCACTTCGTTGCCATTTGTTATAAGGCCTTGAAGAGCGGTGTTATCTGCAAACTTTATTAAAGGTGCACAAAGGTTTTGTGTATATCGTGAATAATACAGGGGACAATACACAACAATGAGTTGTCATCGATTCATACCTAATGTTAATCATATATTAGCTGTCATAATGAAATGTTATTGCTCATCACTTTCCTACAGATATAAGTGGGAATTCCTATACATATACTTAAATTTAAGGAAATCCTTAAGGACAGAGGGCGAATCGTGCAAGTCCCATTTGAATGATAGTTTACGCGTTTACAAGTACCTCATTGACTTTTTCTCATGATCAGTCACTGATTATTTGTGTGTGTGTGTGTGTGTGTGTGTGTGTGTGTGTGTGTGTTTGCATATGTTTTAGTACGTGTCTTTTTTGTAACATGTAATACATGTATATATTGATAATTATTTATCGATAAGGCAATCGACCCTTATCTATGGATTAGCCAATTATCACAAAATTGTACATTGCATACACAAACGAATGGAAAATGTCTGAATTTGATCTATCTATTAAACAGCGCTATGGTTTTATTTATAGAAAATCGAGTGGCGTCAAATCATTCATTCTATACATCTCTATGCGCCTCACACTGCCAAATATGTTGGCGGCTATTTTATTTGCCACATTTTCGTCATTAATTAACCTTGTAGGAGTGGTGGAATCAAATTGTATAGATCAAAATACAATCCGATAAAAATCATTACTTTTAATTTCCTTAATTTAAAAATATTATAGTGTTTGGCATCATCATTGCCTTTTTCACTCTGGGTCAGGGTAAAAGCCGTAGACAGATTCCATCCCATTCTATCTTGAGCCAACTTTTTAAATCTCGTTCCGTGTCTTATCACTTCTCTGTATATCAGTTTCTTTAACTCTTCTCCGTGTTCCCAGTGCCCTTCCCATTGATCTTCTGCCCTGAGTGACCCTCAGACTTTCCTTGTTATAGTGGAGTCATTCTTTCTAATGGTGTGTTTGGCATCATAATTTGCGGTTTTGTGGTCTTACGGCACAACACTTGCCTTCTGACCCTTGTTCGAGTCTCGCTGTAGGTGGTGAAAAGTTGAGATTTTGAAAAGTCTCTCCCCGTATCCATGTGTAAATGACTACTGGCCGGTAAAAGTGTTGTCTCTGTTAAATTGAAAAAATCTTTAACCAACGGACATAATATTTAAACAGTGTTTGTACGAACTACTACTACTAGCATGTTGAGTATTATAAATGTTTCTTTAAGAACAAGTTCAGTCCCAGGTACCTATTCTAAAGGTTGCTTTAGTAAAAACATCCTAAATTAATCCATTGAAATTGACCCCAAAGCAATGAAAAATAAGAATAAGAAGTCTTTCAGTTAGCCGATGGAGAAAACCATAGCACAGAAAATTGTCCGATGAAGCAGAAACTGAAGTCAAAACAAAAGACTAGTTTCAATTAGACCGCGATATCATTGTGATGGGCCGCATGCTCACAATAGTTGCAAATTTAAGAACAGTGCCACAAAACATTCATAAGATGATACCAACGAGCAACATTCTGAGCTATATTCCATGCATTCAAATCCATCACCAATCTACAAAGATCTCATTATCAATGGCTCACTTTTAAAATTCCAAAGTTTAAATTTCTTCAAAGTGAAGTAACTTTCATTTCTTGACCTTTATCTGCTCGAGGAAAAAGCGCACCAACTCCTTGCATCACAAAGGAGCTGAGATAATTTCTCGGTCTTGTCAATTTCTACGGGAAAATCATTCCAAGCGTCACACCTGTTAGCCCCATTGTATCAATTACTTGGAGTAAAAAGAAGCAGGAATTTGCTTTTACTAAAGTGAAGAGCATTTTAAAGTCAGATAACATGTTAGTCCATTTTAAGCAAGAAAGAGAAATTGTGTTAACATTTGATGTTTCTCTAACTAGGGTAGGTGCTTTCTCACTCAAGTAGATGATTATACTTAATGAGCGTCCGGTAGCATAAGCTAGTCGTGCTCTCAATGTGGCAGAGCACAAATGTTCACAAATTGATCGTGAAGGATTCGTCATCGTATTTGCAGTGAAGAGGTGTCAAAAATACATCATAGGGCCGCCCTCATATCTCTACTTGGAGTTGGATTGTTTGGAGAAGGAAAAGGTACACCAGAACATGCTTCAGACAGGGTTCAACGTTGGGCAATCATTCTGTCACCCTACTCGCATACACGTGTACACAGTCCTGGTCGAGAAAACTCTGCCGATGCATTAAGACGTCTTCCACTGCCTTACACTTCAGATGAGACTGATGCTGATAGAGATATACCGGATGAGGTAAATTGCGGTTGGAACTTCGTACCGGAGGAGGTGAATGTTTTGTTTAATTTCTTCTACAGACAGCAAGAGAAACTTTTAAAAATCCGATATTCAGAAAAGTTTATCTGTGCTTGATTTCTGGTTGGCCGACAAAACCAAATGAATATTTAAGATCATTTGTTGTTCGCAAAAATTAACTTGGCATTGAGAAGGGTTGTAATTTGTGGGCACTGGAGTAGTATCTAGTTCCATCTTCATTACATTACAAATAAATGTTTAGAATGTACTTCATGATGACACTCAAGTTGGAGTTTTTTTACTTTTACTTGAGCTTTTATATAGCGCAATATCCACTAAATGTGCTCAAAGCGCTTTACAAGGGGTCCCGGACCAACAGCAACACATAACATGTAGGACGAGACATGACGCCTGTCAGGCGATATTACAAATTTTTGGGACAGAGACAACGCTGTTAACGGCCAGGTACTCATTTTACACCTGAGTACGGTGAGAGAATGTGAGTAAAGAGCCTTCTCCAAAGACTCAATTATGCGCCGAGCGAGGCTCGAACCCAGGACCTTCCGATCCGAAAGCGAGTGTCATACCACAAGACTACATAGCCGCACAAGAAAGCGCAGGCTCGATCTTGGATTTGGTGACCCCAGATCGATGCTGACATTAAGAACAGTGTTAGGTGCTGCTACGCATAGCAAAAGCATAGAAAACCACTAGCGAAAGCCCATCTAATTCCCTGGGAATGGCCAGAAGAGCCATGGAAGAGTTCATTTAGATTTTGCGGGACCATTTTTATGTCAGGTGTTCCTTATTGTGACAGAAGCTCATTCAAAATGGGTTAAAGTCAAAATAATGAACAAATCTCTCACTATTCTTGAGTTTGGTAACCTGTTTCCTACCGCGGGCTTACCTGAATTTATAATGTCGGACAATGGACCAACTTTCATGTATCAATCTGACTATAAACGTTACAGGTTGTGTGTTGATATCTTTAATTTGGCCGGCAGATGTTGTATTTTACCTAAACGCATTGCATCAATAGTACACATCAGTTCCCCTTATCACCCATCATCAAACGGATTGGCAGCAGCTTCTAATGGCGTTACACTACTATATTATGTATGGCGCGAACCCGCCCGGAAGCTTCGTCACAACGCAACGCTCGGCTAGATACTCGGGCTCGGGCTCTTTGTGACAAGGCGTACATGTGGGACAGGACGGATTGGCAGAACATTGTGTACAAACGTTTAAGTTTAAGCGAAAAATTATAAATATTAAAGGCGGTTTTGTTAGAGAACGAGTTTGTAAATATGTTCTTTAATATAGATGCACATCACATTCTGCCACATGGTTATCGCCCTGCAGAATTACTGTTTGGAAGAAACATTAGAACGCATGTTGATTTATTACTTCCGAATTACACGCTTATGTTTGTAAAAAGCAAGCTGCTCAGAAGAATCAGCATGATAAGCATGATGTAGATAGGGACATTGCAATAAGTGGTTTTTGTTCGTAACTTTAGTTTGTATAGAAACATTTTTTAATGGTTACCGGGTGTAGTGCTTGAGTGCACCAGTCATTTGTCTTTCAAAGTTAGAACAGCTACACGTGATATTGTGCGTAGATACCAGGACCAGATATTGAAGGGTTAGCAACTGATCTACCAGTTATTGTCAGTGAAGGAATCTTTGCAACACAAGGATAAAGGCCCACTCCTAGAGCAGATAAAAATAAGAATGTTGAGAACAAGATACAAATTTATTCTCACTCTCAGCAAGACATTGCTAAGGAGAAAATTATAATGGATTCGGGCTAAGAATCTGGCCAGATTGGTGGAAGAAAGGATATGGAGCCAACAGACCCTACGCAGTTATCAAACAGGTAGGCTCGTGGTAGATATGTAAAGCCGCCTCAAAGATTTGGTCACTAAAGAATGATGTAATTATCATTAACCATTATTGTTTTTATTTTAATTCGAGTATGTTAATCTGCTCATCGTGGTTTAGTTATTAAATATTGATTAATTCAGTGATTGGAGTAAAGTCCGTTTCATCTCAAAGGTTGATGCAAGGAATGTAATGAATGGGAAATAACTGCGTAATTATGATATGTGAAGTGATGACAGAGTTATGTCCCATGTATTGTTATCTTGTCTTGAAGAGTGAAAGCCCTAGTTTATTTTCAAAATACTCCCAAGCGGGATATAGTTTAGGAGAATTAAGGCAATTAAGGTAATATAGAATAGGAGAATTAAGGCAACTCCTTCCCTCCGCTGCCTGTGGGGGACCATTGGGCAGGGTCAAGTACCCGCTGAGCCTTCCTATCATGAATTGGTATGTGGAGTCTTGGCAGCAGGGGATGGATGGGCACGGAAGGCAGCTGAAATGCATAGTACTGGTTCACATTTTCACGACGTTGAGCAGAAAATTCTACTATGAAGGCACAGTGGCCAGGCCTTGTAAATGCACTGCGAGCTCAGAAAACAACTGCAAACTACTGAGCAGCACCATGCCAAGAAACCAAATTGAAAAGCCGAACAAGAAAAAGTCATCGTCATCGATCCACTGATAGCCCCCTCCCCCTCTCTCAGGTCTGATGGGGATGAGCTGAACTCCCTGCTTTCTGCAACCTATGCTGATGAAAGCAACACATCAGGAAAAGGTGCGAGGACGGGAATGACAGGTACGTAGAAAGAAGCTTAAAGTTCGACATAAGTTGAAAATAGCGACATGTAATGTAAGAACTACATCAACAGGAAAACTGCAAACTATACTCGAGGAGTGACAAAATTACAAGATCAATATCATTGGTGTCTGTGAACATCAAAGGGGAGGAAAAGAACATTTTACTACAAAAAATTCCCAAATAGAAAATAATCCATATGATGATAATAATACAAGTCTATGCGCCAACATCAACTGCTTTGGGTGAGGTTCTATTTAACACTACAAGTACAAGGTGCTTTCGACGAATGTGGTAAAACAGATATTGAAATAATCATGGATTACTTTAACACGAAGACAGGCTCCAAAAAAAAAAGAAAGCTCATAAACTGGAATCGTTAGTAAACATGGCCTATGAGAATGCAATGAATAAGTTGGAAAAACTTGTAGACTTTTCAATGGAAAATGAGCTGACTATAACAAACACAATGTTCCAAACCATAAAAGACACCCTTACACATAGACATCTCTGGATGGAAAGACAAAAAAAAAAAAATTAAAATTATACACAAAAAAAACCCAAACATTTCATTCTGGCTAATAAGAGGTGGAAAACATCGGTTAGGGGTCTACACACATTACCAAGGGCAGACTGCAATACTGATCATGCACTACTCATGGCTGACATCAATTTACGAATAAAACTTATTAAAACACCGCCGCGTCCAGTAAGATATGATTTGTCCCTCATGCTTTTCAACATCGACGACAAATTAGAAACGAAAAAAAAACAAAAAACGAAGAAGCATGGATAAGCAATGCAACTCTGGATACCATAGAAAACAGAAAAGAGGAAAGCAAAAATTTAGTCAAAAAGAGTACAGAGATGAAAAAAAAAAAAAAAACTTAAAAGAGGGAAAAAACAGTCTATTTTTTGTATTTGTTTCTAAGGGCTTTACGGCGCTTGCAACACATTTAGTTTATATCAGCGCCAGTAAAAAGGAAGAAAAATGGGATAGTAAAAAGTTCTAGAATTACAATTAAAGCACCCACGAGTAAGACAAAGGGGAACTGGGAACAAATAGGGATTCCAAGAGCACCCCATCAATGTACTTAGTTTGAGATCACCTAAAAGTCTCATCCGGACACGGGCACAAAATCCAACAAAGAGGAATACACTCAAATGCTTATATTATACATTCAAAATAACAAATATAATAATACATAACAGAGAGATGATTTACAAGGAAGAAAATATCATCTCCCAAAACAACAACTATGCATCTGACTTGTTTCCCTCCCACTCAGGGCCAGGACAAAACCAAGTAATCTCATTCCAAGACAAAGACAGAATGCATGTTGGAAAACAGATATTAGGGGATAGAAGACACAGTATGTACCTCCCTGCCCACTATGGGAGGTCAGGAACCTCACCCAGTAAAAACAGTCTCTCGAGGAAGAACTTTTTAACCTCGAAAGAGCAATGAGATCCAAAAACACAAAAACAATGGTATCATCAGGAAATCAGTAGGGTGACAAAAAAGTTCTTCCCACGCCTATCAACGATTAAAGGTAAAAATGGTGAAACCCTGAATGAACCTAAAAAGAATGGCTGCGTGTGCCAGATTGGCAGATTGTTGTATTGAAATATACAATAGCAAGGACAGAACTATGACAAATGACACAGAATGATGAGAAACTTCCACCACTAAAAAGTGAAATAGAATGGACAATTAATCAGATCCAAACAGGAAAAGCGATGGGAAATGATGAAATATGCGAGGAGGTATTGGAATATATCACGCACTTTGCAATAGGATATGGCAAAAAGAGAAGTGGCCTCCATCCAGAATGGACAAAGGCCGTTTTTGTCCCAATACCGTAAAAGGAGACATACAAGAATGTACAAATTATCGAACAATTACACGCATCAGCCATCAGTAAAATTTTACTTAAAATCATGAAACAACTCGAAATTAAGCTTGATGAAGAAATTCGTCAATCTCAGACAGGCTCTCTACCAAATAGAGGCACACGAGATCAAATTTTCAACATTTGTGCCCTGATAGAAAAATGTAGAGAAGACACAAACCTACACATGTGTTTTGTTGACTACACTTAAGCCTTTGATTATATGAAAAACTCAAAATCGATTGATACTTTAAAAGAAATTAATGAACTGCCATTACAAAAAATTGTAAACATGATCTCGCATTTATAACTCAATCAGTCTGCTTCTGTTCGTATTGAAAGAATGTCCGCATGGTTTCTAGTCAAAAGGGGAGTGATGCAAGGCTGCATCCTGTTTCCTCTTTTCAGCCTTTACACTAAGGTAGAGTTACTGTGCTTATTTTTTGTCAATTTTAAAGCATTTTTAACTCTAAAGCGCAGTGCTCTAGTCTATGGAATGAATCAACTAAACTATTTTATTTGATAGAGGACTTACCATCAGTTTGATTTGTGTCAATTTGACTATATTTTGGTTACCGGATCCCAGTGATGAAGAACAAGTGAAAAAATAAGACCAGGTGAAAACAATAGAAAAAGAGATTGCAAGGCAATACTGCAGTGTTCTAAACAGTTTTTTTTTTTTCCAAATTTATATTGATTAAAAATTAAAGTCAGTCCGAGGTTTGAGAGTTTTTGATATTAGGGATTTTATGGCGCCAGTGATGCTTCTGGGCCAGTATGATGAAAGGGAAAAGTCTTGTTTGTTTTTAAGGGTTTTACGGCACTTGCTACACATTTAAAGTCATATCAGCGCCAATAAAAAGGAAGAAAATGGGATCGTCAAAAGCTCTAGAATTACAATTAAAGCACATGAGAAAAAGTAAGACACAACAAAGGGAAATGGTTCAAATAGGGAACAGATGTAGACTCCCAAGACCACACTATAATTGTGGAACCTCCCGATAACGACATGCCACGGGACCGAGTTTTTATGTCGTTATCCGGAGGTGTCGTTATTTAGAGGTTTCAAAGATGGCGGACAAAGTGGGCGTGGTAAGGCCCGCGGGACCAGTTTTTAATTACATTGACAAAACAAATAAAACATTGTAGTGTATTCCTCTTGGAGGGTATAATTGTGCGTGTGTCTGGATGAGACTTTTAGGTGATCTGAACTGAGTACACTGAAAGTGTGCTCCTGGAATCTACATCTGTTCCCTATTTAAACCATTCCCCTTTGTCTTACTTTTTCTTATGTTATTTCAATTGTAAATCTAGAATGTTTTTTACTATCCAATTTTCTTCCTTTTTACTGGTGCTGATATGACATAGATGTGTCACAAGTGCTATAAAACCCTTTAAAACAAACAAAAACAGGTAATTCGGACGCTGCAAGTTAGATAAAATTCTTCCTCCTCCTCCCACAAAAACAGAACTACTACTACTACTACTATTACTATCACCACATAATATTACATTTTCCAAGATTTTGTGTTTACTTGCTTACACTTACATTTTTACCTTGGTTTTTGTTAATGCACATCAGCTAAGATTCGTCAAAAAAAAAAAAGCTGCGTTCTCATTGGTTTCAAAAGCTGCGGTATCATTGGTTCAAGCAGGAATCGTTTTAATAAACTTTGAGTACTCATACTCGATATTTTTAGTATCAGATATCTACGAAAACTGCCGAAAATCGCCAAAATGATGTCGTTATTCGGAGGTTTTATCAAAAAGTGCGTCGTTATTTGGTTTTCTTTACTGATCTTAAATAGAAAAAAAATCGGGACCACGGGCCAATGTCGTTATCAGGAGGTTGTCGCTATTCGGAGGTGTCGTAATCGGGAGGTTCCACTGTACTTAAGTTACTTAGTTTGAGATCACCAAAACGTCTCATCCTGACACAAGGACAGGTCCCCTCTAAGAGGAATGCACTTAAATATTTACAAATCAAATATGTAGAACAAAAGCAATACTGCGCATAACACAGAGATGATTTACAAGACAAAAGACATCAGCTCCCAAAATTCTAACTATACATTTGACTATTTCCCTCCCAGTCGAAGACTTGGCCAGGGTCAGACAAAACTAAGTAATCCCATTCCAAGACAAAGACAGAAAGCAACTCGGAAAACACAGATCAAAGACCCCACCCGTGGGGGGAAGTCGATCTACAGTTAAAATTACTAAAGAAAAAGACAAATGGGACTAATTCAAATAGGTGTCAGAGCATCCAACAACAATCCAACTATTTTGATACCTAAATGTCCCATCCTGACACAAGCAAAGGATCTCAATATGAAGGATGTACTCAAACGTTATTCAAAACTATAACTACAGTAGGACATAACAGAGATTATTTACAAGGAAAAAAAAAAGGAACTATTCATTTGACTGATGTTTTTTGTTTTTAAGCGTTTTACGGCGCTTGCAACACACTTAGGTTATATCAGCGCCAGTAAAAAGGAAGAAAATGGTATAGTAAAAAGTTCTAGAATTACAATTAAAGCACCCAAGAAAAAGTAAGACAAAGGGGAACTGAGAACAAATAGGGATCAGATGTAGATTCCAAAAGCATACCACCAATGTACTTAGTTTGAAATCACCTACAAGTCTCATCCAGACACAAGCACAAAATCCAACAAAGAGGAACACACTCAAATGCATTATACATTCAAAATAAAAATAATAATACATAACAGAGAGATGATTTACAAGGAAAAAAAATATCATCTCCCAAAACAATAACTATGCATTTGGACTGTTTCCCTCCCAGCTAGGATCCCGCCAGTGCTAGGACAAAACCAAGAAATCTCATTCCAAGACAAAGACAGAAAGCATGTTGGATAACAGATAAAGGGGGATAGAAGACACAGTGTGTACCTCCCTGCCCACTATGGGAGTCATTTGACTGCCTTCCTCTGAGCTCAGGACCCCTGCCAGGTCAAGGAAATTAAAAATAAACGAACCCCGAGCAAGGACAAACAGCAACATGGAAAGAGAAAACATATAGGAAGATGAAAGCCGCAGCACAAATGACCTCTCGTTTTTGACAAGATGAGGGTCATTTTTAATTGATCGATATCTGAAGGATGGGTCTTTTGGCTTTGACCAAAATTTCTAAAATGTGTTTTACAGAGTCCAGCAGTGTAGACTGATGAAGGATCCATCCACTCAGTCAGAGGTGGCCTTGTTCCCCCGCCCTAAGAGGAATTTCATCACCACCACTGGCAATCCTGTTGCAAATCAATTTCAACTCCATCTGATTTCTGATTCATAACTTTAAAAAATCGAAGAAAAAGTTAAATGGGTCACAATATATGTAATTTATTCACAGAAAAGTATCCCGTTACATGAAACATTCATCACTCTTCTCAATAATTTTTTTAACCTCCCTAACCCAGATACCCCTGACCTATGGCTCTCTTGGTTAAAAATGTAGGGCCCAAGCAAATTAAGTATTTTAGATCACTTGTGTCAACCTTGTTGCTAAAATTAATGATTTACTATTGGGCCCAATTTTCACACGTTCAGTCAAATAATAACTCTTGATTAACCGTTATTAGAGGTCCTTGCACCATATAAACTTGGCTTTAAATATCTTTCAACACCACCAGATATATAAAAAGGCTGGAAAAGGAATAACAAGACAAAAAATCTTTTAAAAATATTTCTTATACTTATAGGACCTACAAAATATCTCTTCGTCTATCTGGAATGTAGTTATGTATTTATTTCTTTATTGTTGACTGAAGAAGGCTTTGAGGTTAGGGTTCCGTGTTTGGTATTTTGTTCTATTTTGAAGCTGTTATATTAATTTTTGTCTATTACTATTACTCTTTACAGTCCACAGCTTCTAGGAGCCTAGTATCACTAGGGAGGTCAAAGGACTCCACCCAGGGAGTTTGTAAACTTAATACAGGCAGAGCTGTTAATGGCCAGTGGATTTTTGGTTGTATTTGGCAGGAAACCATGAAGTTTTCTTCACTCCTGTACAAGACAGAATAGCAGAAACCCAGCTAGTGCTCGTTGAATAAAGCTTAATTCACAGCATTTGCTTCAAAAACTACTCAACACCAGAAGAGATTGGATACCATCACTTAACCGTCAACCATGCAGAAAATATTATTGATCCTGAATCGAGTGTGTGCATAAACCTGATTGAAATCACATAGTGGGTCATTCGTCAATCCCTTCCCAGTAACCAGTGGCGGTTCTAGCCTATTTACAGTGGTTGGGCAAAGAGGATTCGGTCATATATATATATATATATATATATATATATATATATATATATATATATATATATATATATATATATATATATATATATATATATATATATATATATATATATATATATATATATATATATATATGATATATATTTTTTATTTTTTATTTTTTTGTTTTTTTTTAATAAAATTTTTTTTTGATTTTTTTTTTCGCCTTTAAACAAAAAATATTTCAACCACCAATAATCACATTCACAATGAAATGACAATACCAGTAGATTTTAATTCTTCCAAACGTAATCAAAAATGAATCACGAAAGAGAATACAACTAAAAAATAAAGCGACGAGACATAATGCGACAACACCTTGACAATACAAGTCCATTTCCTTCACTCGAAAAATTAAAGAGATGCTTTAATCCCTCAACGGCGATATTAATATTGCTTTTACATATTTCTGGTTTTCAGTAGTACGTAGTAACCTTAAAGTTTTCATGGAGAAGCAACAACAGCGATATGACTCGAGTTTCATTCAGAGCTCAAATTGCATAATTTTTACTGCTGTCTTGGTGGTCAGAATGATTGTGCCGGTGGTGGTAGTGGTTGGAATAGTGGTAGCGGTGGTGGTGGTGGTGGAGGAGGAGGAGGAAGACGAGGCGGTGAGGGGTAATTATGGTAGTGGTTTTGGTGGTGCTGTTGGTTAGAATGATAGTTGTGGAGACGATGACGGAAATTGTATGGTGATGTTGATATTGTTTTTATTTCTATTGTTGTACTTGTTAATATTGTTGTTGTTGTTGTTAATGATGATGATGATGATGATGATGATGATGATGATGATTATGATGACAACGACGATGTCGTCGACAATGATGGTTGCCATACGATATTACAAAATTTATTCAATCTTAGGCTTTCGCCAATTAATCATACAATTTGATGACCACATACATGAAAGTGGAAAATAATGGCAAATGGGACCAAACAATAAACTGATACCATTAATAACCACCAAAAAAAAATACAATAGTAATACCACCAATACGTACAATAATAATAACAATGATAATAATAATAATAATAATAATAATAATAATAATAATAATAATAACAATAACAATAATAATAATAATAATAATAATAATAATAATAATAATAATAATAATAATATAAATAATAATAATAATAATAATAATAATAATAATAATAATAATAATAATAATAATAATATTACCATCATCATTACTACTACCACCACCGCTACCACTATACCACCATCACCATCATTATTACGTTTCCAATTATTTTTTCTCGTTTTTTAAAATTTGATATCTATCAAAACAGACGAAAATTCCGGTGATTTTTTTAAAGGGTAGTTAAAATATCTACGATTTTATTAGCCCTGAAAACTACGATTTTTATTTTCCTATCTAAAGTAGGCAGGTCTGCTATGACAAGTATCAGTATCAGTTCCATAGTCAAAATAAGACAAACAAAAACAACGTTTATTTAATATTAGGCTTTCGCCAATACTTCATACAATATAATTAAGACAAAATAATGTTACCAATCTCTCCTCATGTATTCGTTTGACTATCGTCACAATAATTACCGTGTTATCTTTGCTCCTTACCCAACCAATCCCTTGCTTCCCGCCTCTTCATCGCGAACCATCTTATGTATGTATTAGCTTCAGGACGGGCAAGTACGGAATCTGCCCACCCTTCCGTATTTCCTCTATAACTTAGAATTCAACTATCTCCTTACTCAGAAGAGTATTTCTCGTATACTAATTCAATTGTTGAGAAAACCAAAATGGTGGTTGTATTTTATATTTATTTAGTCGTGACTTCTGAATAAAAGTGTTTTGTTTTATTAGAGGGAATACAATAGAAAATTACATTGTTTTGCAAAAATATTTAGTCTGGCAATAAAAATACAGCGGTAATTACTTTAAGAATAATAAAAAAAAAAGAATTAACAAATTAATTTGTTAAAAAACAAAACAAAAAACAACAACAACAACAAACAAATAAGAAAACAATTTAAATAAATGAGTTTTGAGAAACACTTAAGAAAACGAGGGGAAAAAAAAAGAAATAATTTAAATGGATAAACAAATATATTAAAACAACACAAACTAATACTAAATTGATATAATATTAGTAAATTAATAAATTTAATTCAATACTGGAACCTTCCCAGCACAAGTAAGGCAATAAATAAGAAAAAGTTCGTTTGCCAAAATCTCTATTTAGTGTACACTGGTTAATAAGGTGGGCTCATTTGAATTAGCCCGACCTAGTACTAGAGAGGCCAGACAGCAAAATCACCGTCAGGCGACGTGACGATGAGATGACGATGTGGGCGGAGTGGAGTGGAGTGGTTGGGGGGGGGGGGGGTGATAAAAAGAACAGGAGCGTATCCTGGTTTATGTATTACGGGATGCATGGTGATTCGCAATCTATCAAAAATACACACAAATTGATTTCAGTACAAAGTATCAATTTTAAGTAGTAACTTTTGAAATTATCTAATTTAGATTTGATTATTTCGGACCTGGTAATACAGCATATAACTTGAAAAAACAGGCTGGTATTTGCCCACCCTGCCCATTATTACCAGCCGTCCCTCCCAGTAACTTAGAAAGGAAAAGTCAATTTGCTAGCAACAAAAAAAATAAATACTAAGACTCGTCAAAAATATCCTTTCTTGAGGCTATAAACCAGGTCATTAATGAAAGGTAGGCAAACATCACATATAATTTAATTTAAGTTATGTACAATAATCAAGGATGGGACTAACGGGAATTTTGCGAGGTGTACTACTCTGCCTGTACAATTTAACAAATACAATGTCACAATTATGATTATTAGAGTAATGCAACAGATTGGTTATTCGCATCTGCAAAATCCCCACTGGAGAATATTATTTAAAATATTTTAGACACTTAACTGTAACTTGGCATCTTGTCCTAATTATAAAATATATATTTGCTTTATCAAGAACTACGGCAAAAAGATGGCCTCACAAATTTTGCTACATAAAACAATTGAAACTTGTTTTAATTTGAATGGCTTAATTCAAGGTGAGCAGTCACATCTATATTTACTGATTGTAATGTAATTGACAGATGCATTTAGAATGTCTCCCAAGAATTGAGTCAAACAGGCTTAATGTTATATAATTTTAACTGACAAAACTAAAATAAACATATTTTATACAAATGGTATCTACAATATGATGACGTGGTTTGGTCTCAACGATAACCAAATTTTCTACTGGGAAAATATTGATGTATTGAACAGTGCAATGTCTTAAATTGACAACTAAGAATTACAACAAGTTGTCCGAGGTCTGATGAGACCTTTCAAAGACATGAGCCTAAGACAAAGCAAAGATCTTGCAAGTAGAGCAGGAGCTATTTCATATATGCTGAATCAAAATAGCTAGACTGTGGCTGCTTTACTGAGGAGTTTATAAAATAAATTTCAAACAGTAATGAATACATTAATACAAAATCATAAATTATTCAAGGCATACATAAACTAGAAGAATCTTCTGAACCATAATAACGCATGTCATCTCCTCTATAAACATTTGCTGGGTCTTTAAATGGGATTTTATTGGCCCGATCCCTGCTTGCCCTTTCAAACTCTAGGTCTTGTGCTATTCGTTGCTCTATTTCCTGGGAAATTTTGCTTGTTGAAGGAATTTCAGCAGCACCTGAAGGGGTTTCAGTTTCCATATTTTCTTCATCAGGACTATCATTCTCTTTTGTGTCGTGCCATGGAATTGTAAATCTTGTCACTCTCACTTCAGATGCAAGGATGTTTCTGGTCAGCTGAAAACAAAGATGTATAAAATTTTGATTGGTGAAAAATTTATGTAAAAGAATATGTCATCTTTTTTCCAATTTAAATGACAAATCATTTGGGAAAAGTCCCAACAAGCATGATCAGTGTAACACCAACTTGAGGGGAACCAGCAGCCAAAAATTGAGTACTGTGATATTGTGTTAATTAGGCCACTTTTCTTGAAAAAGATTAGTGCATCCAAAAACTTTTTTTCCTGTCAAAAATCTTATTAGTGAAAACATTACTACATATTGTTAGATTTTGAAAAATGAAAGTTTTTGGGCGCACTAATCTTTTAAAATAAAAGTGACCCAAGTAACCCCATATCATGGTAATTGATCAAAACCAATCAGAAATATGAAAGTTTTCTTTTCTTCCAGCTAGGAAACTAGATACCAACGTTAATAAATACGATTCACCTCAGATCAGATGAAAACTCTTAAAAACCCTGGTTTTTTCCCCTCCTGTTTGACACTACTCAAGCCACCTCACATTCATAACCACATCTCGGCTGCAACGAAGAAACCGAAACTGTGACGGGTATGCCAAGTGGAGACAAGACTGGCATGAAATTTTTTTTCCTAATTTGGCAGTTTGATCTGGGTAGTCTGTCTGATTAAGAATAGTGGTGTAGCGAAGTAAAACATGGGAACTGTCATAAATGGAATTCATGATCATGAACTTACCTTGTCATACTGAAGCTCAGAGGGCGGGTTCTCCTTCAGCTCTGGATCGTCATACTCATTGTTAACATAGTAACCAACACGGATAAATTCCTTTCCCTTGTAGGAACACGTCAGTAAAACCACTGTTACACCCAAAACATCATCATCTGGAATTTTTTTCACATCTGGAGGTTCAGCCTAAAGGAATGAAAAAAGAATTTTAGCTTTTGGTGAAGTGGCATAGTACTGGTAACTGATAGCTTGTTTTGTTTTGTGTTTTAACACACTGCTTTCGGTAAGTTTTCTTTTGGTTTGTTTTGAAGGGTTTAACGGCGCTTGCAACGCTTTAGGCTCATTTCAGCACCAGTACAAAGAAAGAAAAAGATAATAATATAGATTTGCATCCAATAATAGACGTAGAAGAAGAGTTAAAATAGAAAACAAATGTATATTCCAAAAGCAAACTATCAATGTGCTTTGTTTGAAATCACCTAAAAGTCTCATCCAGACACAAACACAGGACCCCACCAAGAGGAACACACTCAAATGCTAACAAAACATGACATTCAAGACAAATAAAAAATTACAGTACATAACAGAACGATTTTTTACAAGGGACAAAAATATCTCTCAAAACAAATACTATACATTTGACTGTTTCCCTCTCAGCCAAGGACAGGACAAAACCAAGTAATCTCATTCCAAGCCAAAAACAGAGTTTGTTTTTTATGTTTAAGGGTGTTATAGTGTTTGCGACACATTTAGGTCATATATGGTCCAGTAAAAAGGGAGAAAATGGGATTGTACTAAGTTCTAGAATTACAATTAAAGTAAGTACCCAAGAAAAAGGAAGACAAAGGGGAATTGGTACAAATAGGGAACAGGTATAGATTCTAAGAGCATACTATCAGTGTGCTTAGTTTGAGATCACCTAAATGTCTCATCCTGACAAAAGCACAGGTCCCCACTGAGAGGAACACACTCATATGTTTACAAATCATATATATGTAAAACAAAAATAATACAGTACATTACAGAGAGATGATTTACAAGACAAAAAATATCATCTCCAAAACTCTAAAAATACATTTGACTGTTTCCCTCCCAGCCAGAGCCCGGTTCAAACCAAGTAATCTCATTCTAAGACAAAGACAAAAAGCATGTTGAAAAACAGATAGAGGGATAGACAATGCAGTAAGTGCCTCCTTCCCTACTATGGGAGGTCAGAAACCCCACCCAGAGTCAGTGAGTAAGTTGAAAAACAGATGTAGGAGATAGTAGACACAGCAAGCAACTTCCTGCCCACAATGGAAGATCAAAAGACCCCACCCAGACCACTGCCCTGCGACACTTTCAGGTCATTTCATTTCAGCACCAGTAAATAGGAAGATAATAGATTTAAAAGAAAAAGTAGGACAAAGACAACTGAATCAAATAGGGAACAGAGGTAGATACAAGAGCAACCTATCAATGTCTTATTTTGAAATCAAATAAAAGTACTATCCAGACACAAGTGCAGGATGCAAACTAATGAATACACTCAAATGCTTACAAAATAACATTTCAAAACAAAAGAAAACTATAATATAGTCCATAACAGTAATTTTAACAAGAGAAGTGATTTATAATGGAAACAAATATCATCATCTAAAACAACAATATACAACTGACCGATTTCCTATCAGCTAAGGACCCCAGCGAGAACCAGACCAGGACAAAAAATAAAGTAATCCCATTCCAAGACAAGGAGAGAGAGCAACCTTGTAAAGGAGAACATATAGGGATATAGAATTCACAGTAAGAGTGACCCCTCTGCCCACCCTGAGGTCAAAAGAACCCATAACTGAGAGTATGGCATCATCGTATGATTTAACAGTGCTGATATGAAGGTAACAGAAGGTAGACTTTTTTCTTCAATTTACCCTTTATTATAAAGACCTTATAAACAATGCTCCATGGAAAGACGAGAAAACGAGGCATTCCATTTGTCTCAATAAATCATTGAAATAGCATATAATACCTAGACACATATGACAGCAAGATCCCCTTAAGAAAAATTGTATCAGGCGACCTTTCCGCTAAACTCAAATTTGTTTTTCAAAAGCTCTCAGTACTATATTATTAACTTTTACTATTTGCATGCTCAACATGATGACATAAACATACTAAGATGATTTAATTGTCACTTATAAAACCTTCTTTCAAAATACACACATTAATCCTTTCCTCAGAACTTTTTTTTGTTTGTTTGTTTGTTGCTTTAGGTCTCTTCCAACACAATTGAGGTTATATGAGAGACCGCTGAAACAAAAAAACAAGCAATCTAACAAAAATAGTACAAATGTAAATCAAAATCATAACCTAAAGATATCATAAGCTAAATTATAAATAACCAAGAACAAACAGGCAGAGGATTTACAGGAAAAAAAATATCCCTGTCAAAAATACAATCACAAACCAAAGAAGCAGGATAGACTAGTAAAGAGAAGAAGAAACGACATCACTATCGGATCGTACACCCATGCGAACATCATAGGTATATGATTCAAGGGTGATGCTCCCATCCAACCACCCGCTCCTCAGAACTTGAACAAGAAACATGGGACAAATCACTGTGTAATGACATAATGGTCTTAGAAAGATGACAGTGCGTCACAATCATGACAAAGAGCTTACATTCATATATGTTAGGAACTATGATAACTGTTCAATGCGCCCTGTGTGGTGCACATAATTTAATACAGTGCAACGTCTGGATAACAAAACCCATAAATAATGACAACCAATGGATAGCGACATTGACATCTGGTCCCAATGTTTATTTTGATATATGTTATTAGTTAAAGTCAAGTATAGCAACATACATTTTTAGTAAAACCCCTGTTTAGTGAAATCGTATAACAATAATCGACAGTTGATACCGATGCTTGATACCTGGCCATCATCATCTCGAACCCTTAACCATTAAAACAAAAAAAGCCTTTTCCCCCTCCCAATGCTTTGTTACAAACACATGTTTACTACACTAAGTAGAATCAGCGCTCGTTCTTATGGAACGACAGAAAAAGAAGTTTATCAGTGGATGAAACTCTCAAGAGTCCATTAACCTTCCATGTTATCTACATGTCTGAGGTCAGTGGAGGTAAACTGATATCAGGCTGTGCCGTGTCCATTGGGGGCAATTATGGACATTTATGGCCTTATAATAACAGCCCCTTTCACTTAATTATTTTCATTTGAAAAATCAGTTGTTTTTCTAAACATCAGTCAAAAGTTGATATTATTGTGGTGAATACCTAGTTGGCTTGTTGCTTTTGTTTTTAACATTGCAAGATATGGATCTACTAATTTTAAGTGCTCTTAAAAAATTCAGTATTCAAAATTCATCAGCAGTATCACATGGATTTTAATTAAAATCAAAACTAGATGTGTGCATCTGTGTTCTTGTGAGGTATCATATTGGCACTTGATTTTCTTAAATTATTCTAAGCTTCGTTAAATGGCGTTTGAACACTATTTACGATCATGTTTGTTTTTTGTTTTTAAGAGTTTTACGGTGCTTGCAACACATTTAGGTCATATCAGCGCCATCAGTAAAAAGAAAGAAAACGGGATAGTAAAAAGTTCTAGAATTACAATTAAAGCACCCAAGAAAAAGTAAGACATAGGGGAACTGGGAACAAATAGGGATCAGATGAAGATTCCAAGAGCACACCACCCATGTACATAGTTTGAGATCACCTATAAGTCTCATCCGGACATAAGCACAAAATCCAACAAAGAGGAATACACTCAAATGCTAAAATCATACATTCAAAATAACAAATATAATAATACATAACAGAGAGATGATTTACAAGGAAAAAAATATCATCTCCCAAAACAATAACTATGCATTTGACTGTTTCCCTCCCAGCCGGGACTCCAGCCAGGGCCAGGACAAAACCAAGTAATCTCATTCCAAGACAAAGACAGAAAGCATGTTGGAAAACCGATATAAGGGGATAGAAGACACAGTATGTACCCCTGCCCACTATAGGAGGTCAGGAACCCCACTCAGGCACTCAAGAAAAAGTAAGACAAAGGGAAATATAGTTTAAAAAGGAAACTGATGTAGATTCCAAGAGCACACCATCAGTGTACTTAGTTTGAGATCAACTAAATGCCTCAACCCGACACACGCACATGTCCCTACTAAGAGGAACACACTCAAATCATTACAAATATATAATATGTAAACAAAAATAATACAATGCAGAGAGATAAATTACAAGACAAAAAATACCATCTCCCAAAACTTTAACTATACATTTGACTGTTTCCCTCCCAGTCAGGGTATCTGGCCAGAGCCAGGACGAAACAAAGTAATCTCAGATAGAAAGTATTTTGGAAAACAGATATAGGGGGATAGAAGACACAATAAGTGCGTCCCTGCCCACTATGGAAGGTCAGAAACCCCACCCAATTGTTTAAGATCAAAACAATGACAATACACATTGAAAAGTGAAAGCATGACTGGTATAAGCTTAGTAAACATGAAAAATACTACACATATTCTAACGTTGGGATGTTCTTCTCTTAGGCATGGTCTGCGCATCGCACTGTTATGTATTCAAAGTCTCACCATGCCTCTTTTTTCCGCATCTTGAAAATCCCCGGATAACACCATTATTTTCGCTCCTAGGCAATGTGGATACCCAGGGGGGGTCGCACTGTGTACTAAAATTTTGAAATTAAAATATACTGACTCCAGTCATTATGACCCCTAAAGGACTCACCTCAAACATGAATCTGTGCTTGCCTCCTGGTACAGGTCCCACCAGTATTGTGTCAAGGACCTGATCATGGTCCATACTCTCTGCGGATCCCACATAAATGATCTTCCACTCTAAATCTAAATTCAGCAAATGAATAAACAAAAAAGAATGAACATTCAATTCTGCATATCTTTTAAATAACAGGTTTTAAAAAAAGGGTGGGCGGGTGGGGGGAAATCACTCCCTCACACAATATTTTTTAAAACGAGGGACACCTACATTGGCAAATATGAAAAGAGATTGCTAAAAGCCTTATGATCCCTTCCTGAACTTTAAAAAGACTGTCCAGCCATTTCACAATCAGACAGACATATGACAGTTTATTGGTCGGTAAGTTAAGTCTTTTCATTGAACAGCTAATAAAACTACAGTCCACTCAGGATAATCGTAACACCTTGGGATCAACAAAAATGTTGCGATTAAATAATAATAATGCTGAAAACTTATATAGCGCTATAACGCCAAGACACCAGACTCTAAGAGCTTAAATTACAAATTACTTTGGCTGAAACATACTCATTCATATACACAAGCATACACAAACACACAATACACAACACAAACAGACCTATCTTGCTTCTCATACCATCTACTAAAGTTGAAACAGATATGTTTTAAGCGAACATTTAAAAATAGACAAAGATTCTTTTTCATGACTGCTCTGTACCAAACAGAGGGTCCGAAATGAGAAAAGGATCTCATTCAAGTATTTTTCCGTATTCGAGGGACAACTAGTTGGTGGAATCACTGGCCGAGTGTAAGGGACGGGGTTTTGAATATCTTTCAATTAGTTCCGAAGGGTAGGAAGGGGCAGTACCTTCAAGAGAACGATATCCTAAAACACAAACTTTGAATTTAGTCCTTTTCTCAACAGGCAGCCAATGCAGGTCATGAAGCAGAGGTCTGGCAGAATCGCACCTACGCTTCATGAATACTAGTCTGGCAGTGCTGTTTTGGACAATCTGAAGACATCTCAGATTATATTGCGAAATGCCAAACAACAGAGCATTACAATAATCCAATTTCGATAGTACGAGGGACACAACCAGGTGTTTGGTCACATCCTCAGATATGTACCGTCCAATGGAAGCAATCTTTTTTAGTTGGAAAAGAGATCTAACCAATTATTAACTGATGATCCATGACAGTCCAAGTCTAAGAATGTGCCAAGGTTTTTCACTTTATCACAATTTGAATGGAGGCATTCCCACTTCAAATCTGTTTCACTTTTCAACTTCCTGTTCCCAACATACAGCACATCCATCTTATCATCATTCAGTTTCAGTCAGTTCTCATTCATCCATTTCTTAACATTTTGGATACAATTCTTACTATCGGCTGATACTTCTTGTAAATTTCTCGTATTGGAAACGCAGTACAATTACGTATCATCAGCGTATTGATGGTACGACAGACTGAAACTTCTGATGATTTTAGACAGAGGGCCAACGTATCGAACAAAAAGAACGGGTCCAAGTACTGAACCTTGGGGAACCCCACAATCAAGAATGATTTCCTCAGATCTATATTCATCCACTGTAATAATCTGTTTACGATTAAACAATTATGACCTCAACCAATCAAGCGCTGCACCAGACATGCCATAAGTAATTTTAAGACGTTTGAGGAGAAGATTTTGAACAATAATATCAAAAGCAGACGACAGGTCAAGCAGATTCAGCAAAGGACATGAACCATTGTCTATAACAAAGAGGAAATCATTAACAACTCTAACAAGTGCAGTTTCCGTCGAATGATGTTGCCTATTTTCTTCAAGACAATAATTTTTAAGATGAGACAGTAATTGTTTCAAAACAAGCTTTTCTAAGATTTTAGAGAGAAAAGGAAGATTAGAGACAGGGCGATAGTTTTTTAAGTTCTCTTTATCTTGATCAGGTTTCATCAAAAGGGGTTTTACATGAGCAACTTTGTAAATGTCTGGTACAGCACCTGACTGCAATGAATTATTAACAATGCATGTAAATGGTGTTAAAATTACATCAATGCACTTTTTTAGAATTGCAGTATTGATGGGGTCTAAATCGCAACTTTTAGTTGGAGACGACAAAATGCAGTCACGTAAGTCAGCTTCAGTGATCTTTGAAAAATTTGTCAATGAATCACCATGACACTTGTCAAATATTGTTTGGATCGATTCAGATGAGAGTTCTTTCCTGATGGTATCCGTTTTTTCTTTAAAATATTGACCAAAGCGAGTTGGTAGATCTGATCGTTCAATTAAAGATGGGAGAGCTGCTTGTGTCTGTTGTCCCAGCAGTTCCTTGGTCAAGGCAAAGAATTGTCTCGAACGCCGGACGTTTTTCAGGCTGTCTTCATAGAATTTCTTTTTGGCCCTAAAATTAACGGCTTCGCAGACATAGTCTTTAAAAGATAGAAATTTGTACAGTGGAACCTCCCGATTACGACACCTCCGAATAGTGACAACCTCCTCATAACGACATTGACCCCTGGTCCCGATTTCTTTTCTATTTAAGATCAGTAAAAAAACCTTCCAAATAACGACGCACTTTTTGATAAAACCTCAGAATAACGACATCATTTTGGCGATTTTCGGCAGTTTTCGTAGATATCTGATACTAAAATACCAAGTACGAGTTTATGAACCAATGAGAACGCAGCTTTTGAAACCATTGAGAATGCAGCTTTTACCACCATTAGGTCCAATGAGAATGCGAGTTTCGCCAACCAATGAGAGCGAGTTTACCGACCAATGAGTATGGCCATTGGCGGATACTTAAGCCCGGATAAACTGCAGAGGGAAAATGGTACTGTTGTAGCGTGGTTAATAAAAACTGGTCCCGCGGGCCTTACCACGCCCACTTTGTCCGCCATCTTGGAAACCTCTAAATAACGACGCCTCCGGATAACGACATAAAAACTCGGTCCCGTGGCATGTCGTTATCAGGGGGTTCCACTGTATATCAAAATTTCAGTGACAGCACGCGATTTAACATCTCAGCACGCGATTTAACATCTTAACTTTTTAATAAAATCAAATTCAGGGTTGTATACTGCATCCATGTCATGAAATTCGTTCGAGCAAAATCCTTACTTTTTGAAATAAATGGTGGTCACTACCGGAAATGCAACAATTTCGGGTCACGAAGTCCGTCAGTAAATAACAAAGGCAAATTCAAATAGGAGATGATTTTTCAGCCTAAACTAACATAACTTTTCTTCTGCTTAGGCTTATCTGCTGATTTTCACAATTTTTGTATCATTGGAATCGTATATTCCGAATATTCGTATAGACTTAGTAGAATAAATTGAATAAAACGCATGACTAAGATCCACGATGAATGAAAATACAAATTGAAAGAAATGCTAGCAAGAGGAGCTTACGGAAGGCCTCCCGCAACGTATTTTTACTGAACTGACCAGCCGGTAGTCATTTTATATTTATTATCTAAAGATATACCCGGACTCGAGTCTGCTGAGTCTGAGTGTGGCGAGAGAATGTGAATGAGCAATTTCCAAGGACTCATTTTTCACTCCCACTCTGGGCAGCAGTCCTTGGAAAAGCCCTTTGTCTCTTTTTTCTTCACGTCAGCACAATCTAGAGTCAAATAACTATTTTTTTAAGATTTTAGAATTAAGTTGGTGGGAATCTCACTTACCTTCGGGCAGATCTTCCAGACATTCGAAAGTGATTTCGAATTGGAAAGGTTTTAGGAAGGAACTTGGATTGTCGAGAACTGTCACATCACATATATTTACAAGGGCCATTGTGTTTTTATTTTAATGTGACCAAGATATCTTGATCCTCTGTTTGATCCCTTGTTGTATTCTTGTTACTATATTCTTCTGATCTATTTAGCCTTCTCAGTTCGTGAACGCGCCAATGGCTGGTTGCACTGTGTGAGAGACACCGATTTTCATTGGTTGTTCTTTTCTATCAACACTTTCTATTGGCAGAAATCTAAGAGGTCCAGCAGACCGTAAAGTCGATAAGTTGATCGGAACTTTAGACATTGTGGTGCCATTTGCCATTGCCAAACCCCCAATAAACTTCCGTTGTTGTGTGTCATCAGTCATCATTGCATGTCAGTCAGTCAGTAGTCTTCGGCTGTGGTGAAAAAGTAAAAGTACCTTTCTCTTTGAACTGGAAATCATCCAGTAAATAAAAATAGTAAGTGAGCATTTAAATATTGTGAATATGATCCCTCGCACAAGCATTGATGAAGCCAACAAACACTTACAACAATTGTATCGTCACGTCGAAGATTTGGAAAGCACGGTTCACAGTCAACGGGAGACTCTGCTGGCGAAAGACAGATTACTCCAACAAAGGTTAAGTGATATTTCCTCCAGCAAGGACCAAGAAATCGAATCTCTTAATGAAAAGTTACATGCATCTGAAAGAACTGTTTCCATTCTTCAAGAAGAATTGGAAAGAAAAAATCAGCAGATAAATTCTCTTCAACATAATCTTTCAAGAGTGAAACGAGTTCTGAATTTTAAAGATGATATTAAAGACCTTTTGAAAACCATTGAAGATGCGGAAGAGAGTCTGTGTCTTGATGAAGGTGATACAGATGGCTTGCTTCATTTTTATCAAATGGATGTGAATGGAGCTACAAAGAAAATAAAGAAAAAACGTTACGTACGCAACGGGCACCAGATGACTACTCTTGAAAATGGGACACAGAGTGATGTTGACATTCCTCAAACTCAGAATCAAAGCACAAGAGGAAAGGAATTTTATTTATAGTGTGCTACGACTTAAGGATAATGATCTCGCCTAGAAACGTTTTCCAAGTGCAAAGTTTCTCCTTTTGATCAGTCCCATCCGTTCTAGCTCAACCATATTCTTCAGAGAGCCGACAGTATTTTTGCTCTATTTTACGAATTACGGTGTATGCTATAATTTATGGTTTAGAACATATACAATTTATAAAGAGCCCCATCTCAAATCCTGTTTACCTTGTTTTGTCAAAAGAATCTCCTTTTATTATATATCTTTTGCTCTAATACTAAAGGTAAAAGCAAAACTGTTATAAAATATGCTTTTCTTTATTATTTATTATTATTATTATTATTATTATTATTATTATTATTATTATTATTATTGTGATACGGATAATTATGTTGTTATTATTATTATTATTTATTCATTAATGATCCGTTACACATTGATCATACTTTTCTCCGATTTTCAAATTTTGGCTATCAAATTGCTTCTGTAAAAGGGAAATACTCAAATGAAAAATTTGGTTCAACGAGACAATGGCTTATATTTCAAATGTATTAATGTATTGTGGTTGGATTTGTGGATGATTGCAAGTTTGGTTTAAGTTTACTGTTGTGGCAAAATTTATTTGTAAAGTGCATATTTAATAATCTATACTATTTTGTGATCATCGATATTTGATTTTTTTTTTTTTGGGTGTTGTTGGGTTTGTTTGTTGTTTTTTTTCATTTAACATGACCATTGGTTTAGACTTTAGGTATTATAAGAAAAGCCAAAATATTGAATAATGTTTGGAAAGTCATACTACTTTGTAAATCATGTATTCATTGTTGCACACTCTTGTGATCCCCACAACAACCATTTAATTTTACGTAGTGTTTTTATGCACCTCCATTGACGGTGTATCTTAACGGATCGTTTTTATACACCTCCATCATGCATGGCGCATCCCACCCAAATTCATCAGCGATATTGTGTTTCTGTATTTGGATATGGCGAAAGTTATATTGTGACATCTGTAGGATGTTTTTGTTAATACATTTATAAAAGATTAATGATAATTTTAAAAATCGAAATATGAAACCAGAAAATAGAAGTAGAAGTTGCATTAAAGGTAATATAATGTTTTAGAAAGACCTTATTAAATTTGATTAACAGTCGGGTGGCTCCGTAGCGCAGTGGACAAGCTGTCAGACTCTAAACTTGAAAGTACAGGGTTCGATCCCCATTGTAGACATTCTTTTTTTTTTTAATTACTTTATTTTTGTTTGCTTTTTTTCTTTCTTTTTTCAAAAACTTTTTATCATGTTTTTAAGAAACTTCGATTTTAATTTTCTAAAATTATTTATTTATTTGAGATCAGTATTTGTGTGCCATGTTTCTTTTTACTTTTGGTTTTTTAAATTATTGTTATTATTCTTTAATTTATTATCATTGTATAAACGTACATCAGTAATCACTAAGCAGTGTGCTATACTACAATCCAAACTATTTAAACCTCATGGACGTATGCAGCAACATTTTCATTAATTTATCATCACCGCTTGCGGAGGTGCATAAAACGCCACCTAATTTTATGACTTTTTGTTAGATGAACTTCTTTACCATTCCTATTTGGTTTCAATAATTTATTATCACTGTGATACATTATTTGTGCAATAGTAAAAGTTACATTTACATTCTAGTCCAGTGTCAACACTCCTTTACTAAATTCTTGTGAAAATATATTTTCAGCAATTTATTCTTTTTTACCGTTGATTGAGATTTGATTTATAATTTATTCTTTAAATTGTTGGAACGTCTCTGTTAATAGTTTTGTAATTTAAAAGGGTAGGTACAGACCATGCCACCTTTAAGCACAGTCAGCTGGAGGTGGTTTAGGTGTGCTTAATGCCAAAGCGTGCTCGAGTTCAAAGTAGACATTATTCAAACATTTCCATGAAAGAAAATTTCATGAGTCATTTCCTTTTGTTAGTTAGTCATGATCGCACAACACCAAGTGGTATTGCTGCATTATTTATCAGTACCCGTCGGAGTGGGGCTTGTTTCTGTTTTGTTTTTAACTTATTTTTATTTTCATAATTTATCACAGTAAAAATTGTGTTAAAAATTCAATTTGAAAAAAAGAGGGAGTAATTTGTCACTGGGAGAATGTTGGTGTTGGGGAGGGTCTGTCTAATTATGGTGAACAGTATTCAGTATTTGACCTTTACTTACAATGAGAAACAATGCTCAGTTACACAACTGCTGTAATTACCTCGAATTTGGTTTGAGATGTTAGTCAGTTGTTTCCATAAAAACACCCCTTGCACCCCTTCCTGCAAGGAAATTCGGTAGGGTTTGGTGAAACCATTCAAGGGGCAAAAAGTTAATCCACCGGTCCATGAAAAGAAGTGGATACAATAACAATTAACAATCAGAATCAAATACTGTCTTCCAATGAAGCTTGCCTGAAGCCGAAATTACAGTGTTTAAAGGCGTGAAGTTTATACAGCAAAAATTCAGTACAAGTCAATTAGCATGTTTGAGTCTGAAACCTGCTTAATGACAGCATGCTTAAGAGATGATGAAAGAGAATAATAATCGTGTAACTAAGAAATGTCTTATTTCTCTTTTTTAAAATTTATTTGTATTTATTCATATACTTTGGGGGGTTTTTTTTAGAAAGATAGTGCACATTGAAGATTGTGTGCAAAAGCAAAGCAACAGTTGTGGGGATGACGAGAAAAATGTCTGAAGAGGTCGATTGGAATGAAGATAGCTAATGGTGTAACCATTTTTTTTTTTATTGCCTGGGCTTGTTCATTATTTATATTTGCTCTGCAGTACATATTTTTATTTTAAAATTTTGCTATTTATCTTTTTATGTTGTTATTCGATATTGATTTATACATACATGCCATTTCTTTAATTATTTTATTGTTGTTGATTGGATTTTATTCTGTCATTTCCTTTTATTTATTTACAAATTCAGGCATTTTTTTTGGTTTTACTTACAACAACAACGGCTTAAAGTGGCTATAAGCTTCCGTGAAAATGTTCTTAGAAGTGGACTCTTGTTCTAATTTTACTTTTTTACAAATCAGAATGACACTTTGATACAGAATCTTTAAAATGTAAAATAAGAGATTTGGGCAAATTTTATGTATGAATGATCTCGCTTCAATTTTATGGTGTAGTATTATAAGTTTGAATGGTAATTTTAATTTACCCATATGTTATTTGTAACCACATTCTAGTCATATTTATATGAATGAGATATTTCTTATATACATATGTAACTTTTTTGAGTACAGCATACTTTTATTTTATGGTATACAGTATTTATCAAATCAAAAACCATCAAAATTTCTTCAACTTGTCGATATAAAAATTTTCATTGGCATTTAAGTATTGAATAAAAATGAACATATAACAGATTTTCAAAAAGAATAGAATGTAACAAGAGAAGTTTATGGCACAAACCCTTTTGCAACTACAAAAATAATATTAACTGTACAGAGTCGCTTTCCAATATCGCCGTACCTACATATGTTCATTTTAGTTCAATATTTTTCTGGGTGGGGTTCCTGACCTCCCATAGTGGGCAGGGAGGTACATACTGTGTCTTCTATCCCCGTATGTCTGTTTTCCAACATACTTTCTGTCTTTGTCTTGGAATGAGATTACTTGGTTTTGTCCTGATCCTGGCCGGAGTCCTGCCTGGGAGGGAAACAGTCGATTGCATAGTTATTGTTTTGGGAGATGATATTTTTTTTCTTGTAAATCATTTCTCCATTATGTATTATTCTATTTGTTGTTTTTAATGTAAGCATTTGAGTGTATTCCTCTTTGTTGGATCTTGTGTTTGTGTCTGGATGAGACTTATAGGTGATCTCAAACTAAGTACATTGGTGCTATGCTCTTGGAATCTACATCTGATCCCTATTTGTTCCCATTTCCCCTTTGTCTTACTTTCTCTTGGGTGCTTTACTTGTAATTCTCTGGGTGGGGTTCCTGACCTCCCATAGTGGGCAGGGGGGTACATACTGTGTCTTCTATCCCCTTATAACTGTTTTCCAACATGCTTTCTGTCTTTGTCTTGGAATGAGATTACTTGGTTTTATCCTGGTCCTGGCCGGAGTCCTAGCTCGGAGGGAAACAGTCAAATGCATAGTTATTGTTTTGGGAGATGATGTTTTTTTCCTTGTAAATCATCTCTCTGTTATGTATTATTATAATTGTTATTTCCAATGTATAATGTAAGCATTTGAGTGTATTCCTCTTTGTTGGATTTTGTTCTTGTGTCCGGATGAGACTTATAGGTGATCTCAAACTAAAGTACATTGGTGGTATGCTCTTGGAATCTACATCTGATCCCTATTTGTTCCTAGTTCCCCAAACGTCTTACTTTTTCTTGGGTGCTTTAATTGTAATTCTAGAACTTTTTACTATCCCATTTTCTTCCTTTTTACTGGCGCTGATATAACCTAAATGTGTTGGAAGCACCGTAAAACCCTTAGAAAACAAAAACAAAACTTGTAATTCTAGAACTTTTTACTATTCCATTTTCTTCCTTTTTACTGGCGCTGATATAACCTAAATGTGTTGCAAGCGCCGTAAAACCCTTAAAAACAAAACAAACATCAATATTTTTATGGCCCATAGCTTCAAGCAGCTTAGTATAATTTACTTCAACTTGCATTTTAAATGACTAGACACCTGCCATTTATTGTGATTATTTATGAACTGAGGCTGTTTTTCTTTACGGATAGAGAGATGGACCAACTTGACTGCATGTGTAATCAAAGCAAATTATAGTAGCTTTTGTTGACCTTCCACTTGGAATGCTTTGTCTCCTATCCCCCTATATCTGTTTTCCAGGTTGCTTTTTATCTTTGTCTTGGAATGAGATTACTTGGTTTTGTCCCAGTCCTGGCTGTAATCCTTAGCTGTGAGTGAAACAGTCTTGCCTACTTGTTTTCTTATACAAACCAGCGATCAGCTGAACTCTAGCCATTCGGTCTTGTGCCATGACATAAAAGTAAGATGACTTTTGTAGTTGTTCCAGGTGACTATACATTGTGTTACTGATGTTTGGATTTGATGGGAGGAATGTGCATCTGAGGTCTTCAAGAGGTTGACACTTAAGCAAATGGTGTGTTACGTTTCATTGGGGTGTTGACATAAGGGACAGGAAGGGGATGTGTCTTTTGTAATTTTACCTAGAATTCTATTGAGCTGTATGTGATGTGTTCTTAGTCAAAAAATAAAAACATTTGTGGTCAACACCTAGCATGTAAAATACACAGGGACTTGGGCTCCAGTGTCAGAAAGTTATGAACGAAAAGATGAAAACCGTTCAAACAAGATTCTGACAGGGTAATGGAGACTTAGAACAAGATTAAAACAAACATATCTGCCAATAACTTAAATGATAGACACAGACTCCCAGCAACGGAGAAAAAGCAATACTTATCAGTCAAAAAACCACGAAATGCCGATCTTAACTGAAATACAAACTTTAGCATTGAAAACAATATGTGCATTAATACCCTGACAGTTAGATACATGTTTACACAGATGAATCTGCCCACATTAGATCACCCAGGTGAAACTTGTGAAGAAAACAGTCAAATGTATGATTAAAGTTTTGGGATATGATTTTTTCCCCCTTGCAAATCATCTCTCTGTTATGTACCATTATATTTGTTGTTTTAATAATGATTTATAAGCATTTGAGTGTATTAATCTTAGTAGGATCATGTTCTTGTGTATGAATGTGACTTTTAGGTGATCTCAAACCAAGTACATTGATGATATGTTCTTGGAATCTACATCTGCTCCTTATTTGAACCATTCCGCTTTGTCTTACTTTTTCTTATGTTCTTAAATTGTAAATCTAGATATTTTTTACCATCCAATGTTCTTCATTATTTCTAGCTCTAAATTACCTAAATATGTAGCTAGTACCGTAAAACCCTTAAAACATAAACAATGTTACTCATGATCTTTTTTTCCTCTCTCATTGTAATATGTGTGTGTGTGTGTGTGATGTACGTATTATAATATTAATTGATGTTTTGTTTTTGCTCTTTATCTACTACTTGTTCAATTGTTGGCTTGAGAATTTGAGAGAAAACATTTTTTTAATGGATGGGGTTCCCAACCTCCCATAGTGGGCAGGGATGTACTTGTTGTGTCTTTTATCCCCCTGTATGTTTTCCAATTGCTCTCTGTCTTTTGGAATGAGATTAGTCCTGACCCTGGCCGGAGTCCATGGCTGGGAGGGAAACAGCCTAATGTATAGTTTGAGTTTTGGGAGATGATATTTTTTTCCTTGTAAATCATCTCTCTGTTATGTACTGTTTTGTTTTTTCTAGCATATAATTTATAAACATTTGAGTGTATTCTTCTTAGTGGGATCTTGTACTGGTGTCTGTGTGAGACTTTTAGGTAATCTCAAACTAAGTACACTGATACTGATAATGTAGAATCTACATCTGTTGCTTATTTGTACCATTCCCCTTTGTCTTACTTTTTCCTCAAGTCCTTTTAATTGTACATCTAGAATATTTTTACTATCTAATTTTCTTCCTTTTTACTGGCGCTGATATAACCTTAATGTGTTGCAAGCGCGTGTAAAACCCTTTAAAACAAAACCGAAAAAAAAAAAAAACACAGAAAAAAAGAAGAATGTTAAATTTTCAGAGCACATGTTAATCGTTTTGATTATGCCTATTTCTTATTCCTGTAGCTGTGCATACAATCAAAACCAAATTAATTTTGATACAACCTCCTTTTTATGAAATGCTCTTGTATCATATTTTGGTTTCATTTTTTATGACTTATCTCAATGTTTTAAAAGAATGATCTGCTATTATTTTATTCAGCTATCTCTCCTTTTAGAATAGTTTTGAGCTATCATTTTGATGCATGATAACCTCAACCTATGCTCATACATGTATATTGCAGTGTTCAACTTACGCCTTTTTATGTTCACGATTGAAAGTCATAAATCCTTCGTTAATTCTTGTGTGTTTTTAATTGTAAATCTATAATTTTTTACCACCCCATTTTCTTTCTTTTTACTGTCACTGAAATGACCTAAAGGTCATAAAGGTTTTGCAAGTGCTCTAAAACCCTTAAAAACAAACAATCTCCCTCTTAGCCTTTTATAAAATTCATTGGCTATAGCAGGGACTTTTATTGGCGTAATCAATGTGCCAAAACCCACTCACTATATCTAAACACAATGCATTACTCTCAGGTAAACCTATAGCTAAAGTCAATGGAGAGTTCGGCTGGGACTAATCCGTGAAATCATCTCTCTGTTATGCACTGTATTGCTTTATTTAAATATTTTATATGATTTGTAAACATTTGATTGTATTCCTCTTGTTGGGGTCTGTGCTTGTGTCTGGATGAGACTTTTAGGTGATCTCAAACTAAGTACTTTCTGGGTGGGGATCCTGACCTCCCATAGTGGGCAGGGAGGTACATGCTGTGTCTTCTATCCCCCATACCCGTTTTCCAATTGTTTCCTGTCATTATCTTGGAATGAGATTTCATAGTTTTGTCCTGATCCTTGCCGGAGTTCCTTGGCTGGGAGGGAAACAGTCGAATGTATAGTTATAGTTTTGGGAGATGATATTTTTTTCCTTGTAAATCATCTCTCTGTTATGCATTGTATTATGTTTAGTTTACATATTATATTATATGATTGGTAAACATTTGAGTGTATTCCTTTTAGTTGGGACCTGTGCTTGTGTCTGGATGAGACTTTTAGGTGATCTCAAACTAAGTACTTTGGCGGTGTGCTCTTGGAATCTACATCTGTTGCCTATTTGAACCAATTCCCCTTTGTCTTACCTTTTCTTTTGTGCTTTAATTGTAGTTCTAGAACTTTTTACTATCCCATTTTCTTCCTTTTTACTGGCGCTGATATGACCTTAATGTGTTGCAAGCGCCGTAAAACCCTTAAAAACAAACAAACAAACAAAGTACTTTGATAGCGTGCTCTTGGAATCTACAACAATTTGAACCAGTTCCCCTTTGTCTTGCCTTTTCTTGTGTACTTTAATTGTACATAATTCTAGAACTTTTTACTATCCCAATGTTTGCGGAGAAATAAAGTCTATTACGAAAAGGTACTCATATATTAATTATTATACTGCTGCTGTATTGTGGAAATTAACATAACTCGAAATGACTCATTTGAAACCATCCACGATAAAATCGGTCTGGTAATAAAGTCTGTAGGTGCGCACAAATAAATGGATCTTGCAACAGGGTGATTCTCCAAGGCAAGGTCAAATTAGTTAAGGGCCGATCATTATGGCCTAGCAAATATTCTAAACAACCATTTTGAGTTATGGGTGATTGGATTACCGTTAATTAATTTTTTTTAAAAAGGTTTTTCACGTTACTCGTATATATCAATATGTAAAAAATAGTTTTATAATTTTACGAGTTGTTCTTTTAAAAAGAATAGATGCTTCATATATATAAGAATTTCTGAAATAATCCATGTTTTCATTTATCGCGCTTTTCTACATCTGATCCCTATTTTTTCCCAATTCCCCTTTGTCTTACTTTTTCTTGGATGCTTTAATTGTAATTCTAGAACTTATTACTATCCCATTTTCTTCCTTTTTACTGGCGCTGATATAACCTATTGTGTTGCAAGCGCCGTAAAACCCTTAAAAACAAAAAAAAACAATTATCGCGCTTTCCCATTGTAATATTGTTTAGAATATTTTTCTTTTAAAAATTGCATTTTTTGTTTTTTTAATGAAGTCATTCCAGAGCATTATTGCTATAGTATGTAGGCAAAAATGATAATGTAGTAGTAATAATATGTATGAATCCTTCATTCCAACATTGTACAATTGATGTAATGTCCCATAGTGGGCAGGGAGGGCACTTCTATCCCCTCCATCTGTTTTTTTTTAGAGTTGCTTTCTGTCTTTGTCTTGGAATGGGATTACTTGGTTTGTCCTTGCTCTTCCCTAGTTACTTGACTGGGAGGGAAACAGTCAAATGTAAAGTTATAGTTTTGGGAGATGATATTTTTTCCCCTTGTAAATCATCGCTCTGTTCTGTGCTGTTGCATTTTTTGTTTGTATTAATAACGCACAATGGTTTGTGAACATTTGGATGTATTTCTCTTAGTGGGGACCTGTGCTAGTGCTTGTGTCCGGATGAGACTTTTAGGTAATCTCAGACTAAGCACACTGATAGTGTGCTCTTGGAATCTACATATGTTCCCTATGTGAACCCTTCCCCTTTGTCTTTCTTTTTCTCGTGGGCTTTTAGTCGTACAATAACTTTTTGACTATCCCATTTTCTTCCTTTTTACTGGCGCTGAAATGACCTAAATGTGTTGCAAGTGCCGTAAAACCCTAAAATACAAACATCTGTGTACTGTTTATTTATTTATTTGTTGAATTACTTTTTAATTATTTTTTAAATTTTGTTGTTGTTGTTGTTGAATATAGAATATATAATGATTTATAAGCATTTGAGTGCATTGCTCCTACTCCTAGTGGGATCCTGTGCTTTTGTCTAGATGAGACTTTTAGCTCTTGTAGTGGAATCTCTAACGGTTCCTATTTGAACTATTCTCTTTTGTCTTACTTTGTCTCGTTTCATTTTACCTATAAATCAAAATTATTATTTTTTTCTTTTTACTGGCGCTGAAATGCCAAAATGGTTTGCTAGCGCCGCAAAACCCTTAAAACCATAACTGATGCATTGCATGTTTATCCGTTTACAACAGACAAGTTTCAATGCAATATTTTGTTCTTCAATTTGCAATAATAAATAAGTGTTACAAGTAAAATGTAGTTTATTGCTCATTTTTTAAATATTTGTATTATACTTTTTATGTTGCCTTACATAATAATATTATATCGGAGTGGATAAAGTATTGTGAGGTCTTCTGACCTCCCATGGTTGGCGGAGAGGTCGCTTTTGGTGTGTCTTTTATCTCTCTTTATCCGTTTTATTTTTCCACTTTACTCTCTTTCTCTGTTCTGGGATGAGATTGGTCGGGATTATTTCCTGTTCCTGACGGGGGTCTTTAGCTTAGAGTTAGAGGGAGGCAGTCAAATTTATAGTTCCCTTTTTTAGAGAGAATATTTGACCCTTGTTAATCATCTAACTGTTATGTACTATTCCGATTATAGCCATTAGCTTTCACTTTCAATGTAGGTAGGTACTATGTAAACATTTGAGTGTATCTTTATAGCTTGTGTCTAGATGGGACAGTTAGGAAAGTTAAAGTAGGCACATTAAACTTGTGGAATCTTCTGTGTTTCCTGTTTGATGCTTCCCTCCAAATCCCCACCCCAATCACTTTCCGTTTTACCGACTCTGAAATGACCTAAAAGTGTCGCAAGCGCCCCAAAGCCTTAATAAGAACAAAACAAACACGAGGCATTGCACTTTTACTCTGGGACTGGGTTCAAGGCCCAAATCGATCTCTTTTTTTCTTTTCCTTTAGCAAGAAACCATTGCCCTCTTTGTAATGCTTTCTGTCTTTGTCTTGGAATGAGATTGCTTGTTTTTTTTCCTGGCCCTGGTCAGAGTCCTGGCTGGGAGGGAAACAGTCATATGCATAGTTATTGTTTTGGGAGGTGATATTTTTTTCCTTGTAAATCATCTCTCGGTTACGCATTGTATTATGTTTAGTTTACATATTATATTATATCATTTGTAAGCATTTGAGTGTGTTCCTCTTAGTTCGGGCCTGTGCTTGTGTCTGGATGAGACTTTTGGGCGATCTCAAACTAAGTACTTTGACGGTGTGCTCTTGGAATCTACACCTGTTCCCTATTTGAACCAATTCCCCTTTCTCTCACCTTTTCTTTTGTGCTTTAATTGTAATTCTAGAACTTTTTACTATCCCATTTTCTTCCTTTTTACTGGCGCTTATATGACCTTAATGTGTTGCAAGCGCCGTAAAACCCTTAAAAACAAACAAAACAACTTTGTAATGCTCTGCGGCTCAAGCATAGATCATCATCATCATCATTGTATGTATTACCGGTTATTAGTTCCTCGGATATTACCTAGTAGCAGTAGCAGGGCACACACACCTTGCCTGTTATCTATGGGTGACATTCCTCTAAGGGTGCCCGAGGACTGCGATAAAAACAAACACAAGGCATTGCACTTCTACTTCTACTCTGGGACTGGGTTCAAGGCCCAAATCGATATCTCTTAGCAAGAAACCATTGTCCTCTTTGTAATGCTCTGCGGCTCAAGCATAGATCATCATCATCATCATCATCATCATTGTATGTATTACCGGTTATTAGTTCCTCGGATATTACGCAGTAGCAGGGCACACACACCTTGCCTGTTATCTATGGGTGACATTCCTCTAAGGGTACCCGAGGACTGCGATAACTTAGAACTAAAACCAAACAAACGTACAAGAATGTTATAGTTATAGTAATAGAGAAATGGTTTATGGAGTACATGCATGTGTCATAGTGTCATGTACGAGTATTTACCGTACAAGTCAAATAACCGAAGCGTCGACTCTGATAGCAAAAAAAAAAACAAAACAAGTGACATCAATGACAGCAAAGGAACCTCAAAGTCAAAGGAAACCCAGTCTCCAATAATGTGCAATGGTAAAGAGCCGACGCTATTTGTATAAATCTCTTGTGCGACATGTCTTAGTAGACGATAAATTATACATTTTAAAATCATTATCTCTTTGAACACTTGGAGAGAAAAACATTTTTTTTTTGAAATTTGAAACTGACTTGAAATGATAAATCGACGACACAACAACATTGGAAACACAAGCATGCAAATACAATTATTATGTAGACATAAAGGAGGTCATGATTTATCATGGGAAAGGCGAGACAACTAATAATACATTTATAATGCTAAAGTTGTCAGCTTGATAAATTGCTTTTTCCCAGCCATGCATGCACGAAAACCATTACGTTGAAAGGCAGCGTGCTGCTCCATGTGCATTTTGTATTTCATGTCCATCGGCTGCTTACTTACATAAAGACGGCGCCTCATAGATATATCATAACAATGGGCCCGAGAAGGTGACTAAATTCGTATTTATGACTATCTTCTTTTTCTTTCAGCTTATCCTGCATTTTCAGGGTTGTCATAATGAATGCTACTACATCTCCACGCGCCTAGGTTCAGGGCATCATCTTCCTCCAGGCCCAGCTCCATCATATCATCCTTTACCTTATCAAGCCATTTAGTCTTTGGGCGTCCCTTTTTCCTCTTTCCCGCCAATTGTATGTCCAATATTCTTCTTCCCATGTACTCCCTCTGTCGTCTCTTTACATGTCCGAACCATCTCAATCTATCTTCTCTCATCTTTATTGATACATTCTTCACTTCAGTCAACCTTCGAATGCGTTCATTTCTCACTTTATCTTTTCCTGTCCAGCCAAGTGACCATCTCAACATCCTCATTTCCGCCACCTCAACTTCTTTATCTAATGTCTTTGTCGTAGCTGCTGACTCTAGTCCATATAACATTGCTGGTCTTACAACAGTTATATATATTTTTCCCTTAAGCTTTGCAGAAATTCGTTTTCACCCTCCTCAATTATTCCAGCCTGCCTGTACTGTATCTCTTCTTAACCTTCATCTCATTGTTCCCATATCCTTGTAGAGTTGTTCCTAAGTATTTGAATTGGTTTGTCTCTGGCACATCCTCTTCTCCTATCTTTATCGGTGGTCCTGCTCTATGATGTCTGTCTTCGATCTGCTTACCCTTAATCCCCTCCTTTCCAACATCTGTCTCCAACCCTCCAGTTCCTTTTCCGCCTCAGCTCTTGTATCATTCAAAAATACTACGTCATCCGCATACATCATGTT
Organism: Berghia stephanieae; assembly: GCF_034508935.2. Lineage (NCBI taxonomy): Eukaryota > Metazoa > Mollusca > Gastropoda > Nudibranchia > Aeolidiidae > Berghia > Berghia stephanieae. The sequence goes on along the minus strand of NC_088360.1, from coordinate 13,429,012 downwards.
CCACGGTGCCTCTCGACGAATTGGTTCTGTTAGTACATCCATTACTATTGCAAACAGCAGTGGGCTGAGAGCAGATCCCTGGTATGGTGTAATCCAACTCTTACATTAAATGGGCCAGTTGTCCTTACAGTATTTACGACTATAAGTTCGTTATATTGTTTCATGCTGTGTAATTTCTGTCATTTTGTGAGATACGTCTGCTTGTATTTTGCCCTGTTTCTTAATTCTAGGTATTCCGACAGATGACATTTAATTTGAAAATATCGGTTTCGTCATGGGGAGGGGGGGGGGGGTTGATTTTTATTTTTTAAAATTTTTTTTTTACCATTGTAACCATTTCTTAGTTTATGAAATTATCATTCAGTTAAGTGTACACCGTCAAACTGATACAGTCAATAGCCTGTGCCTATAATTGATGTCTGTCATAATATTATTTGTGGTGCAAAAAGTTTTGAATTTCACAACATTGTTGAAATAGCAAAGACAACTATTACCATGATGTTGTTTTTATACTTCAAGTTTGTGCTTGAAATATTTATACCATGATTTGGACCAAACTTAATCAATGTCTACATTTGAAAATAATTAACAATATTACAATGAGTAGCATTTCCTTCTTAGCCAACTGTCAATAAATATTAAAATTTCTTAAACCGTTTGGTTGAAAATTTCCTTTTCTTCTTCAAATTGCTTTGTTCTAAATGAAATGTGAAACGGGGTTTTCAATAGTGTCAACATAATTCATCTTCACACATTTATAGCACATTCCATAATTAAAGTAATTTAAAACAAAATATAACATCAAGAACTACTTTTATCACATCCAAATGATTCATAGTACAGTATCAACAAATCACTCCCATCGCAACCGAGAGACTAAGATCACCCTCCTGACTTCTTCAAGGACATACACACACACACACACACACACACATACACACACACACACACACACGCGCGCGCGCGCGTATCACACACGCCAACATACCATGCCACATACACATTCCAAATCATCACCCTCTGCACGAACACACGCATACACACACACACACACACACACACACACACACACACATACACACACAATCTAGATAGTATGCGCTTGGCTAAGAAGCTCATAACATTGCCATCCGGAAGTATAACAGACCAACACACAAAACTGTGTGTATCCATGAACGTTTATAGTCGGGTTAATACAGTTCAGTGAGCATTACTCATAAACGCGGATGGCAAAAAAAAAAAAAAAAACAATAACAAAGACCTGAGTGACGTCATCTTCGAACTATCAATAGATAGAATGAAATTGACGTCACTCATTTCTTTGTTATTGTTTTTAGCCAGTCATTTTTATGAGTATTTCTCACTAAATTGTATTAATCAAAATTTTAACGTTTAACATTACACATATTTTTATGTATTGGAGCGTTATATCCGGCTGGAGGATGTTATGAGGTTTTTCAGATAACGCATAGCATCAATAGACATATCTAACAAGCAAACCACAGAAAAAAATGTTATACGTCAATGTTATGGTTCTTTACTAGGATTTCCATGGAAAAAGGACCTGCGTTTTATAGTGAAGGGCCTTGTTACCATTTAAAACTTATTTGTAGTTACTGTAAAAGATTGAGGACGACTTCTCAAAACGCCCATCTCTCTCTCTCTCTCTCTCTCTCTCTCTCTCTCTCTCTCTCTCTCTCTCTCTCTCTCTCTCTCTCTCTCTCTCTCTCTCTCTCTGAATGTGGTTCCTTACCTCCCATAGTGGGCAGGGAGGCACTTGCTGTGTCTTCTACTTCCCTACATATGTTTCCAACGTGCTTTCTATCTTTGTCTTGGAATGAGATTACTTTTGTCCAGGCCCTGGCGGGATACCCAAGCTGGAAGGAGACAGTCAAATGTATAGTTAGAGTTTTGGGAAGTGATATTTTTTGTCTTGTAAATCATCTCTCTGTTATTCACGGTATTGTTTTGTTTACATATTATATATGATTTGTAAACATTTGAGTGTGTCCCTCTTAGTTGGGACCTGTGCTTGTGTCCGGATGAGACTTTTTGGTGAGCTCAAACTAAGTGCTTTGATGGTGTACTCTTGGAATCTAAATATTTCCTATAATTTGAACAAACCACGAATTGTTTTGTTTACATATTATATATGATTTGTAAACATTTGAGTGTGTCCCTCTTAGTTGGGACCTGTGCTTGTGTCCGGATGAGACTTTTTGGTGAGCTCAAACTAAGTGCTTTGATGGTGTACTCTTGGAATCTACATATATTTCCTATAATTTGAACAAATTCCCCTTTGTCTCACGTTTTCTTGGGTGCTTTAATTGTAATTCTAGAACTTTTTACCGTCCCATTTTATTCCTTTTTACTGGCGCTGATATTACCTTAATTTGTTGCATACGCTGTAAAATCCTTAAAAGCAAACAACAATTTCTCTCTTTCTCTCTGTCTCTCTCTCTCTCTCTCTCTCTCTCTCTCTCTCTCTCTCTCTCTCTCTCTCTCTCTGACAAATTAAGGAGAAAGCATTATTGAGTGATAAATACATGTAAATGTTTGTATGAAACAGTGCCTGACAAAGAGAATGCGAAATACAAAAAGACTTTGAGAAGACGGGGAGCCGGATTGACTTCACCGGGAAATTAGTAGACTCCAGTCAGTATGAATAGAACGAAGTTGACGTCACTTTGTTTTTAGTTTTTTGTTTTTATTTTGTTTTGTTTCCCTCCAAAATAATGAATAATTCTCACTAAACTGTATTAATATAAACGATCATGGTTACACATAGTATTGTGTTTTATTTCCGGATGGCAATAAGAAAATGGTCTCCCCCCCCATCCCCCTCCTCCCCCCCCCCCCCAAAAAAAAAAAAACATAAATGAAACAATTTGGATTTCTCGATGAGCAGTTGAACGAACGATAGATAATAAGTTACAAACAAAAAAAAAAAAAACAAAAAAAAAAAATAGGGGACACCCGGGTTCGAACCGGGGACCTCTCGATCTGCAGTCGAATGCTCTACCACTGAGCTATATCCCCTAATCAACCCTTGCACACATTTATTATATATTCTAAGAAAATATTCGCGTGTTGTTAATAAGTGAGATTTTTTCTGGATGATATTTGGTACCCTATATTTTTTTTTTTGCCTTTTTTTAATGGACAATAGTCTTTGTTCTTACTCAGTGTTTGAAGTTTTACTTCTTTTTATTGATTATTGTGATTTTACGACAATAAATGATTTTCCCCAGTGTAACCTTAGAAACGTTCAGAGCGTCCATTTCCGGTAAATATGGCTGCTTGTTTGATTTAACGTTAGCAACCTTTTCTTTCCCTTTCTTACTTGTTGTTGAGAAATTAATAAGGCGTGAAGGTTAGCATCAATCATTTTATATTTATTTGATTTAAGAGATATTATTTTCAGCGTTCGCGTAGTCTAATGAATTGTGTTGAGTGGTTATTATGTCAAGCATTTCTGGTATCAGTCCCTAACCTAAGTCAAAGTCTAAGCCTAAGCCTAAGTCTAAGTCTAAAAAAGTAAAAAAGTGTCTACGCTAACTTCTACTTCTACCTTCTAAGGCGAAGGAGAAAGTTCAATCAGTCGTGTGTTTGTTTGTTTTTACAGAAAAATTCGGGGGGAAAAGTTTATAGGAGTAAGTTAAGACAAAGGCTTGAGAAGTAATAGAGACGGTTGACATTTCGTAACAATCAATAAACAAAGAAACGGTAAAAACGAGCAAACTGCGAAAAATTGCAGAAAATTTTTGTTCTCTTGGCTCTTGGGTCGTGGAGGATTCATGAAACTTAAACTTAAACCAAAAGCATGTCGGCATCTCGTCACTATAACTAACATAATGAGAGTTCCAATCAATGTGTGATAGCAATGACAATGGGTCAGTAAAATGAGAGATGGAAAATAAAAAGGACAATGAGATATTGAAAGGAATGGAAGACACATAATGGAAATATGAAAGAGTAGAAGTAGTAGACGTCTAGTCTTGTATCTATTAGTAGTAGTAGTAGTAGTAGTAGTAGTAGTAGTAGTAGTAGTAGTAGTAGTAGTAGTAGTAGTAGTAGTAGTAGTAGTAGTAGTAGTATCTAGTAGTAGTAATAGTAGTAGAGTAGTAGTAATAGTAGTAGTAGTAGTAGTAGTAGTAGTAGTAGTAGTAGTAGTAGTAGTAGTAGTAGTAGTAGTAGTAGTAGTAGTAGTATCTAGTATTAGTAGTAGATAGCAGTGTTAGTAGAGTGAAGTTCCTTCGAGGATAAGTCTCATCAATAAGACACTGACTACTTATGGATACTTATGGATTGTTTCCAGCACAGGTCTTGGAGACTTGGAAGTCGTTTTCTTCATCATCTTTGTTATTCAAGTTTCTTCCAGTCTTACAATCTATGGCCCATTTATAATTGTACAACACATTGCGGTCAGACCAAAATTTGCCTTGTCTGTTCTTGAAGATATTTAGAGTTTTTGCATTCACAACAGACTCTGGTAAACTGTTCCAAATTTTAGTCGTTCTCACAGTTAAAGTGTGTTTTCTCAAATCCAATCATGATCATCCAACTGTGTGCAGTTTTTTTTTCACCTCTCGTATCTTTCCTATCATGAAATCTTTCCTCCATTTCCTAACTTTTGTCATGTCTTAGTTACATTAGTGATTTCAGTGTCACCAAATTTAATAGTGATTCTTTGTGTGTCGTTGATTTCTGTGCTGCCTCCCAGGTCAGTGACTTGGGCTGCTGCTCTGGCATAGAAACCACCAAATCTTAACTGGAGCTCCTACCCTAAAGACAAAGTAAATCACCCATCCATACTCATGGGAGACTTCGACAGCCACCATTCAGAATGGGGTTACAACAAAAATGACACTCCAGGAAATGAGATCTCACAATGGGCAAGCCTTAATGACCTAACACACATTTACAACCCCAAAGACAAAGGAACTCTAAGATCGGCCCTTTGGTGCAAAGACTATACTCCAGACCTCGTGTTTGTAACAAAAGACCCAAATGGAAATTCGCTGCAGTCAACTAGAGAAATTCTGGGAGATTTTCCCCACAGTCAACATCGTCCAGTCCTTGTTAGAACTGGAATCCAAATCCCATTCATGAACACCCTGCCCAATCCAAGGTGGAATTTCCGAAAAGCAAACTGGAAAGCTTTTGCTGATGAAATTGACAAAACCTGCAAAAGGATGCCCCCCCCCCCCCCCCCAAACTGAGAATATAGGGAGATTTAACAAACTTGTCCTAACCTCCGAAAAGAAGAACATACCCAGGGGTTTTAGAAAACAATACATCCCATGCTGGAATGAACAAAGCAAAGAATTGCTGAAAAAATATGAGAAGACACACAATGAACAGGTTGGGAAGAACTACTTAACACACTACATGAAAGGTGAAAAGAGAGATGGGTAGAAACTGTTGAAAACTTTGACCTCAGTCACTCCAGCTGCCATGCATGGCAAACCTTCAAAAAGCTAAACCCTGAAGCTCGTCAAACAAAATCAGCCCCCCCAGATTGCAGCTGACAAAATTGCCAAAGAAATTAAACAACAGGGGCAACACATCCCAAACCATCAATTTGAAAAAGAAATAAGAAAAGAATATCAAAAGACCCTGAAAACTCTGCCTGACCATAGCATGTTTTTAAGTGTCCCAATAACCATTGATGAAATGAAAGGAGCTATAAAGAAAATAAAAAATGGCAAAGCTGCTGGCATTGATGGAATATACCCCGACATGATTACTAACTTTGGACCAGAAACAATAGACAAATAGGCAAATACTATTACAGACATCATGGAAAAGGGTACATACCCACAAATTTGGAAACATGCCAAAGTATCGCCATATTAAAACCAGGCAAACCAATGACTGAACCATCCAGCTATAGACCAATATCTCTACTTTGCTGCTTATACAAACTCCTGGAAAGAATCATACTAGAGCGAATCACCCCATATATAAATCCCAGCATACCACCAGAACAAGCAGGCTTTAGACCACAAAGAAGCACAAGTGAACAGGTCCTTGCACTGACCTCATATATTGAAGCAGGCTTTGAGAACAAAAAGAAGACTGGTGCAGTCCTAATAGATTTGTCTGCAGCTTACGACACTGTTTGGACAGGCGGACTGATGTTAAAGCTCTCCAAAATAATTCCTTGTAGAAAGACCCTCAAACTGCTGTCTACCATGACTGGCACAAGACAATTTCATGTCATACTGGGAGAACCCAAAAGCAAAACACGCAAAATTAAAAATGGGGTACCACAATGTTCAGTTTTGGCACCAACTTTCTTCAATGTCTATATCTCCGACATGCCAAACTGCGAAGCACTCAAACTTGGATACGCTGATGACAAGGCATTAGCCTATCAATTGAAAAACTGGAAAGAGATTGAAGAAGTTCTAAGTAAAGACACCACTCGCCTGAAACAATATTTTGATAGGTGGTACCTAAACATGAATACCACCAAATCAGTATCCGCAAACTTCCACTTGAATAATCGAGAGCAACAAAAGAACTGAAGATCACAGCCGATAACTCAATACTACCCCCCCAACCCCAACCCTAAATACCTCGGCATTACATTTGACAGACAACTAAATTATCGCAAACACATTGAGGGAACCGCAGATAAAATCGCAAAAAGAAACAGTCTGGTGAGAAAACTCACAAGTACAACCTGGGGAGCATTACCACAGGTACTGAGAACATCTGTTTTGGCACTGTGCTATAGTGTCGGAGAATACTGTGCCCCTGTTTGGATGAGAAGCCCACGTGTAAACAGCATTGACATCCGACTAAGAGAATCAATCAGAATTATAACAGGATGTCTCAAGTCAACTCCAACTCAGTGGCTCCGAACACTGAGCGGCATTGCAACACCAAGTCTTATACGACAAGAAGCAAACCAAAGGATGCATGCAAGAATTGACGAAGCCACAGACAACATTCCCATAAAATCAATAATAAAGCAGGCACCTTCAACAACAAGACTCAAATCGAGAAGACCTTTCCACCTAAAAAAATGGCAGACTTAAGTGTGGAGGAAAACTGGAGAGAAATTTGGAACAGGGAAACACCAAGAGGAGGAAACATCATTAAAGATCCAACCAAAAGAGTGCCTGCATTCAATAATGCCAGGAAAAACTGGACTTCCTCAAATCGCCTCTTAACTGGACATGGCAGAACTGCATCAAATATGTGCAGATGGAAACTTCAAAACAGTGATACCTGCCAGAAATGTCAGGCAGCCCCAGAGACCAGTGATCACATCGTCCCCACTGCCCAGTCACTAAACTTGAAGGTGGCTACAAAACCGTCCTTAGGGCGGAGGAAGACTTTAGAAGCTGGGTTGACGAAATAAATTTGGAGGTGTAGCCATACGCTACTACTACTACTACTATGTTTTAGTTATATTTACCACTTGTTATCTTGTACAGTTCTATCATGTCCTGCCCCCCCCCCCCCCCCCCCCCTTTTTTTTTTTTGTATTTCAAGGTTGGTAAATTCAGTTTCCTCAGTCTTTCCTCATAATCTAGCGATCCAAGCAACTGTTTTGTGGCCCTCCTTTTCACATTTCTAACTTGCTCATTGTATTTTTGTACAAAAGGAAGCCAAACTGAGCTTGCATTGTCTAAGTGCGGTCGTACAAGTGATTTCTAGAGGGGCAAAAATGTCTCTTTGCCTAGATATTGGAATGAGCGTCTGATGACTAGGCAAACTTGGATTTATTCACTTCAAAGAGAAATCTTTTTGCAAAAAACCTACCTCTATTTCAAAATCTCACATGTTTCAACTTTCTTTGCAACTTTTTTATTACAAGTATGATGAGACATTAACAAGATAGTAATTTGGGGAGGTGTTGTTAAATGTCAATAAGACTCGCAGTCAGGTGATGAATCAATTCTTTTGGCCGTAAATGGTACTGTGAAATTCTTTCTTTTCTTTCTCTTATTTTTCTTTTCCAGAGCGGACATTTAGGCAACTTCCATCTCGAAAAGCAGACATTTTCATTTACATTTATATTTTAAAGAGAATTTATTCCGTTTTATCAAATTAAAGGGCATTTAGTCCAAGGACTCAACCATTCACAGCTCGGAGCAGGTAGCGAACTTTGGACCTTCTGGTCTGAAGGCGAGAGTTATAGGGGGCAGTGTGGTTCAGCAGTGTGGTCTTTGCTTCGTACCTAAAAGGTACCGAGTTTGACTACCTGCCTCGTTGCATGACCTTGAGCAAGTCACCTCACCCTAGCTCACTTTGAGTTATTCCAATCTTCCCTTGGAAAAGACTGTAAAGACAAAAATTCCCTTGGGGATGAATAAAGGGAATTTTAATTTTTTATTTATTATTTTTTATACCACTAGACTACATAACCTTATAGTAGTAATTCAGTCCACTCCTGATAATCGCAATACCTTGAGATCAGTGTTGTGATTAACCGAAGTTGCAATTAATCGAAGTTGAGTTTCCTGCCCACTTTTGCAACATTTTACACAAGTATGGTAAACTCAAACCAGTTATAAACATTGTTCTGAGTCCACCACAGACTGAGCAATTTGATTGGAATAAGAAATATATGGCAGCCCTGTATAGATTTTGACAAGGAAAAGCAAGCCGACATCTTAGGATTGGATTCACTTTCACTTTTTGTTCTCAACATTTGTAAGAGTCCAAGAGATTAGCCATGACGAGAGACAATAAGCTCTCACCAAACCCGTTGGTCACAATTCATAGTTGTCAATCACAAAACAAAGGATATCATCGTTCAGTCTCTTTTCACAACTGTTATGTCTACCTGTTGTCTAAACCATGCCCA
>NC_088360.1:13400185-13417685 GCF_034508935.2 Berghia stephanieae | reverse complement strand
AAAGAAAGGCAGGAGATACTTTTTTTCATCCCTAAATTAGGATTTCTCTCTTATTGTAACTGGAAAAAAAGAAATGCCTGAACTGATAAAAATTTTATCAAAAGGTTTTGCAAAATCTTATCAACACTCATTTTCATTTAAAAGCTAATAAATGATTGAAATTTCACTTTGTATATCTTAAAAAAAAAAAAAAAGAAAACAAGAAGAAGAAGAAGAAAAGAAGGAAAGAAAAGAAAAGAGGAAAATAAAAAGAAAAAATTTTAAAAAAGAGAGAAAAAATCCTAATCATTTTTTATTTTAAAACACAAACTTTCATATTTTAACAGTCAGTTAAAATTCCATTCTCTCATATAATATGACTTTTGATATAGATTTTGACTGCATTTTATAAAGTAAATAGATTTGCAATCGATCAGATCTTCTATTTTTATAAAATAGTCCTAATACCTATGAGCCTTATATCTCTCTATGACTTCTATTGGACTGTAATATTGCTTTAAAAAAAAAAAAAATTATAAAAAATAAAAATTGTTAAAGTTATTTTGTATTTTTTTTTTTTTAATATATTTTTTTGCCAAATGAGCCTTTTGACTTCTGGATGCGACTCATTTTTAGTATGGAGAGATTGAGGAGGCCGCAGGGTGTAGAGAACGTATAAATTTATTAAGTTGGATAATTACTGATTTTTTTTTTTTACCAAATGCTTGCTTATTTAATTGATAATGTACATCTACTTAGTTACTTACCTATTAACTCATTAACTTATTACCAACATACATACTTACGTATTACTCACTTGCTTATATAAAACAGTTACCACCTGAGTTCTAGTTTTATGTCTTGTGTCATGTCATAGAAATCAATAATCTTGTATTCAAAGGGGAGCAACAATTTTCCAACCAAGGTTTCACAGTGATGACCAATGATGCTCGGAAACTAATATATACATTTTATTTGTAGGCTCAAAGGCTAAGACTGCAACCAAAGAAGAAGTGAAGGAAGAGGTAGTAGAGGAAGCTGTGGCTGAGGATTCTAACGGTATATATGTAATATATTTTGTATGATTGGCAAATAATAATTTGTTTTATATGATGATGAATTGGCTTGATATATTTGAAAGGCAGCAACAACATAAGGTTAACAATACAAATGCGTGTCAATAACTCATCCAATATATAAAGAAGGCAGACCACATCCGTGCACTGTCAAAGACCAACATCCAACACATGTCATTTTGCATAGTTCCAACATATTTTTTGTCCTTTATGAAAATGATGCAAACAGGCCAGTACTAGCTACCTTTGTTTAGAGTGGTCACTAATAGATAGATCTGAATCTTGGTCTCTTGGCAGCCCCTCATTGCCTCTTCCTGGAATGGAGCCCTGGAAGAGTCCTTCCTAAATCTCGGGAAGTGATCTTATCCTAATTGCCGATCTGGGTTCAGGCCTAAATACAAGAGATGCACAAACCTTTTTTTTTTTTGTTTGTTTGTAGAGCACTGTCCACAATATTCCATTTGGGGTAACTGTCTTGTTTTGGTAGGAGAGCTAAAGAGCGGATAAGATTTTTTTTTTTAAACATTGCAAAAGTATAGGCTGACTACAGTATGAATAAGATTAAAGGGTATACCAACCCCATTCATTCAGAGCTAAACACTCCATGGCCATGATGGTAGAATTTTTAAATGGCAATGCTCATTACTATATCCTATTATGTCTCGCTGTATTATAGCAGTGTGGTCTTTGCCTTACAACTGTACAGTCTTGCCCTCACAACTCGACGTAAATTAGGTCGATAGGTTTAAGCAGGGAACCAGGCTTTGTGAAGGTATTTTCGTAGATAGGCGGCATTCTACACAGTTTCCTCTGACCATCCAGCAGTGATCGATAGCTGGGTTTATTAGCTCTGACAGATAGTATTTTGAAGTTGAGTAAAATCATATCCAATAGGTAGCAAGCAATTTTATTACACATTTAACCGTATAGCGACTGGGTAAACTCCAGGCAAATGGGATCTATGGCAGTAAAGAACTACTACTTCCTTAATATGAGAATGATACAATGGGCAATCAATAATGCTAGAATAATTATCATTTATTTTCCCATTCGGAAAAGATAAAATGAAAAGGATAAAAATGCAGATTGCACTTCTGTTTTATTATTTTTCTGTGCGTAAAAGAGGAGGTGTTTGTGATGGAGGGGGTTAGGCAATTTTGAAAAGTCTTACTCTGATGTAGCAGACCCAGGTTGAAGATGTTTTTGCGATTTGTTGACCATTCCTCTGACTTGTATTTCAATGGGTTCTTTCAATGGTTGTTGATGGCACTTTCACTGTTATCATAGTGACAACCAAGTATTTTACAGTATATATTTTTTTTGGTTGCTATTTTTGCCTTCTTTGAAACATGCAAAAATGTAAATAGAAGCAGATATCAAACATCAAACAAAAATAAAATGAAGGAAAAGCCACGGTATCATTTCAGGAATGATGGTGGAGGCGATAAGAGATTAAAAAGTAACCGTTGTAAGCAATTTTTTGTTTTATCCAATGCTTTTAGATAGAACAATTTTTATTGCTATTGTACAAAGAACAGACAACAGTTGTTTCATACATGATATATTCAGAAATGATAAATTGTATTAGACAATCACGTTAGCAACAAGTGAAATAGCTATTGAAATATATAGTATAATGAGAACTGATGTTGTTTTTCTTTTCATTTATTTTATATTTCAGTCACCTTTGCTGAAAACTAAGGATCGCTTTTGCATTGGAGTCTAGATAAAATAAACTTGCTTAAGATCAAATTCGTTTAACATAAACTTTTCACCAAGTCCCATTTTTTTTCTTCCTTAATTGAATTCTGGTTTAAACAAACACGAATCCGTCTCTTCTGTTAAGATAAACTGTTCTCTGTCATAGTGTTCTTTTTCTCAATGTAATGTAGACATAGTTACTAAATGTAGATTGTTTATTACCAGATGTGTGTTGTTTTGTGTGTGTGTGTGTATGTGTGTGTGTGTGTGTGTGTGTAGTTGTTGTTGTTTTTTCGTGTTTTTTGATTGTTTGTTCGTTTTTTTTTGTTTGTTTGTTGTGTTTTTCTTTTTTTTGTTTTGCTTTTCTTTTTCTAAACCTGCAACAAACAATTAACTTTTAACGCATATTGAAACCAGTGATGTTCTCATTTTTTCACTTGTTTGTTTTTGTGTTTTTGTTTTGTTTTTTTTTCTTCTGTTTTTTTTTTTTTTTTTGGTGTGAAACATATGATTTGGTACTGTATTCCACTCTAGAGACACGCGTGTCTACAATAAATATTACGTTGGTTTGCCAGAAAACTATTATTTCATGAATCAATTGTTTACCTCCAGCTTTGCCTGACAAGGTCTTTCCCCTGTTCATGACATCAAAGACACAAGAACTTTATAATTGTAAATGTGATGAGGATGTCACTGAGGAAAATCCATTTAAATTCATTCCTAAATCTGACATCTTTGAGGATATGAGAATGAGAGCTGCTGTTTGCGACTTTCATCCTTTCAAACAGCAAATTCAGGTAAAAAACAAATATATTTAAAAAAATGTTTTTGACTTTGTTGCTGTTGTTGTTGTTGTTGTTGTTGTTGTTGTTGTTGTTGTTGTTGTTTTTATTTATTTTGTTTTTGGGTTCCTAAATTTGTTTATTGATTTGATACAATATTCTACTATGGATTTATTATTTGTTTATCCAATCCTCACTCATTCAATCTAGTTGACTGTTTAAAAGTTGTGATTGATGTAACTCCATTTAAATTTAAGTGTTCTTAACATTCGAATTCATTTGAATTATGCTCTTAACTTAGATTTTGACATAAGAGTCATTTGGGTGATCTAAAAGGCTAATCTATAAATTCTTCAATCTCTTTTTTTTTTTCAGGACTATCCTGGTGATGACATCTTGATCGTGTATGATGCGGAGTTCAAACACGGTCAAAACTTCATCATCGCCCTGTCAGAGGAAGCAAGAGAAATCCTTCTCAAGGTTTGATTACATCTTTACTTTTAAAAAGCATGACAAAATAAGAATAAGAATACAGTTTAAGCCACTTAATTGGAATAGTGTGTGCTGTTATGCAGAGATCGTTCCAATGAAGCAGTATACAAATAATGGATTCCACAGATGCGATTTATAATACTTTTCAACAGTCGTAACATCACTTCCTTCCTAATGACGCATGGTAACTTAGTAACACTGGCTCTAAACTATCGGAACAATGGCGGACGCCCGTATGAAATATTTCTCTGGCGAGCATAAGAGTGTATCCAGAGGAAAAAAAAAAAACATAAATTTGATCATGTTTTGACTTTTACACATTCTGATCACAAGGCATATGAAAAGTTCTAGCCAGCATGAAAAATAAAAAGTAATGATTTTCTTTGTTTAGAACCAAGATGGCCGCCATTGCCGGGCGCGAGACATCAGACTATTGAATCGTATTGGAGCAATATGTCGAGACTGCACACATATACAGTACATACAGCGGCCTTTGGTCCAATCAAACTTCAGATTTAACAAAGCTGTTAAAACCCAAGTTTTTCTCCCGCTCTTTGACACTACTAAATCCCCTTCTCATTCTACGAAGTTCATAACTACACACCTCAGCTACAACAAAGTAATCAAAATTGAAAAAAAACATGCTGATTGGGGACAAGTCTGGTATGAAAATTTTTTTCATAATTTTCCGAACACACTGAGCTTTATTACACACCATTATGGTCTGATAGACCACTTTAATATAATACACTAAAAGTCAGGGCATAGGGATGGAGGTGGGGGCATTGCGTGCATGTATGGCGTGTGGTGGCGTGGCTCATTGCCCGCAGCAGTGGCTCTTATAGCCACATCACAAGGGGATAACTTTGCCTTTGTCTGTATGCATATGGTAGATTGGGATCATAGAGTTATTTTAAAAAGACTTTTAAAGCATATAACATTAAATAATCTAATTACCCTGCCAGTTGTTGCCTCTACATTTCCTACCCAGGACTTCCTTGGTTTGCCTCATGCCTTTCTGCCAGCTAATTTTCCCTCTATCACTGATTTTTGGATGATGTTGTGTCTCCAAACATGTCCACAATAGTTCAGTTTTCTCATAATTTTAACTTCTGCCAACAGTTTTCTGGACCTTTGGCCTGCATCAATAAGAACCAGAATGTTTGATTTCTTTCTGGTCTATGGTACTCTTAGAATTCTGCGAGGTTATATACCTTGTATAATAATGTCAAAAATGATAACTCGGATTCAACGAAACCTTGGTTATAACAAACATTGACCTCCAGTCCTATCGACTTTATTGTAATCGAGGTGCACTGTAATAATTGTAGTGGCATCTGAAATAGTGTAATTGTAGAAATATATAACAGAAGTGGTACAGAATTTCCCTTCAATAGTTTGTCTTACCCTCTATTTTTCATGATATTCAATATTGCTCAACATTGCATGTTTGTCGTGATGATGACATAGAGAACAAGTAAATATCTATTCACCAAGCATTTTGCATAGACCTGTCATTACACCTATGACCCGAAGACATCCAATATAAATCAAAGACACGTGAAAGTTGCTTCACCCTAATTTACAAGAAATTAGATATTTCATCCAAGAACGTAGCTCCGCAAAAGAAAAAAAAACAAACAAAAAAAAAAAAAAACCTACAATTTGCAACATTGCCTATTTTTTATTAGCTATTCATTGCTCTCCAAGATGTTCTCATTATGAAGTCGAGCTTATAAGACTTTTAAAAAGGAAATTGATTGTAATTGGTTCATTAGCATAGTTGATTGTGAACCCACACTAATACCATTATATTCTCTTTAAAATATTTTTTGAAGGGGGGGGGGGGGGCGTAAATTTAAAATAGGGCAAATAAATAAAAATAATGTTTGATAAAGGTCGGAATCAATCCAATTATCTGGAGTACGTTTCGATTAACTAATAGATCATTCCAATTAAGCAGTTGATCAGATTAAGTGACATTCTCTCATTACCTGCTTTAATTGTAACAGCTGCCTGTCCAAAGAGAGAGAGGGGGGGGGGGGGAGAGAGAGGGAGAGAGAGAGAGAGAGAGAGAGAGAGAGAGAGAGGGAGAGGGAAAATTCATTTCTGAGTAAATGTGAGCATTTGCCCTGGTCCTCGATCAGTCTTTAATCCTTTAATGGGTAGTTTTGAAATACACTACCAACAACTTTCTGAATTATTATCTTCAGGTACCAGAAGAAGAAGCTGAAGGTGAAGGAGCAAAGGAAGAGGAGGAAGAAGATACAACTGTCTATCAATATATTCCACCTGAGCCAAAGGAATGGGTGTCACAAGGCAGTGAGAAGGAAATTAATGAGAGTAGAGTCCACGAAACTAGAGAAAAGGTAGGTTTATGTCATATTACATAATCACAATGTTGACCTTATTTTCCTTTGTTCCCTTGTGATATAAGATAATTAGTAAGTTATTCATGACTCATAAATAGAGAAAATAGCAATGAGTAATATTAAATAGGAATCTGATCACATTAAAACGTTTACTGGACATTGCTTTCGCTCTTTTTTTTTCAATTTAAAAGCTTTTATATCAATTTAATGGAAAACAACTAAACGTGGAAAAGTTTTTCAATGAAATTGAGCTTATTAACCAATAAATGCAGATCTTGCTCTGAATTATTTGTTCATAACAAACAGTTTTACAACCAGTCACAAAGCGCAGGAGCTTTTGGCATTTAAAGTCACAATCTTTAAAAAATAAGTAAAATATACTGTAGCTGTAATTTAAATTTTACTTTGAACATAACACAATATACAATGAAACCTATGTACAACAGGTCTGGATATATCAAGGGCCCGATTATAACAGGGTTTTTAAAAATCCCTAGGGATTTTTTCTTCTTCTTTGCCTTTAGTAAAATCTACCTTCTATAATATTCGTAGAAGGGACTTTAAAAAGCCTAATTGGTTACAATAGGAGCGCCGAAACCCACTTCATATCTCCAAATACAATGCATTATCCCACATTACACACAGGTAAACCTACAGTTAAAGGCAACAGAGAGCTAGGCTTGGCCTTGTTTCTGAATAATTTGTGTATGTGTGTGTTTGTGAGTGAGAGAGAGAAACACTCACTAAAAACAGTTTTAAAATGGTGATTTGGGTTATTTGGGTTATTTCCCTTGAAATTCGGCTATAACAGTGATTTTAGGCTGGTCTCACCATCACTGTTATGCTGAGATTCCACTGTACCTTTTTTGAAATGCAAAGACTGTGATTGAAATTTGATATAATTCCGCAATGATTTTTTTTTTTTTTTTTGTAATGGAATAAATAACTTTCAACCTGAGATTTTATAGAGTTCAATATCCCCTAAATGTGCTCAAAGTGCTTTACAAGGAGTCCCAAACAAACAACAGGACTTAAGATGTAGGACGAGACATGAAGCACTTATCCATGCTTTTACCAGTCAGGTATTCATTTTACATGTGAATATGGTGAGAGGATTTGAATAAAGAGCATTTTCTGAGGACTCAACATTGTGCCGCCCACAGCAAGATTTGTACCAGGGACCTACAGGTCTGAAAGTGAGTGTAACACCAATAGATCACAAAGCTGCATGATATGAAATACCTACTTATTCATGAATTTTTCCTTATTAATATTTCAGATTAAAGTGTCGTCTAAGAGAATTCGCAAGGAATTTGGTGCACCTGTGACGTTCAAGGATAGAAGTGTTGCAGATGTCAAAGATGGATATGTTGAATGCCCACCAATAGACGATAAAAACTTTGAAATCAAACGAATTGAATTGGACAAAGCAGTGCAGGTAAAAGAGAAAATTTTGAAGCCTTTTTAACCTTTCAAGAATTATTGTTATTTCAAAAACTATCTCTAAATATCATCTGGTTGTAAATCTTCAAACCACTATTGTGAGAAAATCTAAAATCTGATCAATATGATGGACACAGGGACAAAAATAGAGAAATTAAAATAATATGCGCTGACAAGAATATGTATATTGGTTCATTTGGGCACCTTTAGATTCTGGTAATGCGGACAATAATACGCTGTGTTCAGGGGAAGCAGAACAAGCTTATCACCTTCTATGATACCATTTTAATGTCTTTTTGAATAACCAAAGAAAAACAAAGAGAAATAAAAACTGACAACAAACTAGTTCAACCCTAGGCTTCCTTATAGGTTGTTTTGTCTTTTAATGACTGTATATAATGCTTTTTTTTAAATTACGCTTTTCCGCATGGCATTGTCAGAAGCTGTCATATATTCCTATCATCAAAAATTATAGATAATACATCCAAAAAAATTAAATCATATCAATAAGAATAACTCCTGCCATCACAGTGAGAAAATTGGAGGTTAATAGTAACCTCGCCCAAGGAAAGAATGAAAGTGCCTGAAGCGAGTATTGAACCCAGACCTCCTGGGTCACAGTGTAATGTCTTAACCTCTCACCACTCTAACACTTGTGTTTTATCCAATTATGTATCGGTCCCAAGCAATCATTACTACTTGGTGTACATTAAGACGAGCAGGTTAGATTCAGAGATGTTATGTTGAATAGAGTAACCAAAATACTTCCTAAATTACAGTATTGAGTCATTTGTGAAATGTATCTACACGGTCCTCCTCAGGCAATATTTGATCAAGTAGATCAAGGCACTCAGACCACATGGAAGTATCCCCGTAATGCGAACAGTCAAACATACCCAAGAGAATTTACAGAGGATGAACAGGAACAGTATTGTAAATCAGAGGGGTTTAACACATTTGTGAACAATGTTGCAAATAGGTAAGTGTTATTCACTTGATTTTTCATGATGATGATGATAATGATGGGGGTGATGTTAGTGGTGGTGGTGGTGGTGGTGGTGATGCCTATAATAGGATTGGTTATGTTAGTTGTTGTGATTGAGGAGGAAGTGCGGCTATGTGGTCTTGTGGTATGAAAATCTTTTTGGATTAGACGGTCCTGGGTTCGAGCCTTGCTCAATGCATAGTTGAGTCCTTGGAAAAGGCTCTTTACTCACATTATCTCACCACACTCAGGTGTAAAATGAGTACCTGGCCATTAACAGTGATGTCTCTGTTGGAAAAAAAATTGATATTGCCTAACAGGCATCATGTCTTGCTCTATATGTTACGTGTTGATGTTGGTCAGGGACCCTTTGTTAAGTGCTTTGAGCACATTTAGTGGATATTGCACTATATAGAAATAGCTCAAAGCTCAAGCTCAAGTGTGTAATTCCAAAATTGAAATCACCATACAATTTCCTTTTGTGATCAGCTTTCACCAAGCATTGGAACAGAACGAAATTATGAACGTTTTTCACATCGACTGGATTCATCTTGGAGAGGGAGATGACACATTTGGCAGCAAGGCTGACAACCACCTTAAGGTATGTACTTAACCAATCATTTCCTTTACTTCCATCTATAGTTTTAGTCCTAATAAACACTGTTTATCTTTTGTAATTGTTCTCTCTCTCTCTGCCCTCTTTTATCCTATTTAGCTAGGTAAATGCTTATCCATTTAATCATACTCATCATCTCTATCTCACATTACTGTTTTTGATGAGAATTGATTAACGTTCATTTATTATTTGATTTAATTAATTTATTTATTCCATTGATTGATTTTATTTATTTATTTATTAGTTTATTATTTGTTTATATACTTCTTTGTTAGTTTATATATTTCTTTCTTTCCTTATTTATATATATGTATTTATTTGTAGATTTATTCATTTATTTTTGTGCTCAATGATTCCTGTAGGAATACCAATCCTTCACCGACCTTCAATTCAGCAAAGATAAAGTAATTCAATGGATCCAATGGCATCCGACCGTCAAAGGTGTTGTGGCTACAGCTGTCACAGAGAAGCTGTCATTTGATGAAAGAATAGACCAAGCAGCTAAGGTCATCATGACGCCATCTTTGGTTTTGATCTGGAGTTTTGCTGACCCAATTCATCCACAGGTTAGTTTCTATAAGTTTATATACAAATCTGCAAAAGTAACTTTACATTTTTGTATGCTAAATTACTAAAGATTAACAACATGTTAGAGTCAAGAATTTTTTATCACCCAAAAGAGCAATTATTATGAGACATGTATGCTTAGTTATATTACAATCTTTCGATCATAGCGGGGATAGTGAATATTTTTGTAAGACAACTTGATATTTTGTCTTCAGAAATGACACAAAGATGAAATCATTTAGAATTGTTATAGGAACAATTGGGAAAATGAAATTTCTTAAGTCCTCAAAAGAACAGTCACGCATTAACATGCCAAAAATACTATCTTAGTAAAATCCTTTTATAATTACTGTTATTTCAATTATTTTACTCTCGAAAACATACCGAAACTGAGCCTCAAAGATAGAGCTCGTCTACTTGGCAAATTCATGCTAAACCACCAGTCGTTGAGGTGGCACAGCTTTTTAATTTGGACCTACCTGCTATTCTATTGTCGCAAAATTCAAAAATGAAATGCCATGTTAGGGATCAAAGGCGGGCAGGTCAACCCCGAGTAACAACGACCAATGATGATCGAACATTTGCTCGACACACAACCAACCCCTCTCTTATGTCTCTGACATTGCTCCGATAGACAAGATTTTAAGTTGGACAATGGTGGGGATACTTGCAATCGCTGGACTCAGAAAGAAAAGGCCCTCTGTGCAACTTCAACTAACTGAGAATAAGACCTTGATGTTCCAATGGCCAGCTGTAAATCCAGACCTTAATCTTATTGAGCATTTCTGTGATCTCAAAACACATAAAAAAGAACAGCAGTGCCAAGCAAGCTATGCTTACGAGCTTTAGAACGCAGTTGAAACAGAATAGAATGAAGTCACAGCAAATGATATAAACCCCTTGATAAACTCTATAGGGAGACTTGTCCAGGTAGTTATTGGAAATCAGTGTGGTCATATGCAGTACTGACTTCGTTGCGTTGAATGTTTCCCCTTTTTCCGAAGCAGAGCAGCCTGTGTTCTTTGGGTCGTCTTTACTTTTGGGATTATGCATTTATGTTGATGAAATTTGGATCACATATATTAAAGATATTGCTCATTTCTGTGATATAACGTTTGTCTAATTATGTGTTTTAAAACTGAAATGAATTGACTCAAAACAAGTGTAAAGTTACTTATGCACATGTGTGTATAATATCATACTCCACGAATTAGTGATATCAATCATTTCTGTGTCGTAGTGAAGACTGAGGGGTAAATAAATTGTTCACTGGCATAATAATATAGTTACTAAAACACTGGAATGAGATGAATTTGTTAATGAGATAGAATGCTGAAGTAAATTTCTAATGATGATAATTTTATCATGACGTAAATTTATTGAAAAGAATTCCAGCAGGTAGGGGAAAGATGATGCAACATAAAATTATTCAGATCACGATTTTTAAATGAGTATCTTTTGTGTAACCAAGGTTGATGTTCATACATAGAGCAAAGTAAAAGGGATTATGAATGATCCGCCTTACTGGGATGAATAAGTGTCGGAAAACAAAAAATGTCCATGTCATATCTAACTTCTGTTTTTTTTTTATCTATAATAATTTTTATTGTCGTTCAGTAAGTTTCACAAACATTGTGTATCTATAGTGGCTTTTATAACTGTTATAACAAGGTGTGACATATTGTTCATTTTGTTTTGATATTATATTAAAATAGTGTTTGATGCGATTTATACTACTCTTATCTATACCATGTTAACGTCCTAAATGTTATTATTCATGTCTCTAGCTGATTCTAGAGGCTCCAGATGACGTTATGAGTTTTGCTTTCAACCCTACCGACCCGAACATAGTTGTGGGAGGCTGTTACAATGGCCAGATTGTTTTATGGGATATCTCAGGTCATGCAGACAGACTGAAACAACAACGTGGCAGCAATAGAAACAAAAAGAGAACTGTTTTAGTAAGTAGTAGTTGTAGTTTATTATTAGCTCCAAGCCTCAAAGACATAGTGATATATGCTGTTGTTTCTTTCAGTAAGACTGAGAGCCCCTCTTTATTTTATGCTAATAACTATTTTCTGTTCCTTGTATGTGATTTACCTTTACCCAAATAATAAAAGGCAATTTTATTTTTAGATATAATAGTTTAGGTGGATATAACTGAAATGTGACAGAAATAGAAAAAAAAAAAGTTATCATTAGTTATCAGGGGACTTTTGATTCAACAGACTCATATCTAAAAAGATATTCCGCATTTCAACAAAAAAAAAAAAGAAAAGAAAAATTCGGTTAAAAAATGCATATTAGTATCAACACCATACATCCAACAATATATAATGAGATCTACCTTCAGACCCATCAATCTTATTGTATCCGGTGTGATGTGCTCTGTTATTATCAATTTACGTGAAAAGAAATTTCACATTGGGGATTTGACAGTTGAATACTTAGACTTAAAGACCTGGATACGAACCCCACTTTTGACATCTCATTTTACTCTTTGTAAGAAATTTAATTTTTGTTGCTCACTTTAACTTTTCAACGATGCATGATACTTGTGTTATGTTGGACTTTCTTCCCAATAGTTACTAGATTTTGTTTTGAAGGAGAGAAGTATAAGATTTTTTTTTTTGTTTGATTTGATTTGCGTTTTTAATTTATCTCACATATACAGAAAAAATAATCCTGCAATGATTCTCACTGGATGTTCCTTATCAAGTGCTATGCTATTTAGTGATTGATTTTGATATGACAATGCACACTTTCATTAATATATATATATATATATATATATATATATATATTATATATATATATATATATATTGTATTGTTTTTATGTTTTTTTTATTTCTCATCCCACTCAGCCTGGCTTTGAAGACCCAAATGCTTTGAAGACTCCAATTGTCCGTTATTGTGCTGTTTCTAGTATTGACAACAGTCACAAGGGCCCCGTTACAGATATCCAATGGCTTCCAGATCACATGCATGTATGGAAATATAGCTTTCTTCGCTTTACAAGAACATAAAGTCCTCATCAAACTGTTGCTCAATTTGTATTTGCCATTTTATCAGGAGCCAATAAATAAGAAGAAATTTTAAAGACTTTCTTCCATTCCAATTGTGAAAGAGTAATTGGCTCTTATTTAGATAATGCCAAAACTATTTTTCAATGGGTCAGCATACTATGAAGCAATATTTTGTCAATATTTGGTTATAGAAATTAGTAGGCAGGTGAAAAACAAGAAGCAGTAAAGAACTTATTTCTTCTATTTTTTAAACCAAAGAATTTTATAGTTGCGTAATATTAAGAAAATTTTACATTTGTTTGACGCATTAATGATTTGGATATAATAACCATACATACACATTAGACATTGAGATGTTTTAAGATTTTATTCATCAACAGCCAATCAAAGTAAAACACAGCTGGCAATTACTTGCATTTCTCCATTGTCTGATACAAACTGTTTCTGTCATATAAAGATTTGAAAAGCTGTATGTATGACATTGATAAACAACGCAGAGAGAAAAATGCAAGGAAAAAAATCATCCAAAAAAATCCCAAGCCTAGGAAGACTGATTTTTTAGAATTTTCTAGCTTTGTCCAACACTCCTGCACTGTCACATACACACTCTTTCAGATTTTTATCTTACACTAGTGCCCCCTCTTCAACTTTTGATTTTCATTTCTGCTTTATATATTTTTTTTTTTTGTATTAATGCAGTATTTCCCTTAATGTTTATTAGGGTTTATCCCTTTTGATTTCATTGAGTTTGCTCTTGATAAAAAATGATTCTGGAGTCAACACTACATTATCAATTCGAGGTTGAAGACAAATACACAACTAAACAAGACACATAGAGATTTAGAGTGTGGACTTGAGTTTTGATAAATTAACTCATTTATTTGCTAGTATATGGTAGATGATTGATCAGATCAAACTAATACTTTGGACTTGATTGCATCATTGATGTTATTTATCATTACAACTCCAGGTAACCAAGATGGGTGTGCCCCAGGAAAATTCGTCTCTCCATTGTTCTCAACTTCTAAGCTGTTCTACTGACCAGTAAGTCTTACTAGGTTTTAAAATACATGGTTTTTTTTTTTAACTCTGACTTGCTCCAATTCAAGAGAAATAAAAATCAACACAATAGCAAAAACAAAAACAAACAAACAAATTGGGCTCATACCATGTGTCATTTAAATTCAAACTGACTGCAGGAAAAATAATGACTTCCACTGCAACTATTACAAAATGCCTAACTGTTAGATATCCTCTTTATTTCTCAATGATCAAAGTTGAGGATGAAACAATGCGCCCCCCTCCCCCACCCCCCCTTCCCCTCCTTTTTTTCACCCTCCTTCTTTCTAGCAAATAGCGATCAACAACGTTCTAAACGTATCAATTCCCATTTTTAAATAATCCTCAGCTGTGTCAACTTCTGGGATACAAAACCCCCCAAGTTCCACGAAGATAAAGGACACAAACAGCCCATGGGAGTACCAGACACTTTTAAATACCTGGATTTGACATGGAAACCACATCTAAGGGTGATCAGATTTAATCTTTGATTAAAAATTATATAATTTAAGAATAATATAGAGTTGAAGGCAATATGAATTGCATTGACATAGTAGAGCTTATCTATTTCACTACAAATGAATTGTATTTATTGAGATAAATACTTTTCTTCTAACAGTAAAGGACAATTTTGATAACTACACAAATGTTTAGCTTGAATGTTAGTTAAAACCAACACTCCTAATCACTTTGCTAACCTCAGTAAAATGCTCTTTGATCTTGGCTGCAAGGCGATAATTTTATTTGATAATTAACAAACCCTTTGTTAGTGCAATAAATGCCATTATAGCAAAACCTTTTCCTTTTTCAAAGAGCAATTTTTGTGGCACTCCCTTGGTTGTAAGCTAAATTGAGCTTGCCATTTGAATGAAAAAGATATAATGGTTATCTTCATGAGTTCTTTTTTGTGTGGATTTGTGGAATAATTGATAACAATTCAAGTTTCATTTATTTTCATTGATTGAATTAATCCAATTTACTTTGATATTTAATTATTCATATAATAGATAAGACAATCAATCTCTTCTTAATTGTTTGATGTCTAATTATAATTATCTGTGCATCATGTTTTTAGGTGACGTTGTCAAAATCAGAACCTGGAGGAGATCATGCTCCAACGCGATTCTCAATCCAAGAAAGACAAGGAGACAGATCTGCATGTGAGAAGATTTATTTAGTTTATAACAGATTAGAGGAGTTACAAAGATATGTCATTGATGGCATGCATATTCTTTATACCATTGCTTACAGATTGGAACTGTTACAAAGATATTGATTACTTTTATAATTTTATGTTTAATTTACTAACAAGATTTGTAACATTGTTTGTATTTTTAATTCAGAAAAGTGAGTGGAGCAGGCACTTATGTTGGTAACAACAAGATATGAAGTGAATAGAAAAGTGCCAGAAGACAATAGAGAATAAAAATTTTTTCGCGGCGGTGGTGGGGTTTGAACCTGCGACCTTATTGGTACGACAACTCCGCCTGGCAGGTGAGAGCGTGGCTCTACCGTGTGAGCTATCCACGAACACAAAAATATTCGTTTCAAACTCAAAGTCATTACTAGATCCCTCCTATTGTCTTCTGGCACTTTTCTATTCACTTCATATCTTGTTGTTACCAACATAAGTGCCTGCTCCACTCACTTTTCTGAATTAAAAATTCACCCCATACACCGGAGCATACTCAATGTCTCAATCGTTTCTATGTTATATGTTTGTGTTGAGAATATTGGCTATTAAGCTTAACTGCTGGTCAAAATTATTCGCGATGGTGGTGTACGAACGAATCGGCGGTCTCAAGAAGTGGGGTGAGAGAGGGATCTAGTAATGACTTTGAGTTTGAAACGAATATTTTTGTGTTCGTGGATAGCTCACACGGTAGAGCCACGCTCTCACCTGCCAGGCGGAGTTGTCGTACCAATAAGGTCGCAGGTTCAAACCCCACCACCGCCGCGAAAAAATTTTTATTCTCTATTGTCTTCTGGCACTTTTCTATTCACTTCATATCTTGTTGTTACCAACATAAGTGCCTGCTCCACTCACTTTTCTGAATTAAAAATTCACCCCATACACCGGAGCATACTCAATGTCTCAATCGTTTCTATGTTATATGTTTGTGTTGAGAATATTGGCTATTTAGCTTAACTGCTGGTCAAAATTATTCGCGATGGTGGTGTACGAACGAATCGGCGGTCTCAAGAAGTGGGTGAGAGAGGGATCTAGTAATGACTTTGAGTTTGAAACTAATATTTTTGTGTTCGTGGATAGCTCACACGGTAGAGCCACGCTCTCACCTGCCAGGCGGAGTTGTCGTACCAATAAGGTCGCAGGTTCAAACCCCACACCGCCGCGAAAAAATTTTTATTCTCTATTGTCTTCTGGCACTTTTCTATTCACTTCATATCTTGTTGTTACCAACATAAGTGCCTGCTCCACTCACTTTTCTGAATTAAAAATTCACCCCATACACCGGAGCATACTCAATGTCTCAATCGTTTCTATGTTATATGTTTGTGTTGAGAATATTGGCTATTAAGCTTAACTGCTGGTCAAAATTATTCGCGATGGTGGTGTACGAACGAATCGGCGGTCTCAAGAAGTGGGTGAGAGAGGGATCTAGTAATGACTTTGAGTTTGAAACGAATATTTTTGTGTTCGTGGATAGCTCACACGGTAGAGCCACGCTCTCACCTGCCAGGCGGAGTTGTCGTACCAATAAGGTCGCAGGTTCAAACCCCACCACCGCCGCGAAAAAATTTTTATTCTCTATTGTCTTCTGGCACTTTTCTATTCACTTCATATCTTGTTGTTACCAACATAAGTGCCTGCTCCACTCACTTTTCTGAATTAAAAATTCACCCCATACACCGGAGCATACTCAATGTCTCAATCGTTTCTATGTTATATGTTTGTGTTGAGAATATTGGCTATTAAGCTTAACTGCTGGTCAAAATTATTCGCGATGGTGGTGTACGAACGAATCGGCGGTCTCAAGAAGTGGGTGAGAGAGGGATCTAGTAATGACTTTGAGTTTGAAACGAATATTTTTGTGTTCGTGGATAGCTCACACGGTAGAGCCACGCTCTCACCTGCCAGGCGGAGTTGTCGTACCAATAAGGTCGCAGTTTCAAACCCCACCACCGCCGCGAAAAAATTTTTATTCTCTATTGTCTTCTGGCACTTTTCTATTCACTTCATATCTTTTTGTAACATTGTTTGTACAATGCAGCACTCTTGATACTTTATATAATTTTAGAACAAACACGTTTTAATTATTAGATATCAATTGCAATGTGCTATCAAATTATTATGAAATTAATATTTTATTTGTTTTGTTTTTAATCTTAGTGAACTCTGGTACTGAAAACAAAGATTTAGATCCAACATCCACCATGC
>NC_088360.1:13392685-13395185 GCF_034508935.2 Berghia stephanieae | reverse complement strand
GCACTTTGTATTTTTTTATGTTATATTTTCCCCTAAACAAATACCAGTAAGACTTTAATCAGTTATCTAATTTTATATGACACCAATCTAAATTTTATTTTAATGAATAATACAGCTGTATTTTGTCATCTTAATACACTAGACTTTTGTGGCGATGAAATCTTGATTTCAAAATGGCGGACACTCAATTCAGGTTTCGGACGAGTCCATTGCGGACAACTTATCGAGATTCACATTAGTTTTGTTTTAGTTCGAATGCGTTCTAAGGTTATTGGTTAAGAAATTATCATTAATTATTATTATTATAGAGGCGTATGTGACTTTACAGCAATAGTAAGCTTTTTTAAAAAAAAATTATGTTATGAAACTTTGCTTTGGATGGGCTCAGACCCCTGTCAATAATTTGGATGTGGACTGATTTGTTTATAAAGTTATATGACTATTGTGATCCTTCAATATAATTTCAGTAGATCAAATATTAATTGTGCGCTACCAGACTGCCTGGTACTTATTATTACTAGCTATTACCATGGCAAATGACTTTTTTTTTTCATATTCATGTTGTAATTATTGCCTATTCATCAGATTCAGATTATTGTTTGGTATTTTTTATTTATTGGGGATAATAATAACGTGTATCTATTTCAATGTTTGTGTAAGGAAGATTTTGATTTTAATGATAAAATTAGTAATTTTCATTTTGATATATTTCCTCAGATGATGATGTTTACCAAGGGTTAAAAAATACCTTTTTGGTATCTGGGAGAGGTAGACGACCAGATTTGCCACCAATAAAAGTGAACCAGAAGTTACTTGTACAGCTTTATTTTTTGAAGCAGGAATCGGAGAACTGCTCATCAAAAAAATCTTGGAAGGAGGTGACTATATTTTTATTTCGTCATTTATATGTAATCACGTTTTTTTCAGAGAAGTTTCCCAAAGCTATCATGTGATCATCCATTGTCAAGAAGTGAGCAAAGTCAAGACAGTTGTTCTCTGACCGCTTTTTTAAATTTTTTTTTTGCTGGCTAAGATTAAGATGTTTTGTTACAGGAAGAAATCGGTGAGGATCATATGAAGGGGTATTGGTGCATTTCAGTGCCTAGTGGGATTCACTGTACATATGAGTAAGCATTGCTAACGAGAAAGGTACAGAGTTAGGTAACAATTGACAATGTAAAATTGTGTTGTATTGCCATTGTCTCATCTTTTCAAATAATTTGATTTCAGATTGAAGACTGTCTTCTACGGATATCCCCAGACCTTGCATCACACAGATCACGGATAAGGCATGCAGTGGAGCGTGCTTACCAGAGATTCTGCATGCAAC
The DNA here is from genome assembly GCF_034508935.2 of Berghia stephanieae. Taxonomy (NCBI): domain Eukaryota; kingdom Metazoa; phylum Mollusca; class Gastropoda; order Nudibranchia; family Aeolidiidae; genus Berghia; species Berghia stephanieae. Next base: position 13,393,855 of record NC_088360.1, on the reverse strand, counting down.
GGCATGATCTGTCGTTCCTGGAATGTGGGGTTGACTTCGACTTTATTTCGGATAAGTTGTCGAGTTTTGGCATCACCCGTGCTTCATTGCCCTTTCCGCCTGCATCTTCACTGGATTTGAAACACATCGATAACGGATTAGTTATTGATATTGAACTTTCCAGGAGGGATATGGGATTAAGTTCAAACACAACGGCTCAATGGGTTTGTCATTTATCTGGACTGAGCATCAATTCTAAACTTTTTTGTGTCCTAAAAAAAACATTCAAAGAGTATGAACGACTCAGGAGCAACAAGACCAAACATCCTGAAAGGCTTCAGCAATTTCTGCTATCAAAATTTTCCCTTTCTTCGTCTCCACAACCACCCTCACATCTACAGCCTTCATCATTGCCATTACAAGAGCACCCTACGCCTCGCCCACCCACCCCACTACGATCTAGTCCAACTCCAACTACTCCAAAGCTGAAAGATGACCAGTTACATTTGATTCAGTCTTTGAATGAAAAACTTCTAATTGTTGAATCTGCACTACGTGATATTCAATCGGAGAAATTTTCTCTACTGGAGGAGGTAAAAGGACTGAAAGAGAAACTTAGTTCAGCTGAGGATAAAGCTTTAGTTACTGTGTCTAAATTAGAAGAAAAGTTTGAAGCTGAATTAAAGAAAAAAGATTTAAAGTTAAAAGAAATTAAAGCTGGGCATGACAAAATTTGTAAAGATTATTGCTCAACTATATCTGTTTTACACAGTGATTTAAATAAGAAAGATTTGTCCTTACAGAAAATGAAGTCAAAAAATAAATACCTTACAGATGAGTTACAGAAAGAGATCATCAGATATGAAGATTTAGAAGCTAATCCATTTGAAATTAAAATTAAAAATTCTAAAAATAATGAATATTCTGATGATGTCAGGAAAGCTGTCATCGCCTTAGTTTGTGAGACAGGTGTCTCAGCTAAAAATGTAAAAAAAGTAATTGATATTGTATCAAGCAATATTTTTCATTATGTATTTTCTGAAAATTTACCTTGTGCTCAAACAGTTTTAAACATGTGTGATGAGGCTTTTGTCCTTTCAAATATGCAAACTGTTGAAAATGTTTTAAAATCTGAAAATGCTACGTTTCATTTTGATGGTACATCAAGAGATCAGAAAAAGATAGTGGGAC